>NW_005367626.1:777555-779661 GCF_000412655.1 Myotis brandtii
CTAAAAATCAATAAAAACATATCCTCGGGTAAGGATTAAAAAAAAAGAAAGAAAAAAAATCTTTCTCATCTAGACATGAGTCAAATTCATTCATTTTCTTCTTTTATTTTCACATTGTGCCTTTTTCATCCATCCCTAACTTATTTTGGTATATAATATACTTCAAATTTAAACCAATACCTTTTCCCAAAGTTTTTTCCTGACATTGCTCACTGAAGAACAGTTTGTCCCATGGATTTGTGAGAATTTCATCATATGTGAGATTCTTATACAGACTACCTTCTTTTCCTAAGCTGCCTTTTCTGTTCCATTTGTCTGTGCATCTATTTTTACAACAGTATTCCATTATTTTAATGATTTTACCTATTTTAAATGACAGACTCTTAATATTTACAGATCTAATATTGATGAAATATTCATCTTTCAAAACTTTTTACTGTTCTTGCAGTGTTATTCCAGATAACTACTTAAGAATCATTTTTCCAAATCATTGTTTTTAATCCCTTGGGATTTTGATTAGCAGTATGTGTGTACAGCTTTGTGAGGCTTACCCCTTTGCTGGCCTGTTTTAACCAGGAGCTATTCTTCAATATGATCAAGTATATAGCACATACATGCCCTCCTGTGACATTTGCATTCAGTCTGACTCCAGATCTGGCAAACCAGCTAACTGTATCTTCTAGACTGAACAGACTGAACCAGTCCTTTTCCATCTTTCCATTGTTGCTTACACATGATCCGGGGTCTCGTCCCTGTACATCAGGACTCCTACATCAACTTTCCACACGGTTCCTCTCTTCCATGTGTTCCCTCCCAGACTTGCTTGCACACTGCTGCTTCCTCAACCTCCCTTTCCACTTATCTCTCTCAAGGACCCACACTGGCATCAGTTTCCCTTATCGAGGCAGACTGGTTTTGTAGATTCTCTACAGTCTGGTTCAGGTAAGACGTAATGGGCCATGTCAGCAAATGGGATGAAGGGGGTAAAAAAATAGGTTGGGGATATAGTGAGCCATATATCACAAATAAAATCCTACTGCAAGGGAGTGTATGAGAAATGTCTGTACCTTCCACTCAATTTTGCTGTGAACATAAAACTGCTCTAAAAAATAAAGTCTATTAAAACAGAATTCCTATTGCAACAACCTCTAAAAGAGTATTTTCAAACTTTTTTGTCTGCTACCCACAGTAAAAAACATGTTTATATCGAAAATACAGTATATGCACATTTATTTGGAACAAAAATTTCCTGAAACACTACCTATCCTGACATCTAGTATTTTCTCATTGCATTCTGATATTTTATATTTAATCTTATTTCATTTTTTTTAATGATGGCTATAACCTATAAAATGATTTCACAATACATTAATTGGTCATGAAATGCAGTTTGAAAAGTACTGCTCTGAAGGAATCCTTTTGAAATAGTATTATAATAAATATATTGCTTAAAATTAAAATTATATCCCCCATTTAACGCTTGCTCTCTCTGTGGTTTATCAGCAAAGAAAAACAATTAATTAGACCCCCACTGGGGAGAAAGAATGATTTGTCATACGGGTCACATCCTTCACCCTTTCCTTCCGCACGACTCTGGGATCTTTTGTATATGTAACAGGGTGTCTAGGTAGGTTTGACAGAAAGGTCTCACATAACCGCAGTATTTTAGAAGAATGTAGAGAAGGGTAAAGGGGGATTGCTATTTTACATCAGAACAAGTTTGTATTTCTTCTTTGTGCTACTTAATGAAAGGTGCATTAAGATTAGGCTGGATAGAGCATTGGCCCACAGACTGAAAAGTCCCAGGTTCAATTCCAGTTATGGGCATGTACCTCGGTTAAAGGCTCCATCCATGGCCCTCGATATTTCTCTCTGTGTGTCTCTCTCCCTCCCTTCCACTCTCTCTAAAAATCGATGGAAAAATATCTTCAGATGAGGATTACAAAAAATATTTCATTTATATTGTCTTTTATATTTACACTAGAGGCCCGGTGCACAAAAATTTGTGCACTCGGGGGGAGGAGGGGGGTCCCCCAGCCCGGCCTGTGCCCTCTCGCAGTCTGGGACCCCTCGGGAGATAACGACCTGCTGGCTTAGGCCTGCTCC
>NW_005367626.1:781283-782313 GCF_000412655.1 Myotis brandtii
CACACGGGGCCTCTAGTATGCACATAAAATCTTTGGTTAATCTCTTCCCACCCTCTCCCCTCCGCCCTTCTCTCTGAGATTAATCAGTCTGTTCCATGTTTCCATGCCTGTGTGTTGAGCGTTTGCCCCCTGGTGGTCAGTGCACATCATAGCTAGCAGTCGAATGGTTGAACAGTTGAACCGTGGACAGTCGCTTAGGCTTTTATATATATAGATATGCAATTACCTTTACTGGTACTCTATTTCTTCATGTGACTTGAGTTACTGTCTAGGGCAGTGATGGCGAACCTTTTGAGCTTGGCGTGTCAGCATTTTGAAAAACCCTAACTTAACTCTGGTGCCGTGTCACATATAGAAATTTTTTGATATTTGCAACCATAGTAAAACAAAGATTTATATTCTTTATATTTATTTTATATATTTAAATGCCATTTAACAAAGAAAAATCAACCAAAAAAATGAGTTCGCGTGTCACCTCTGACACATGTGTCATAGGTTCGCCATCACTGGTCTAGGGTCTATTCATTTCATCCTGAAGGACTCATTTCATATTTCTGGTAGGGCTGGTTTGCTAGTAATGAATTGTCTCTCTCACTTAAAAAAAAAAATCTGGGATGCCATAATTTCTCCTTCATTTTTGAAAGGTAGTTTTGATGGATATAGGGTTCTTGGCTGGCGGTCTTGTTCTTTCAGCACTTTGACTATGTAATAAAAAGATTAGCTCAGCGGTTCTCAACCTGTGGGTCGCGACCCCTTTGGCGGCCGAACGACCTTTTCACAGGGGTTGCCTAAGACCATCCTGCATATCAGATATTTACATCACGATTCATAACAGTAGCAAAATTACAGTTATGAAGTAGCAACGAAAATAATTTTATGGCCCTAACCAGTTTGGCTCAGCGGCTAGAGCGTCGGCCTGCGGACTCAAGGGTCCCAGGTTCGATTCCGGTCAAGGGCATGTGCCTTGGTTGCAGGCACATCCCCAGTAGGGGGCGTGCAAGAGGCAGCTGATCGATGTTTCTCTCTCATC
>NW_005367626.1:782360-785434 GCF_000412655.1 Myotis brandtii
AGAAAATAATTTTATGGTTGGGGGTCACAACATGAGGAACTGTTTTAAAGGGCCAGAAGGTTAAGAACCACTGGATTAGCTAAAACATGTGTTCTCTGTTGGTTTGTTTGGTTTGATTTATTTTGTTAAGGATGAGTTGGTTAATATTCACTGTAACCAGAATAAGAAAAGTCTAATTTCTCTGAACAAAAGGAAGGAAAATTATTGGCTATTTCATAGTCTTTTTTGTAATAGAATTATACCTATATCTGTATTGGTCTCAATCTGTACTAATCTTAACTCTCTCTGACTTAGTTGTCACAACAGATAAGACTGAAGGTGTACTCTTTCTTCCAAGATTAACTACGTGTGTCAACAGCCCCATAACCAGAGATTAAGAAGACCTGACCTCTGGATCCAAACCAGACTAACCAGATCATGGCCAGTCCTAACTAATGGAATAGAAACCCAAGTCCTAACATATCTCCACCACCTCCAATTTAATGACAGGAGACAAGAATGGCTCTGACCAATGAAAGATTACTCACCTCTGCAGGTGGGTCTTGGGATCTTCTCACTGACATGCAGGTGCAGTCCTGCCAGTTCTTCCCCACACTCTGTTGAATTAGTCAGGTCAGGCTTGGAATTGGAAATGCCTGTACAGAGAGAGATAACATGTGGGCCTTGATGAACTAGGACTGGGGACCTGCTGTTTCTCAAAGGAGTGTCCTAGGTAAGAGAGGAAATAGGAAGGGTCTGGAGACCACTTAAGGTAGCTCATCTTAGAAGCTTGCCTCTCTCACATCGATGTTTCTCTCTCTCTGTCTCTCCCCCTCTCCCTTCCACTCTCTCTAAAATATCCTCAGGTGGAGGATTAACAACAAAAAAATGAAAATATCGCCCTACCTGGTTTGGCTCAGTGGATAGACCGTTGGCCTGCGGACTGGTTCGATTCTATTAAAGGGCACAAGCCTGGGTTGCAGGCTCGATCCCCAGTAGGGGGCATGCAAGAGGCGGCCAATCAATGATTCTCTCTCATCGTTGATGTTTCTATCTCTCATCTCTCTTTCTCTCTCTCTCTCTCTCTCTCTCTCCCTCTCTGAAATTAATAAAAATATATATTTTTTTTAAAATGAGAGTATCATCACCCATTTCAAGGAGTTACTATATGTTGTGCACCCATGACAGTTCCTGGTACACAGAACACGTTTAATACCAGGAAGTTGTTACTATAACTCTGCTATTTGCAGTTCACTCCAGTTCCCAATGGTGTCACTATGATAGTCTTCACCCAGAGAACCTCAAGGAGCTAAGAGTACACAGAAAATGCTTAACAGCCTTTCCATGTCCTTCCATCCGGCTAACCCACGCCCTCACCTCCTGAGACCATTTTCCCATAGGTCTCCAGCATGAGATCCCAGTATTGCTCCTTCTGAATGGAATCCAGGTGCTTCCAGTGCTCCTAGAAAAAACACAATGCTGTAAACTCACCGAAGGTTTCTGGATCCTGCATTCCCTGCCTATCGAGGCTCAGAAGCAAGCAATGTGCCTTAGGAGCCTGCCATCACAATATGTAAGAAATCATAGGAGGTGGTTCAAGGAAAAAGGCCAAAGGGAAAACTACAGTCCCTTTATCAGTATTTTTTATCCTGGGTAGAAAACAGTTAGGCTTTAAGTTCTACATTATTTTCAAGTTGCTTGTATTCATGAGTAGAGAATAGAGAGAAAGCAAGGAGCCCTTTCTTTTTTTCTTTTTTTTTAATAATTCTTTATCGTTGAAAGTATTACATATGTTCCCTTTCTTCCCCTTTTAACCTTCTCTAGCCCGCTCCCATCCCCCCGTCCCAGGCCTGCAAGGAGCCCTTTCTACACAGTCCTTTGCTTTAACTCTTCCACTGCCTACGTAGAGATCTTTGAACAGTAGGAGCCTGATTTTCCCAGTATTTCATTAAAATCTGGAAATTCAAGAGGGAAAAGAGAAAAATTAAAAAGGTATTTGTTGGGAAAAGCAACTGTAAATCAGGAAAAAAGTGGGAAGAAGAAAAATGAAATCAACTAAGCTGTACACCTCAGTGAGAAAGAAACTAGTGGATTCAGAGCAGAGGGAGATGCTGCAGCCACACACATCTGGGCCCTCTGACAGTTCCGCATTTAGGGTCTAACATCAAATCAGGTTTCCTTCCAGTGAGTGGGAAATTGATGAGTTGTCTAGAGCAAGGAGCCCTTCAATTACCCCCAAAACATGTCTTTCTTAGGCTATGGACCTAAAGACTCAAAACTGGGAATGCCATCTAAGTAGGGTCTACTTTCATTAATTCAAATTTCAATCTCCCCTCCAAGGAAACAAATTGTATAGCAGAGTGATTACAGCAAAGTCTTTGGAGTCGAACATACTGGGTTTCAAGTCCCAGTTTTGCCACTTCCTAGCTGTGTGATCTTGAGCAAGTGACTAAACCTTTCTGGGCCTCAAGTCCTCACCTAATGATAGTACTGAACTCAAAAATTGTTGGGAGGCTTAACAGAAATAGTGCAAGTATCATCTGAGCACACTGTACTCTTCATTCCTAGCACTCAGCAGTTTATTAGTTATGTATATGTACATTATGCATATGACAGAATACCCAATCTTTTCTATACACACACATATAAAAGTATTTAATCAATAATTGGCTCCACTAGCACATAGCACAGTGAGAAAAGGACTCTCCACTGTTCTCTTCCAGTCCCCAAGCCCCTGTCCAGGACATAGTAGTCACTCAACACATACAGTCTGGGTGAAATATACAGCTCTTAGCAAACAGGTCCTCAGTAAATGATATATATATTGTTATTACTATCATATGCAATCTATGGGATACTCAATCTCCCAGACTAACACCAGGGTTTGCAGAGAGAATTAAGAGATTCTGTTCACTTTCAGGAACCCTAAAGTTGATAGCCATGGATTATTGTCATGAAAAGCCAGCTAGGCTATAGGGAGCAGAAAAGAAGAATGAGAAGATGAAGTTATCTTCCTATTACAAATAATATACATCAAAGTGAAGTGGAAATGGCTGAAAAGTAATGGAACACCAAAAACTCTTTTAACTAGCAGG
>NW_005367626.1:785479-795347 GCF_000412655.1 Myotis brandtii
GGGGGTAAAAGGTCAACTGAAGGACTTGTATGCATGCATATGAGCATAACCAATAGACACAAGACACTGGGGGGTAGGCGAGGCCGGGGGAATGTCAAGGGGGGATTAAAAACAGGAGACATATGTACTACTCTTTGTAATACTTTAAGCAATAAAACAAAATTTTTTAAAAAAAGAAAAAGAAAAAATATATATTTAATTGTTAACTATAACCATATTTTTAATAACTGCTTCTTAAAGTTGAAATTGTTAGCAGCTTACTTTGTAAATCTTCTGTGAATGAAGCTACCTTAACAATGTCCTAAAAATAACCAACTTGAACAAACATTACTGACTACAAGAGCTCTGAGTCTTCAGTGAGAACACAGACCCTTGCTCCCTTCCTCCTTCCCTCCCTGTCTCCCCTTCCCTCTCTAAAAACAAAAAAATAAATCAGTAAACATATCCTCAAATGAAGATTAAAAAAAAAAAAAAAAGGAGGCAAAACACCAACTACACTCACCCTTGCTTTTTCTCATTTTTAAAAGAGGAAGAAAAATCTAAATTCCTATTCTGGAAGGGTGGGAGTAAAAGATTTGATGGAGAAATACGTCATTTTGTGTGGAAACAGCACCATCTGGTGAGTTAAGACATTACCACAACTGACTTGCACAAAGTTCTTTGTACTGTGTTCCTTTCCCAAAATTTGAAAACACAGGACTCTGAGTAAATGTATCCCCAAGTGCATTTGAGGTTCTAACTCAGTCACAGTTTCTAATACGAAGTACCACTGAGTAGGGACACTACTTTGTTATTCTGGCATTACTCACTAAGTTCCTAACTGATGAAAGAGATTAGGAAACGTGATTATTTATATTTAAAAAACCCTTCACTGCCCTGCCGGCTTGGCTCAGTGGTTGAGCTTCAACTTATGAACCAGGAGCTCATGGTTCAATTCCCAGTCAGGGCACATGCCCAGGTTGCGGGTTCAATCCCCAATTGGGGGGTATACAGGAGGCAGCCAATCGGTGGCTCTCTCTCATCATTGATGCTTCTATTTCTCTCTCACTCTCCTTTCCTCTCTGAAATCAATAAAAATATACTTAAAAAATAAAAAGACCCCTTCACTTACAAAGGATTCCATTAAATATCAAGGTCCTTCTGATGCAAATAGTTGTTGTTAGTTTGGGGGAGGGATATTAGGATTGGGTAGGGATAAGTGGTTGTTAATCAGTTATCTGCTACATAGAAGGAATTTAATACACACACACACAGGGTGCTGCTGATGAGCATTTTAAATCTTTTGACATTAAACTATCCAGGAAAGGTCATGGTTAACGTCATTATGTAGAGTTAATGCTTAATTCTACTAGTCAAAATGTGTTCATAAATTGTATATACTTTTCATAGGAATATACTGTACTTACTATAGAATAAATAATAATCCTCCAGGTCTGCTTGAAATATCTGAGAGAATACCCAATTTTCTTTTTTTTAACCAAGCATTCTCCTGCCTAAAAATTTGGTTTCTGGGTACCTTGAAAGCAAGAAGGCACCCTTGAATAACTGAAAAGATATATCTCTTCCCTGCGCCCTCCGCATCCCTTTCCCAGGGTGAACTGCAAAGCTGGCATCCAGTTTCCACATCGTGGAGCCTGGCAAGCTGGAGCTCAGGCCCGATCTCCAGCCCCACATTAAGTATCACTTATCAGCTTCCCTACCTTCACCTGCACTCTGTATTACTTCACGAGGCAAATCCCAAGGGTTTGAAACAATGAAAGTTTTGATTAAGGTGAATAGGTTCCTGGAAAACTTTATTTTAATGAAATGCAACTTTTCAGAATTTTTAACTACATTATCAACATGAACCAGTCCCAGAGACTTCTGTTTACAGCCAAAATGAAGTAATAGGGACTGGATTTACCTTTGTATCTGAAACAACTTAAAAAAGAGACGAACTATCTGATTAAAGAGTTTCCGGATAGTGCACATTAGAGCAGAACAGAGGCCTCTCAAAGTGGGAAATGAATTAGGTGAGCCCCACAGTTGCCCACACTTATTGCCTATAGAACATCCAGAGCAGCAGAGAGGGGAACCGGGCAGAGGAGGTGGTTCCCTGAGCTGAGCAGGAGCTCAAAGGAGTATAGAGTCAGCAGGGCAGAAGACCCGGATGGGGGAGCTGCACTAGGAGAGCCCCAGAGATCTGCAGAGGGACCCCTCAAGTACAGAAAAGAACCCCATAAAAGCAACAGAGGGAACAATCCTCAGAGCTTGAAGGGCTGGAAATGCCTCACATTTCCAGAACTGCAGTGGGAAACCCTGTCCATTAAGGAGCTTCAGGTAGCATTCTAGAAGGGTATTGCCTCAGTAGTGGGGAAAAATTAGCCCTACACTAAAAGCTCCTCTGATGCCATCTAACAAACTGTGTCCAAATAACCTAACTGTATCCCAGAGCAGAGCTCAGAGACAGTTATAGGAATGCAAAAATATCCAGCCCCCAGCAAGGTCAAATTCACAATGATTGACATCCGATCAAAGATCACTGGGCATACAAAGAAGCAGGAAAACACCACTCATAATGAACAAACCCAGGTGAAAAATTAGCAGATAAGGACATTAATACAGATGTTATAACCATATGTTCATGTAGGTGGAGGAAAGATTGAACATTTTAAGTATATACATAGCATTTTAAGTATATACATAGAAGATACAATAAAGCCCCAATTCAAACTTCTAGAGATTAAAAATACAATGGATGGGGTTAACAGCAGATTAGACACCAAAGAAGAAAAGATTAATGAACTTGAAGACATTAAGATAGAAACTATCCAAAATAAAACACAGAAATTAGAAAAGAAAGAGCCACATGTATATAATTCTCAGAGGCCTCAAAGGAGAAAAAAAGGAAGACAGAGAAAAACAATTAAAGAAATAATGGCCAATGCCCTAGCTGGTTTGGTTCAGTAGATAGAGCATCAGCCTACAGACTAAAGGGTCCCAGGTTTGACTCCGGTCAGGGGTACATGCCCAGGCTTCGGGCTTGATCCCCAGAATGGGGTGTGCAGGAAGCAGCTAATCAATGATTCTCACTCATCATTGATGTTTCTATCTCTCTCTCCTTCTCCCTTTCTCTCTGAAATCCATAAAAATGTATTTAAAAAAAGAAAGAATGGCTAAAAATGTTCAAAATTTGATGAAAACTATAAACCCACACACCCAAGTTTAATGAACTCAAGCACAAGAAACACAAAGAATATTATTCTAAGGCTTATCACAGTCAAATTGTTTAAAACCAGTGAGAAAATATTAAAAGAACCAACCATGAAAGATGCATTATATGCAGAACAAAGATAAGAGTACATATGGCATGATTCTATTTTATACCAAATTCTAGAAAATGCAAACTAATGTATGGTAACAGAAAACAGATCAGTAGTTGCCTCAGAACTGGGGGAATGTGGAGGGGTAGGAGGGAGGAAAAGGGAACCTCTGGTGGTGACAGATTTGCTTATTATCTTGTTTATCGTCATGGTTTCATTTTTGTGTGTGTATATATATATATATGTATGTACATCAAAAAACTTACCAAACTCTACACTTTAAACATGTGCAGTTCATTGTTTGGCAGTTACTCCTCCATAGAGTTGGGGAGGGGAGGTTAACCTGTCCCACATTAGGTATAACCATTCAAAATCTCAAACTGACTCTATGTGAGAGGGTTAAATAGGAAAGGAGATAGTATTTTCTCAGCATAACTCAAAGATAATAAAAAAGGAGAGACAAGATTGCCTCTTCAGAGCAACTGCTTCCAGATTCCATTGCTCAAGATGACAATGAGGAAACATTCTGTCTTAAGAAGAACTGGAACTCGGGTCTCATTCCACAGATATTATTCTTGTTATCCTTGCTAGGCCTTCCTTCTGCTCCACTTTTGAGACTCCTCCCCCTTTCACTCCTTCTCACTACTGACACATCCTCAAAGCCTGGTTTCCGGAGAGAGAGGCAGAGCCACCCAGCTCACCTGAGGTGCCGTGTGGAGAAGTGAGGTTCCGAAGTCCTGGTCTCCGATGAGCCTCTCCTCAGGCTGGGCAGGAAGCTGGGAAGCAGCCACTGCCGAAGTGAGAAACAGGATGTCTCAAGAATCCGATGTCCTCAATCAGTCCCCAAAGGGTACAGGTAAAAAATCTCCACAAATTAGAACTAACACCTGTTTCACCATCTATGCCTTCAGGAACTGTACAGTAGAACCTCGGTTCTCAAACTTAATTCGTTCCAGAAGGCTGCTCAAGAAGCCATTTGTGCCTTGGCTGGTGTGGCTCAGTTGGTAGGGCATCGTTCCATGCACCAAAGGGCTGCCAATTCGATTCCGGGTCAGGGCACATGCCCAAGTTGCAGTTTGATCCCTGCGGGGGGGGGCCGGTAATGCAGAAGGCAGCCAATCCATGTTTCACTCTCACATTGGTGTTTCTCTCTCCTCCCTTCCTCTCTCTAAAAGTCAATTAAAAATAAATAAAACTTTAAAAAAAAAGCAATTAGAAAACTGAATCATTTTTCCCCATTAGAAATAATGTAAATTGGCCCAGCCAGCATGGCTCAGTGGTTGAGCATTGACCTATGAACCAGGAAGTCACGGTTCCATTCCCAGTCAAGGCACATGCCCGGGTTGCGGTCTCAGACCCATGTGGGGCCTGCAGGAGGCAGCCGATCAATGATTCTGTCATCATTGATGTTTCTATCTCTCTCTCTTCCTCTCCCTTCCTCTCTGAAATCAATAAAAAATATATACTAAAAAAAATAATGTAAAGTGAATTAATCTGTTCCAGACCCCCAAATGATTCCCTATTTTAACCTTTCTTATATACAGTGAATGTCTAATGTACTGTTTAATCTATAAATACACACTTCTTAAATTTACCGAACCATACCCTATAGCCTTAAACAAAGAATTTTTCATATATCACAGTCTCAAAAATGCTATCACCAGCTAACTGCTTTTGTTTAGCCCATCAAAAGCAGTTTTTCTGCCTATTCATTTACCTGTGATTGTTGTTTTGTGAGCACTTTCACACACTTTGCAACATTAGCACTCTTGGTGGCCTCTTTATATTTTAAAATTGCGCTAATCCTCGATTTCTGCGGCAACAAAAGCATTACTCCTTTGTTTATTGCCTGAGACGCTTTTTGTCATGCTGAGGTACAGCATGAAAGGGTTGTCAGATCAACAACTGAAGTTTTTGTTCACAGCCAAGACATTTTTTTGGTGAACAACTTGGTGGAGAACCAAATAGTATGAGATGGGAGGGAACTCCCTAACAAACTGCAACTCCCTCCAACCTTCCAAACAAGCTCACCCATATTTTCTCCCACCTCCTTCCTCAAAACCAAAACCCAAAAGGTCTAGCCCAGTCATACAGTGTTTAAATTAATTACAGGCTTCGAATATCCAAATCAGCGTGGTTGAAGTACGACTACCCTGTTTTTGAACTTTTTAGAGATAACCCCATCTGGGCAGATTACAGTGGGGCCTTGACTTACGAGTGTCCCGACTAACGAGTTTTTCGAGATACGAGCTGTCTCTCGGCCGATTTTTTGCTTTGAGTTGCGAGCTAAAATTTGGGTTATGAGCCAGCTTCAGATACCCCACCGCTAGTTGGCACAGTGAACGTCACAGTGATTTGACATAAGAGTAATTTGAGTTACGAGCTCTGTCACGGAACGAATTAAACTCGTAAGTCAAGGCCCCACTGTATTTTCAACCCGCCCACTCGTAGGCCACCAGTTTCTCCAAGAGTGCACACACACCACCTGAGTAACTGCCCACCTAGCTCTTGTTCCGCTTCAGACTCCTCCTTCACCATGTGGCTCAGTGGCTCCCCGGGCCCAGAGGGTGAATTCCCAAGTCCCAGCTCCTGAGGTGTCACTTCAAGAAGAGACTCCACTTCCCCCACTTGGCAGCCTGCAGACTCCTCCTTCTCGGGTAAGATGTCCTGTCCTAGAACCTGGATGCTGATCTGGAGACCACACAGGACTAATTACTGAAAGATGCAGAGGAGAGTTTCTGAAAGCTTCTATAACAGACCATGACAGCCTTTAGGGACATGGAGAGAGGCGAGAGAAAAACAGCTTTTCTTTCTAGAGCAGCAGGAACCAGTGAGGGAAACATCCTGAGAGGCCAAAGCTGAGGTCTGAACCAGGCTGGAGACTTCTGAGACTTACCACTAATATTGCATCTCTACTGGGTAGTCTCCACCACTTAAAACTCAGGCGGCTTTTGAACAACTTCCCAAATGTTCTAGTCTAAAGATGGAATGGGCCCTAGCCGGTTTGGCTCGTTGGATAGAGCGTCGGCCTGCGGACCAAAGGGTCCTTGGGTCCGATTACGGTCAAGGGAACGTACCTCGGTTGCAGGCTCCTCCTGGGCCCCGGCCCTGGTCAAGGCACGTGAAGAGGCAACCAATTGATGTGTTTCTCTCACAGCGATATTTCTCTCTGTCTTTCCCTCTCTCTTCCACTCTCTCTAAAAATCAGTGGAAAAATATCCTTGGGTGAGGATTAAAGAAAAAGAAGGAAAAAAAAGATGGAATGGGATGGGAGGCTTTATCTTCAATCTCTAATGGCTAAAAAGTGTTGAGAGTCACAGGGAATCTTAAGAATTAGGTGCGGTACGGGGATACACTGATGTGGCATAGTAAGCAATACATATTTGTTCTTTGTCCCTGGTTCCTGGCACAGAGCTCCTAAAACCCTTGGAATTACCTGAAGGACGGGGGTGACAGGAGCAGCTTTTGCTATTTATAATGAGCCCCTTTCAACCACACCAAAGTTTCTGCTAATAAGGTGATTCTTGGTGGACCCTGAGATAGCTTCAGGATGGAGGCTGGTCACCAGAGGAAGCAACCAGGTGATTAGATGGTTGGAACTTTCAGCCTCACCCCCCAACCTCTGGGGAAGGGGAGAGGGGCTAGAAATTTTCAATCACCAGTGGCCATCGATAAATCAATCACGCCTAAGTAATGAAACCTCCATAAAAACACCTAAACTATGGGGTTCAGGGTGCTTCTGAGTCGGTGAACACACAGAAGCTGGTGGCCTGGAGAGGGCATGGGAGCTCTGGGTGACCCCATCTCCTCCAACTGCCTGTTCCTGCATCATATCCTTCATAATAAACTGGTAAATATAAGTAACATGTTTTCCTGAGTTCTATGATTCATTCCAGCAAATTATATGAGGACAGTGTTTGGGGAACCTCCAAATTTTAGCCAGTTGGTTATAAGTACGGGTGGCCCTGGAGACTTGTAACTGGTGTCTGAAATGGGCACAGTCTTAGAGACTGATCCTTACCCTGTGGGATCTGAGTAACCCCGATATTCAGTGTCCGAACTGAATTGAATTGGAGAATTGGTTGTTAGTGTAGAAAATTCCACATATTTGATATCAGAAAACTGACTACACACCTGATAAGACCCCAGAGGAGCCGTGCTTCACTAACAGATCATAGTGTCCTCTGCTTACCCACTGCCACAGCCTCTGGGGGTCTCCCTTCAAGCTTTCCACCAGGGTCACTGCCTCCTCTCCGCTGCCGGGACACTGTTTCCGCACCCACATCTGAATCTCCCCGGGCAGAATGGTCAGGAACTGCTCCAACATGAGGATCTCCAGGATCTGCTCCTTGGTGTGAACCTCTGGCTGCAGCCACTGGAAACAGAGCTTCCGAAGTTGTCTCAGGGTTTCCTGGGGCCCAGACATCACCTGGTAACGAAACTGCCTGAAAAGCTGGCGTGCAGCCTCAGGGCTGGAGGGCTCCCCTCGAGGGGCAGCATCTGGTCCAGAGACCAGGGAGTCCTCTGCCTTTGCCAGCGGTGGCAGCAGGACGAGGGCCTGCCCCAGCTCTACAGGCATCATCTGGCCTGCCACGTCCTTCTAGGTGAAGTTCTTCTGGGATGAAGTTGTCTCCGGGGAGAACCAGGTCTTCACAGAGCCTCCCACAGGATCACGCGAGGGAGTGAGACCCAGTGCTCTAGAGAAGAAAAGGGTCACGTTTTTCAGAAAGAACAAATTCACATGCTCTATCCGAGAAGCCAAGGAGTCAACCACGGATCTTTTCAAATCGATGGATACGCTACTTTATTTTGCAAGATTGTAAACGTGAAGCCACAAAGTAAACCACTAATACTTATCTAAACTGTCACCATCACCCTGACCATTTTATAAGATTCCCTCTCGGTCTTCAAATGTCCAGCCCAAGTAGAAAAATGAAGTGCACCTCATGCATCTTCACTATGCGTTTCCAGGTAAACAGCTCTTCTGCAAAACACTTCTCTATCTGCACCCACATGTCAGAAGGCGGGAAAATGAAGCTGAACAAAGACATCAATGCCCTAGAAATAAAGGCTAATGCTGAGATGATCAGATGCTTCCATAATAAATATGAGGTTGAACAGAGCAAACTCACTCTTCCCCAAAAGGTGCAATGAAATTTACAAGTGACCTCTCTTGAGTGCCATGGGAATTTATATTTAAAAAACAAACAAACCTGTCACACCTGAAATTTTCAACCTTGGGCTTTAAAAAATTTTAGAATAACTGCCAACTACCTCGAAAGCATTCCTAAAATAGACTTGAACCTAGTAATATTATGGTGAATGGTATCAAAATTTAGAAGATGGTAAAAGGAGAAATATTAAATGGCAAAGTAAACGCTATAGCTAGTTAACTTTCTTGCATGTAATCCTGATACTGGATTGATTACTCAGTCAATCCTTAAACGTTATGAAGGACTTAACGGTCATCATTCTCCCTAACACTAACCACAACAACCAATAGACACCCAGTCACTGGAGTATCTGGCTTAATCAGAGATCAATACAACACTCTAGCTTTTGGAGGCAGCTTTTTCCTTGACATATAAAAACCTATGTCCTCATCCCTACCACTTCACCCAAACAAGTCATTCCATATCACCAAATCATCCTTAAAAAATCTTCTCAGGAGAACAAAAAAGAGCAAAGTAAAAATAGTTCACTCATATAGTCATGCAGTAACCAGTATACTACAGTGACATATATCATGTGCTCAATAAACACTTGGATGGAGCCTGCAACCAAAGTACCTGCCCTTGACGGGAATCAAACCCAGGACCCTACAGTCCACAAGCCGGTGCTCTACCCACTGCGACAAACCGGCTAGCGCCGGAGTCCTCTAGGCCGGGCCCCTGTGCTCTGTCCTTGGACATTCTGGTCCAGTTTTATCAAGAGTCTTGCTGGGTCCAGTTTAGGGAAAATCCTCCAGCTCTGATGTCCGATCCAAGTCTATATTCCCCTCCCCTGGTAGCTGACCACTCTTGGTAAATGATTCACCCCAGTCCACCTTCCGCAGAACTCCTGTCGAGTCGGCTCAGTGAGAAGCCCACCTTGCGCCAGATGTTTCCTCTAGAAGTTTCCATCCACTGACCCTCACCTACTCCTTGACTATAAACCTCCACTTGGCCCTGCTGTAGTCCGTCTGTTCCCGCAGAGCCCACCTTCGCAGGCCCCCGGAATAAAGTCGGCCTTACCGTCTCCGACAAGGACCTTGAGTAGCGTTTTCTTTCTTTTAACCGGTGACTTGAGGAATGTGCCAGCTCCGCATTAGGCCCTGCTCATGTCATTTCTAAGCCTCACGATTACCCTGCAAGGTAAGTGTAAAGCTTATAGGTTAGGACGCTCTGAAGTGCCCAGGGGCAGCCGAATGTCAACCCAGGAAGCCCTGATGCCTGTGCTTGGGGAGGAGAGCCGCCACCGTTTGGAAACCTGTGGGGGCGGGTTTGGGGTTGTCCAAAACGGCGTTTAGCGGCCTGGAGACCGGGGCTGCTCCAGCCCTAAAGGGCGCCGGGCGGTGCTACCGAGTG
>NW_005367626.1:795772-804788 GCF_000412655.1 Myotis brandtii
GTCGGCCCTCGGTCCTGCGCTGTGGACCGTTCGGTTACCCCTTCCAGCTCCGTGCGTTCGATGCTTCTCAGTAAACACACCTGTTGCGGCTGGAGTGCGTTCCAGGCTCTGGGCTGCACCGCGAGGGCGGCGAAGAGAATTCCCTTTGTGGATCCCGGGCGTCTGCGCCAGCCCCACACCCAGAGCTGAAAGGCTCTGCCTTTATCCTCGGTTCCTTCCCCGGGTCGCGACTTGTTGCTATTCTTCCCTCACTGGGTCTTCCTGGGGCGTGGGATTTGCCCCTACTCGCTGTCCTCTCCAACTCTCACCAACTCTGCATTTCCACTTCTCTGCTTTCAGTATTGGAGTTCAGTGCGGAAAGATTTATACACTGTAGTTTGCATTAAATTCACAAGGGGATCTGCGACCCTGTTAAAGCTTTACGATTGCTGTTATCTTTCCTGCTAGGTGGTCAGCTAAAAGCTAGCAGGCTGAAGAAATGTCGGACTCACACAGGCAGGAGCAGTTTTCCTGGCTCACCACCGCAGGAAAACCAATCCTCCCACAACAGACACCCCAATCCCAACCCAAATTCAACTCCCTCCACTAGGTAAAGGCCTCTCCTTAAATTCCTTCAACCCCTAATCATTTGTCACCAGGTGGCCACACACCACAACAACATAACCCATGTTCTGCTTGCTCTCAGGCCTCTCCCCAAGGGGCCCTCAGAACACCCCCATCGTTTCCCACTCACCAGGCCAGAGGACAGGCTCCCAGGCAAGACTGGCAGGTCAGCGTCACACACAGGCCCCTGTAAGGCATTTCAAATATCTACTAACCTTTGTAGACACTTTCTCTGGGTGGGTAGAGGCCTTTCCCGCCACCTCAGAAAAGGCTACGGAGGTAGTTACGGGCCTCGCTGAACATCTTGTCCCCAGCTCTGGCCTCCCCACCTCCCTGCAGTTGGATAATGGTCCAGCCTTCATCTCTAAAGTCACCCAGGGGTTGCCACTGCCCCCCAGATCCGCTGGAGCTTGCCTATCCCTTGTCATCCTCAATCCTGAAACAACACCTCACTAGATAAGTCTGGCGGTCTGAGAAACCTGGATCACCCCACTTCCCTTAGCCCTCATTTGCATTCCATCAACCCCTCACGACCCCACATCCTCAGCCCCTTGGAGCTTATGTGGGGCAGACCCTTCCTACTCAGAAACATCCCAAATGCCTCTAGCCCTTTGGGAGATTATCTCCCCACCCTCAACCTCACTGGCCACCCCCTTTGGCTGCATGCCGACCAGTTCTCCCCAGGCCTACCGCTGAGTCTCCCCTTGATCCTCCACTAGAGCCGGGAGACTGGGTATTCCTCCAGGCAGCCTGCAGCACAGGAAAGTTGAAGCCGAAGTGGACAGGCCCACACCAGGGACTCCTGACCACACCGACGGTGGCCAGGCTACGGGGATATCCATCCGGGGTCCACTCCTCCAAGTTGAAGCCAGCCCCTGCACCCAGACTCCACCGCCAATCGGCTTGTATCCGAGCATCGGCCTCAGACCAACTTGCCTCAAACTTACAAAAATCCCTAAGGAACTGTGAGCCTCAGACCCTTACACTAATCCCCTATGAGCCAGGCTTCCCCCATCACCCCTCACTGTCCTATTTATGCTGGTCCCTGTCTTTTGGCCCCCACCCCAGCCAGCCCCCTCCCTACCTAACGACCTACAGCAGAACAATTCTATGATCTTATCCTACCCTTACTCAAAGAAGTGCCTTCTCTTCGTCCCAGTACTGAGACACAGTGACTGACTTTCTTGTGGGATTGTTATCTTCAGGGAGATTTCATAGACTTTTCCTGGGATCAAATAAACTCCTGGCTAGAAGCCAACTCTGGGGATTAATTTAACAAGAATTTAGCCTGGGAGGCCCTTACTCACCCTTTATTCTGGCCAGTACTCCTCGGAATCTCCCTTGTCACTATTAATTTTTTAATATGCCATTGTCTTATACCATCTGGTTGGAATTACCAGATGTTAGAGTCTGTGGGGAAGCTCGGGACTGGGTTGGAAGGTCTGTGAGGAGGATTCTCTGAAAGGTCGGGGGCCTCTGAGGGGCCCTTGCCGAAGGCGGCAGCCCCTACCTTGACTTTTCCAAACAAGTTCGATCCCCCTGGGTGTTTTGCTAGAATCTCTATGTTTAGTCTTTAAAGACATGACCTTGTAGAACAGTGATGGCAAACCTATGACACACGTGTCAGAGGTGACATGCGAACTCATTTTTTTTGGTTGATTTTTCTTTGTTAAATGGCATTTAAATATATAAAATAAATATCAAAAATATAAGTCTTTGTTTTACTGTGGTTGCAAATAACAAAAAATTTCTATATGTGACACGGCACCAGAGTTAAGTTAGGGTTTTTCAAAATGCTGACACGCCGAACTCAAAAGGTTCGCCATCACTGTTGTAGAAGCATATACTTTCTCAAGGATACTTGCCCTGCTGATTGTATCTAGAGGTTAATTTGAGTTCAAGCTGTTGTTATAATAAAAAGCCAACGAGGCAGGGGAACAGGAGTGCTTTTACTTCTAAAGTAAAACAGTCCCTTAGCCTCCCTTTCACAGAAACCTGTATTGGAGTAATCTGTTCATCCGTCGCTCAGGGTCTGCTGGTCAGCCCCGGCAAGAGTCTACAATGACCTCCCCACAAGCCTTCTCTCCCTCTTATTGTGTAGAAGGTCTACCCCATACCTTTTAAACATCTCCTGCCCTGGCCAGTTTGGCTCAGTGGATAGAGTGTTGGCCAGTGGACCAAAGGGTCCCGGGTTCAATTCTGGTCAAGGGCACATACCTCGGTTGCAGGCTCCTCCCCGGCCCAGGCCCTGGTCAGGGCTCGTGCAGGAGGCAACCAACCAATATGTTTCTCTCACATCAATGTTTTTCTCTGCCTTTCCCTCTCTCTTCCACTCTCTCTAAAAGATGAATGGAAAAATATCCTCAGGTGAGGCTAAAAAAAAAAATCTCCTAAGTCCTCACTATCTCTCTCAAACCCTCGACCTAACACATCTCCTCACCACCACCAACCCCACTCTCTCGCAGGACTGCTGGCTCTGTCTTCCTCTCTCATCAACTAGCTACACGGCAGCCCCAACCTCCTTACACCCATGGGCCAACCCCAGTCTATCCTTCCACTATAAGATACATGGAGGGCCCCCCGTTCCAACTCATGTGCGTGGATGAACTTAATATTCTCCAGACCACAGAAATGACAAGAGGAACACTCACAGGCAGAGCCGTTCAGTTACTCCAGTCACATCTAAACAACATAACTGAACACTTAACCAACAAAATCCCCATCTTAGGATCAGGAACAACCAACACTGTCCTAGCGCCGTGGTCGGCAAACCGCGGCTCGCGGGCCACATGAGGCTCTTTGGCCCCTTCAGTGCGGCTCTTCCACAAAATACCACGTGCGGGCGCGCACGTACAGTGCGATTGAAACTTCGTGGCCCATGCGCAGAAGTCGGTATTTTGAGGAAGAGCCGGACCTAGCATATCAGGCACCTCTTTGCATCAACAGAACACTCCCTGCAGGAAAGGCTTAGGATATCTTGATCAATGCTTATGCAACTTTACTCTCAACCTCCAGTCTTCCTCTGACTGGGCTATTTCCTCACCCAAACAGTCCTTTTTCTGAAACTCGTTCGTTTCTCAGCCTGGCCCATCATCTCAGAGACCTTCCCAACGACCCATACCTCCCAGTTCTGTTTAGGTCCACCCCTTTCCTACATTGGCTATTTCCCATGGCAGAGTTGTAATTCACAATTACAGTCTAACTGCAGCCAACTCCCCTCCCATGGTCTCACATTCTGAATTTTGGGTGGAGACTGAGAGGAAATATATATTTTTGGTGAACACCACCACTGGGGGTACCCAGCTCGTTCCCAAAGGCCCTTTTCAGCCCCTTACAGGGGCAACCTTAGCTGGAATTTTCTCTGTTTGGAAAAATGAGAACAACAAGGTTACTTACCTCTTCACTATTGAGAACACTTTCTGCTTAGAAAATCAGGGAATTTTCTTTCTGTGTAGCACCAATACCTATCTCTGTCTCCCAGCCAACTGGACTAGGACCTGCACCCTAATCTATCTCACACCGAAATAGACATTGCCCTAATAATCAGTCCTTCAAGGCTCCTCTCACTGCTTATGCTCAGACCAGAGAGAGGGGCATTGCACTCCTTCACCTCCTTGCTGGCCTGGGAATGGCCATAGGCCTAGGCACTGGGGTAGGGGGACTAGCAACCTCCCTTTCCTACTATCAGAGCCTATCCAAAGACAGAATAGCTTAGAGGAGTGAGGACAAAAGGGGCCACATGCTAACCTGACAAGCTCAGGGGAGGCCTGCATGACAGTCTTGCAAACTCAGAGACCTAAAGTCACCACAAAGGATGGTCTGAAATTAAACTTTAACTAAAAGCAGTGATGGTGGGTAGTTACATCCTAGGCCGGTATCTTCACTGACAAGATCAACCTTTACCTTAACTGAGCCTATCTGTCTTTTTGCATCTATGATAATATATCCTTGAAATGTCTGGGTAACTTCTAACTTCCCTTTTTCCAGACCCCTTGGGGCACAACCTAATGTGCCTGGGCGCCAGGACAGAGACCACAAAATCCTTCATTGTTATTTTATCATGTTAATTGTTGACTGTTAATTCTCTTGCACCCAATCCCAGAGGTTTCCCCACTTTGCTTCCTCCAGCCTCTCTAGTCTATCACCAATGGATTTCATGTAACCCACCTACGACGTCCTCTCCTTGGATTGCAATGTATAAAGATAGATGAAAAACCACCATTCTCTGGAACATTATCCCAATCCATTGAGATACTGCTTCCCAGCAATTGTCTACAGTTTGGCTCAAATAAACTCACAAAAGTTCCTTACAGGTTTGAATGTTTTTACGTTAACAGGAGATTGCCCAAAGTAGTATTGTCGCAGTACAGGACCAGATAGATTCACAGTCCTCCCAAATCGGAGAGGACTTGACCTCCACACAGTTGAGAAAGGGGCAGTATTGTCACAGTACAGGACCAGATAGATTCACTGGCAGCAGTTCCCTCCCAAGTCGGAGAGGACTTGACCTCCACACAGTTGAGAAAGGGGGGCTGTGCTTGTTCCTAGAGGAAGAATGCTGTTTTTACACCAACCAGTCTGGCATAGTAAGGGACGGGGCCAAGAAACTAGTTATAGGGCCTCAAAAGTCCAACAACAACTTTCAGAATCCTCGGGCACCTGGCTGCAGAATCTTCACTGGACCTCCCGGCTTCTACCTCTAGTTGGACCTCTCTTGATGCTCTTCCTGACACTCATCTTTGGCCCATACATCCTAAGAGCCCTTTCCTCCTTCCTCCAAAACTGCATTCAGGTAATTACCAGTAGATCCATAGAGGAAGTGATGCTATTCCACACCTACACTAGATACCATCCCCTCCCTCAATCATCAACTAATTAGGGACAACTCTACATCCCATTTAAGCATGAAGAAGTTACAGAAGAATGAGATCAGCCTCCCTCATCATCCCCACCTTGAAGAAACCCCATCTTATAGGAACCCCAGCTTACAGGGGGAGAGAGAGAGAGAGAAAGAGAGAGAGAGAGAGAGAGAGAGAGAGAGAGAGAGATGCTAGGCACAATTCTTGTGCTACATTATGCCCTGCTTGGGACTCGCCCCTCCAGGCAGTTTTCCTGTTATTCTCATTACAGGTTTCGCAAGACATGATTAACAGCCTTCAGTTTCCAGTAAACCACCTCACCCAGTTTCCAGTGGACTGCCTACACCCAGTCCCCCACCTGCACCTGTTCCAACTGGTTACTCTGCCTGACCTTTACAGGAAACATAAATATCCCGCTCCCCCTACTCTGCCCCGATGATGCCGTTTTGGTCTCAGCCCTTCTGCTCACAGATATAACAATACATTTCTAATTCTTCACCACTTTTGGCCTTGTGCATTCCTCCTTTGGTGACCTTAACAGGAAACATCTACCTCAGGTTAGGAAATAATTGGTAGGTGTCTTCTATTTCCATTTATTTATTCACTCACTCATCAAGAAATATTTACCAAATGCCTCCTCTGTGCCCAGTACTGTTCCAACATCTGGGTATACAACAGTGAACTAAACAAACTCCCTGCCTTCACGGGAATTATATTTTGTGAGAAAGATGGGTAATAGCATAAATACACAAGTAATGATTAGTATGTTGGGGAAGGTAACTGATGTAGTGAAAATTAAATGAAGATAAAGGTGGGGAGAGGGATAAGTAATATTAGAGATGAAGTATAATTTATATAGAATGGTCAGGGAAGGGCCAACTGATAAAACAACCTTAAACACAGACTTGAAATGAAGAAGCAAAACTTGAAAATATCTGAGGGAACTCTCCAGATAGAGGAAATAACAAATGCCCAAGCCCTGAGACAATGAGTGAAAATAAAGGGGAGAAGAGGTCTGAAGAGTGAGCCCTGAGACACACCAATATGTGGGGTCAGGGAGATGAGGAGGGTCCATCAAAGGAGAAAGAGATGGACGAGCATTGAGGTAGTAGGAAAACAGAGAGGGATGTCCTGGAAGCCACGTGCACAGAATGTTCAAAGAAGGAGAAGGAGGGAATAATCACTGGGTCAAAGGCTAATGATCAGATGTATGATGAGGATTGAGAACTGATCTTTGGTTTTAGCAACAGGGGAAACATTAGTGATTTTGATGAAAGTACCTGGGAGTAGAAAAAGTCTGAACAGAGCAAGTTCAAAGAGAATGGGAGGAGAAAAATTGAAGCAACAAATGTAGGCAAGTTATTCAAGAAGTTTTGCTATAAAAGGAAATATCCAAACAAGACAAATTAGGGGCTACTACAGCATGTTTTTATGTTAATTAGAATGGTTCAGGAGGGAGGGAAAAAAGTCATGTTGTGGGGGAGGGAAGGGGCAAATACTGAACAGTGTCCTCCAGCAAAGAAGTGGTTGATTCTTTAATAACTAGGTTCTTGGGTACTCCTACAATCGAGGCCATGTGGGGCTCCTATAGAAAATATTTCCTGATGAAGAGGAGTTTAAAGTCAAAAATTAAGAGGCACACCATAAACAATCCACCAAAAGGGACAGTCACCAGTTTCAAAAAAAAAGGAAGAACTTGTACTCCAAGAATTAGAGATAATAGAGCACTCTGAAAAAATTTAAAATAAATATTCTGAGTTGTTCAAATAGGCAAAGAAAAAGTATAAACTATAAAACAAAAGAATAAAATTATAGGAAAGGGGAGGAGAAAGGATGGGGAGAAGGAAACAAAACTGTAGGGTCAAGTATGTATTTCACAAACTAAAAGATATTCACTTTTTAGAAAAGAAAAGGTCTAATTTTCATGATGGTCAGAAACAGCAAATATCCTTGTGTTGGGGGCAAAAATAGAATATTGGGGACTAGCTATCGTCATAAGAAATACGAATCATGCTCTGTTAAGCGTGATTGTTTTATTCTGATTAAAGAAGCACATTCTAACCTGGCTGGGAGTTGTATTCGGACCTGGGAGCTCACCTGGAAATGCTGCCCATCCTCCCCATCCTGAAGCTGCCTATTATCATGGAAAGATCAACAACCTTGTTGAGGAAAGGAAAAAATGCAGTCCCGGATGCCCCCTGCCTTTTGCGAACTCTCCCCTGCCCCTCCACATTGCCCACATTGCCTGTAATCTGTAACCATTACACCCATTCATATTCCTTCTGCCCACTTCCCATGTAATCTTTGTCCTTGTACCCCATATAAGCAGCTGGCTTATGTTGGGGGGTGCAGAGCAGATTTTTATGGATGACCTGGTGCTCTCCTATACTGCCGGCATTATTGGAATAAACGCTCATATATGTTTCAACCCCGTCTCTGCTTAATTGGCTCAAGTAGTGACAGGCAGTCCAAACCCATTGGTTGTCCGGTTTCAAATATAATGGGCTGACTCACCCCTCATTTGCCATGTTGAGCAGAAGAGTCACAGTGTGGGAGGTGCTGTGGGGGAAGAGGAAAGATTCCATGCAATCCAGCAGTGGACAGTGGGGTCCCACATTTTCATTTGCTTGCAACATATTGAGACATATTTGAAAGGTGAACATGGTGGTGGGCGTGGGTAGGCTAAATAGCCATCTCAGGTGGTGATTTAAGAAAAATTGAATTTATTTAAGGAGAAGTGTTGGATTCAGTGGATCTATCGATTATATCACCCAGGTTTAACTAAACTAACCCTAACAAAGTGAGCATGTAGTTTCAAAAGTTTTCTGCAAAGTAATCTCAGTTTGAAGTTTATGGTAATAACGCAGGCACAGGTAAAAAAGAAGAAAATGGCAGGACTGCACTTCTAGTTTGAGCCCTTTTTCCGATACACTGGGGAGTCATGACCTGCCAACCTAATGACACTGCCAACCTGACACAAACTATTTTCTTTTTAAAAAATATATCTTTTTTATTGATTTCAGAGAAGAAGGAAGAAGGAGAGAGAGAAACATCAATGATAAGAGAGAATCATCGATCGGCTGCCTCCTGCACGCCCCCCTAGGAATCTGCAACCCTGGCATGTGCCCATGACTGGAATCGAACCACCTACCCCGCAATCTGCAGGCCAACGCTCTATCCACTGAGCCAAACTAGCCAGGGCTGACACAAACTATTTTCAAATGTTAAGAAGTCTACTAGACATGTGCATTTATATCCACTATCATTGTGATGAATGTCACCTTAACTATACATGTGTAGATATGTATACTTACATATAGTATATACACTTATATATACTGTATGTAAGTACGTGTATAATACTTATCTACACTATATGTAAATATACATGTATACTTACTACTGTAAATATGTAAGTATATATACTAGTATAAATATATAGTTATGTAACAGTATATATACAGAGTATTAAATATACACAAATTATGAATAGATATAGATTCTATGTCTACACAGATCATATACATATATATATATATATATATATATACCCA
>NW_005367626.1:804888-825273 GCF_000412655.1 Myotis brandtii
CAGACCACGAAGATAATTTTTTAGCATTGTTTAAGGTCATACAATATTCTATCAGGAACTTTATGAAATTTCATTATATCTGATGGAAAAATGTTTGGTAGGGCCAACTGGCATGGCTCAGTGGCTGTCGACCTATGAACCAGGAGGTCAGGGCACATGCCCAGGTTGCTGGCTCAATCCCCAGTGCAGAGCATGCAGGAGGCAGCCAATCAATGATTCTCTCTCATCATTGATGTTTCTATCTCTCTCTCCCTCTCCCTTCCTCTCTGAAATCAATAAAAATATTTTTAAAAAAATGTTTGGTAGCCTCTTTGGATCCTAATAAAGGAAAACTAATACACAAAATTGTTCCATAGAAAAGGTTTTAGTTTTATATTTTAAATCTGCAGGCTAAAATGATTAAAATTCAACATATCTTACAACTAGTTTGCAAGAGCCTCTGACTTACATCAGGGACTATGAAAATTAATAAAAAATTAATTTAAAAAATTATTGTTCAACTAGCAGATGGTATTGGAAAATGAATAGTGTTGCCAATGATGTACTTTTTCCATTTGGAGGTATTGCAAATTTTCTTTTTTCACTTATAACAACCATTAAAACTAAGTGTGAAAAGTAAACTAAACTGAGAATCAGGCCTGAAAAATCTCTAACAGAGTGCCAAACCAAGATTTGCTCTATAAATAATGAGGAAAATTCTATCTCAGTGTTAATTATAGTTTTAGGGGAAACTTTATTCAAATACATAAAATACTAAAATATCATTTTTCATTCTTACCCCAGCTTTTCTTGACTTTTATTTTTACATATGTTCTATAATATATACTATGTAGGCAAAATAGTACCTGTATATTATTTGTGGATAAACACATATACAAACAGTGGTTATTCAGCCTAAAAATAATTTTACTTCTAAGGAGTGCTTGATGAAAAACGTGGAGAGCCCACTGCACAGAATGAGGGCCTCTCAAATGTGTGCTTCTCAAACGAGTCCCAGCACATCGGACTCACACAGAGGGCATGCTAAGCTCAGATTTCTTCCCTTCTCCCCTAATCAGATTCTCTGAGAAGCAGAGCTTAGAAATATGATTGGTGAGCATTTCTAAAGGGATGTTTTGGGCAGTGATCTGAGAAGCATCACAATGCACGGTTATGAATAATTGTCTATGAAATCAAACGTCAAGAGACAAACATATCTAGTTAGTTGCCAAACATTCTATGGGCAGGAATGATGATAACACAACACAAAGAGTAATACAGGTCACTGTAATTGGATGCCTTTGGGAGAAGTTAAAACAGAATAAGCTTTCAGTGCCGACTTTTCTTCTTAGCATAGAAATCCTGTTAGTATACTAGCTCCCCACCTCTGTGCTTCAGTTCTCTCCCAGTAAAATGAGAGGTCTGAGAACCACCTACTTCTTAGGATTAAGAGAATTAAGTGAGATAATATATGTAAGATGCCTGCAATGGTGTCTGGCAAGTAGTAAAATCTTGCTGTTACTGGTATAATTTTTGCTTACCATCCATTTTAGAATAGGAGATTCCTGGAGAGAATGGCAATAAAAATTATTATATCTGACCATAAACATTGTTTTTACCACACTTTTTGCTACAGTGTTGCAACATAATGTCTAGATATCTGAGAAGAAAAAAAACTGATTTGTAACTATTAGAAAGGCAATAAAAGTCTCAATTAAATGAATTTAGTTATATAAAAAATGACATATTCTGCAAAATGTAATAAATATCACATTTTTTTCAAGACTAAAAATAAACCCAAAATGAAAATGGTGAGGTCATCTCATAGAGATACCTACCTACCACTAATGCAGTTTTCTGTGACAGGTCAAACTTTATTTTATTTTATTTCTGTCTTTTTTAAAAAATATATTTTATTGATTATCTACAGAGAGGAATAGAGAGGAATAGAGAGTTAGAAACCTCGATGAGAGAGAAACATCAATGAGCTGCCTCCTGCACACCCTCCACTGAGGATGTGCCCACAACCATGGCACATGCCCCCAACTGGAATCGAACCTGGGACCCTTCTGTCCGCAGGCCAATGCTCTATCCACTGAGCCAAACCAGTCAGGGCTATTTCTGTCTTTTTAGACTGAGCCTGTGCCTCTGAGCTTAACCTCTGGGTTTGTAAATATCAAGATTCCAGCTTGAATCCGTCAAGAAGGGAGTTAGGGCTCCAGTCACAGAGCCTAAAATTGACTGGATGCTGGGATCTCACCTGGCCAAAACTCTCTCTATCATGTTGATCTCCTTGTTTTGTTGTTGTTGTTAATCCTCACTGAGGATATTTTCCCATTGATTTTTAGAGAGAATGGAAGGGAGGGGGAAAGACAGAGAGATGTGAGAGAGACAGAGTGATTGGTTGTGTCCCTCATGCACCTCCCACATGCACCCTGACCAGGGCCGGGGCTCAAGCCTGCAACCGAGGTACATGCCCTTGACAGGAATTGAACCCAGGACCTTCTTCCATGGGCCAATGCTCTATCCACTGACCCAAACCAGTCAGGGCTTGGTCTCCCTTTTGAACTACAATTCATGACAGAAACTGAGTTCCAGCATTCAGAAGTAGATCTGGAAAGCTTCTGATTCTTTTTTGAGAGAGAGAGAGAGAGAGAGAGAGAGAGAGAGATTGAGACATGGATCAGTTGTTTCCTGACAGATGATAGAACCTGCAACCTATATATGTGCCCTAACCCCAATGGGGGATCAAACCCGCAACCTAGGTACGTGCCCTGGCTGTGAACGGAACCCGCAACCTTTTTGTGGATGGAATGACACTTCAACCAACTGGGCACCCGGCAGGGCTATAGGTGATTTTTTAATTTCATTAACTGACCAAAGCCTCTCTAACACTTGGGGAGTTCTATTCAGGTGAGAGTCTTAGAGGGATTTGGTGACAGGCCCCATACTCCTCTCCACCTTCTTCCACCAGAACTCTCCTTCTGTGGTCCCCACCAATGCCTCATCATGACCCCTTTGTAACTGACTTCTACTTTTTTGCATGGTCGTTTGTTGCCACCCATGGGCCTCCTTCACTTTATTTTTAATTTTTTTAGAATCATTTTACTTTTATTTTTTAAAATATATTTGTATTGATTTCAGAGAGGAAGGGAGAGGGAGAGAGAGAGATAGAAACATCAATGATGAGAGGGAATCATTGATTGGCTTCCTCCTGAATGCCTCCTACTGGGGACTGAGCCCGAAACCCGGGCATGTGCCCTTGACCGGAATTGAACCTGGGAGCCTTGAGTCCTCAGGCTGATGCAGGCTGACACTCTATCCACTGAGCCAAACCGGCCAGGACGGGCCTCCTTCCCTTTAAGCTGCTGGATCCTTTTCTGGGCTGATGACCCTGCCAACTTTGAACAGCCAGACTCTGCCCTTGCTGGGTCTGTGACATTTACCTCGACTTCATGGCCAGACTCCCAAAAATCCCATCAGCATTGAGCAGTGGGAAGTCCCATCTGTCCCTGCTGTCTGATGCTGGGGAGGCTGGACAGCTGCCCGCGCTGAGCTTCTGTCTGCCCTGGGTTTTCAGAGTGAACTTTCCTCCCTCAGACAGGAGCCCCAGAACCAGGTGGTGACTCCTGAAGGTCTCCCAGATCATTAAGAGAAACAGCTTTTCCTTCCGCTGGGAAGACAGCAAGACCAGTGACTCATCTGTCACTGCTAATGAGCACAAAGGGTCTGAACATTGGGGAACACAGAGAGAAAAGGACTGAGATTAACCAGACACCAGGCTTTTAATTTTTCCCCAGAACATAGCCCGTTTGTCATGCGATGTTAGAAGGACAGAGAAAATAAAGTTAACCAGCAGCCGTTGTCTGTTTGAGAAAGTCTTAAAGAAAGCCACCGCAGAGAGATGTGGGTTGCCCGTGGGGATATGCAGAAGAAACAGCGTGTAGCCAAAGATACCAAACATAAGCTCCATCTTGGGAGAAACTGGTTACCAAGAATTAGGCTCGAAAGGCATTCATTAAAGCTTGCAGAATTCCACCCAAGAGCCTCTCCTCTCATGCTGACGTGGATACCCCAAATCAGGAGTTGGTAACTGGAAGCCTGTATTTCATTTGGCAAGTGCATCTTTAAAAATCCTCGCTTTGGTCCTGGCCAGTTTAGCTTAGTGGATAGAGCGTCAGCCTGTGGACTGAAGGGTCCCAGGTTTAATTCCTGTCAAGGGCATATGCCTGGGTTGCAGGCTCAATCCCCAGTAGGGGGTGTGCAGGAGGCAACTAATCAATGATTCTCATCATTAATGTTTCTATCTCTTTTCCTCTTCCTTCCTCTCTGAAATCAATAAAAATATATATTTTTTAAAATCCTCACTTTGAATGCTAACTTTTTTTTGTGGTGCATGCAATTTCCTGTTCTCCATAAGTCTGACCCCCCTTTTACATCAGGTTTCTTTACATATTTTACAGTGCTTTACTAGCTGGCCTCCAAAGGCATTTGACCTAGATTGCTCAGTAATATTCTCTAGAAGGCAAAGGAAATGAAAGGCTAATGATGCCCAACTTGGATTCTGGCTTTTGGAGCCCATTAAGGATGCTAGGGCTTGCTGGTCAGAGCTGGTCTAGGGGGATTCAGGCTGACTGCTGCAGACTGGGCAGAGCACTGAGCTGTCATAGCCTTTATCCCACAGTACACTCACAGCTTGCATAAAAGTCTGTTGCCTCCACTAGGCAAGAGGCATCTAAAAATATTCAGTTCCTCAATATTTCCATTTTGGGGGGAACTCTCAAAAAAGAAATACTAAAGAATTGGCCAAGGTCAATAACCTAGGTGTACTGTTATTGTATTTCCAGAAACAAAATTCAGATCTCATGGTTCAAACTTGGAAACATAGTATTGGAAACTGTGACTGCCCTGGACAATTCTTCACATATGAGCACTAGAGCTGTATAGAGCTTAGCCACTGTCCAGTGGGGGGTGGGGGTGGTACCTGGGAGAGGGAGACACGTTTTCAGGGTTACGCTCGCCTGTAAATTGGGATCTGGACTTCTTTCTCAGTGAAGAGTACACTGAATGATCTCGGATTTCCTCCAAACACCTGAAAACATACATACTGGCAGAGACATGACTGGTGTAGAAAACCTATTATGTGGCCTGTGCATCTCTATAGGTCTACTGCCGGAACCACCCACACCACCCAAGGTTCTGGGACGACAGCCTTGCAAACACATTCCTTTTACTCCAAATTGCATGACTGGGACATCCACAAATAATGACATGAATCCTCTTTAGGCTCCTGCAGAAACCTCTGGTCCTCCCTAATCAGATTCCATCCATCTTTGTGTCATACACTCCTGGCTCTTTAAAGATCACGTAGCTCCTTGCTCCTTGCCTGGCTGAGAGGGAAAAGAAACAACCAATTCCTTAATTCTGCTTCCTGAAAACCACTCAACTCCACCAAACTATCTAAAAATATGTTTCTGAATGCTAACGCATAGACTTATGAGAGGGTAGAAAAACTAGCTAAAATAAGGCTTATATGTGTAATCTCAGGAAAGGGTAGCTTAGAAATGACTATAAGAATATCACTTTTTCCTTGACTGCACATGGGGCCTGGCTTTAATAAGACACAATGGACCAAAAGTAGGTGAAAGCACTACAGCAGCACCCATGAAGAATAGGATAGGATAGACAGAGAGATGGGAGGGCCACCTAACAGGACTTTATACTCAGTCCTCAGGACAACCAATGAAGACTTTTAAGTAAAACAGTTCTATCAGTGAATTTTACTCTGTTAATCTAGTAACAAATGTTTACTAATTTAATTCTTACAGGATTAATCATCTATGTAGCTTATAATTCTTTGCTATTCAAGAAGAATCTGAGCAGAAAATAGAAACTTGGTGCATTCATTTCCTAGTTTAATAAAGGGAAAAAGTCATTTTGTGAAAGTGAAAGAGAATATATTTATAAGGAAAAGACATATCTTTTTATAAAACAGACATTTCAAAAATAATTTGGTTTTTGCCTGGCTGGTGTGGCTCCGTGGTTGAGTGTTGGCCCAGAAACCAAGGAGTCACGGATTGGATTCCTGTCAGGGTACAAGCCTGGTTTGCGGGCTCCATCCCCAGTTGGGGTGCATACAGGAAACAGTTGATTGATGGTGTTTCTCTCTCATCGATGTTTCTGTCTCTCTCTCTTCCTCTCTCTCTAAAAACCAATAAAACCATATTCTTTAAAAAATAATAAATTGGTTTTGAGACATTTTTAAATAAAACTATTTAAAAGAATATAAATATGTGGTAATAAACATTTTGTAATTGTTTATAAGACTGCTCATCGCAACAACAAAAGGACAGCATTACTCCTGATTTAGCTACATATTAATTTTCATTAGCTATTACCTTCACAATGTTCACAATTCATAAGCAACCAAAGACTATATAATGAAAGGACTTTTTCCCAATCCTGTTGCCCAGTCACCCAGTTTTGCTACCTTGGGACAATCAATATTTTTAGTTTTTTGGGGGTATTCTTCCAAATATATTTTAAACAAGTGTGTGTATATTAAATATATTTATCCTCTTTCATACAAATAGAAATATAATAAGCATGGTGTTTTCATCTGGCTTTTTTCATCAACTATACATATTGGCAATCATTCCACACCATAACCTAAAGAGCGTCCTCATTTTCATAGCTTCATAGCAGTGCTCCCTCTGTATTCATTTAATCATTTTCCTACTAAAGGCCATTTAGGTTGATTTACTATTTTGCTGTAAAAATGCTATCTGCAAGAACCTCTACGTGTCTCATTTTTGCAAACATGTAAGAATATCTGTAGGAATAAACTTTTAGAAGTATAAATTCTGGATTAAAGGGTATATACTTAGGTAATTTTGATAGCCATTGCTAAATTGTGCTTTACCAAGTTGCACAAAAATGCCTTTCTAATTAGTCCTTTCATTGGCCAGTTCCATAATGTTAATTATTGTAAATTTAAAATATTTTAATATATGGTAGAGCTCTATCTCTTTATTTTTAAGGTTTTTTTTGGGGGGGAGGACTCTTTTGGTTTATTTATTTTTAATATGAATTTTATAATCAGCTTGTCTAGTTTTATTCAGGCTATGAATATAAAATCTTTTTTTTCTATAAAGTGTGACCAACCCATAAAAAAGAATAGTGAGTTATATAAAAAGTAAAAAGTAACTTCATTTAGGTTTTATAATAATGACATGTTTAATTTCATTCTCTGAATGAAAGAAGTAGATTGAGCCCTGGCCTGTGTAGCTCAGCTGGTTAGGCTTGTCCTATGCACCAGGATGTTGTCAGTTTGATTCCAAGTCAAGGGCACATGCCTGGGTTGCCAGCTGGATCCCTGGTTGGAGGGTGTGCAGGAGGCAGCTGATTGATGTTTCACCCTCCCATTGATGTTTCTCTCTCCCTCTCCCCTCCTCTCTATCTCAAAATCCATACACTATTCTTTAAAAAAAAAAAAGTGGATTGATAAAATTCCACTTAATAAATGTAATAAATTAAGAAAATATACTTCAAATCCATATTAAGGAGAATTTGGGTCAGTGTTTCTCAATGAGGGGCAATCTTGCTCCAAGGGACATTTGGTGAAGTCTGAAGACTTTTTAAAAAAATTTTTTTATTGATTTCAGAGAAAAAGGGAGAGGGAAAGATAGAAACATCAATGATGAGAGAGAGGCGCCTGCCTGGCCCGTGCCAATATCAAGCAAGAGCCAGGAAGAGGCTGTGCAGCAGCTGCCTTCTTGTCTGGGGTACTGGAACCTTCCCAGTCCCTGGAACCTTCCTAGTCCCTGCGATGATGCAATGATGCCAAGGCCACTACGAGGGGCAAGGAGTCGTTGTGGTTGAACCCCACTGAGCCGACGCCCCACGCTCTTCCCATTGCCCGGCCTGCCCCACCTGAAGAAATAAGTGGTGGATTGGCCCCAAGTAAAAGCATAGTGTATGTATCCAACTTGCCCTTTTCCCTGACCAACAATGACTTATACTGGATATTTCCCAAGTATGGCAAAGTTGTAAAGGTTACTGTAATGAACGATAAAGATACCAGGGAGAGTAAAGGTGTTGCACTTATTTTCTTTTTGGATGAAGACTGCACAAAATTGTACCAGGGCAATAGACAACCAAGTTATTTGCTAGTGATAAAAGCAAGCATTGCTTTGACAATGGAAGAGCAACTGAGGTCACCCTAAGACAAAAGTACTTTGATAAATCTAAGGGCTATGAATGTGGGGAGAGTGGACACTTAAGTTATGCCTGTCCTGAAAATATGCTTGGAGAATGCGAACCTCCAGAGAAAAAGAAGGACACATATGTGTCCTTATCCCCCCATTCCCCCCACCCCCCACTCATGCCTTCACCGCCCTGGCGTCTGTGTCCATTGGTTGGGCTTATATGCATGTCCTTTGGTTGAAAAAAATTCCTGAAACAGAAGGAGAAATTGAAGAAGTAGAAGAAAGTAAAGATGGAGGAGAAGATCCTGCTCTTAATAGCCTCAGGCCATAGCTTTCCAGCAAGCCAAAACTGAAGAACAAAAAAAGTAGACCCCAGCCTCCTACTTCCCCACCTCTGTAATCCCTACTTCCCCATGTAATCCTTGTCCTATCCTATATAAGCAGCTGGTTTATGGGGGTGGCAGAGCAAATTTTTGTGGATGACCTGCTGCTCTCCCATACTGCTGGCAGTATCAGCATAAATGCTCATATATGATTTTTTAAAAAAAGTGGAAACCTACTTTAGGGGATCCCTCAACCTCTAATGATTCAAGATGCCCAAGGATAAAGAAGAGCACATAAAAAAAAAAAAAAAAAAAGAAGAGCACATATTTTAGTGATGAGGAAGAACTTAGTAATTAAAATTATGTTTATTATGTAAATACTAGAGGCCCGGTACACAAAATTCATGCATTTGGGGGGGGGGCTCCCTCAGCTTGGCCTGTGCCCACTCGCAGTCCAGAAGCCCTCAGGGAGCAGGCCTAAGCCATCAGTCGGACAGCTTCAGCAATGCCACGGAGGTGGGAGAGGCTCCTGTCACCGCTACTGCGTGCGCCAGCTGTGAGCCTGGCTTCTGGCTGACTGGCGCTTCCTCTTTGGGAGCACACTGACCACCAGGGGGTAGCTCCTGCATTGAGCGTCTGGCCCCTGGTGGTCAGTGTGTGTCATAGTGACCAGTCATTCCACTGTTCGGTCGATTTGTATATTAGCCTTTTATCATATAGGATTAAAATTTTTAAAAAAATGATGAGAGAGAATCATTGATCAGCTGTCTCCTGCATGCCCCCTACTAGGGATTGAGCTCAGGCATGTGCCCTGACTGGGAATCAAACCATGATCTCCTGGTTCATAGGTCTATGCTCAACCACTGAACCACACCAGCTAGGCTGAAGACATTTTTGATGGTCATGCCTGGGGACAGCAGTGTTGGTGCTCTGTAAAAAATGATGAGATAGAATCATTGATCAGCTGTCTCCTGCATGCCCCCTACTGGGGATCGAGCTCAGGCATGTGCCCTGACTGGGAATCAAACCATGATCTCCTGGTTCATAGGTCTATGCTCAACCACTGAACCACACCAGCTAGGCTGAAGACATTTTTGATGGTCATGCCTGGGGACAGCAGTGTTGGTGCTCTGAGCAGAGATGGTGTTAAACCTCCTGTGATGAGCAGACCTGTAGTGCACCCACAACAAAGCATTGAAGACAAAAATTCCCATAATGCAGGGGCTGATCTACCACGATTTAGAGAGAGAAGCAGAAAGATAGTCTCTTTTTTAAAGGAAAGTATAAAGGAAGGGGAAGATGGAGATGATCTATGGGAAAGCAAAGGTAAACAAAGGCAATAGGAAGTGTAAAATTCTAGTTCTTTATGAAATTTTAGTTATTTATTCATAAAAAATGTGATGTAGTATCATGTGAAAGTCTAACAACTCTAAATTGGCATTAGAGTGTACCTATATTTTGGGAGCTATCAGGGGCAGTATGCCAGTTTTTGTCTGATAACTGACACAGAATCAGGGAGAGAATGACTGAATGAATGAGTTGAGTTGAGTTAAAGATGACCTTTCTTTGAACTAATGGAAGCTTGTGTCTGAGATAGTTCATATGTTAGAAAGGTCAAAGAAAAATAAATCATCAAATATTTTTATATTTGTCAATTTTGAAGAAAAATATTATACATCATTATTGTTTGTTTTGATGCATGCTACTATTATTATGAATGAGATTCAGAATCATTGGTTTATTAGCTACTTACATTTATTTACATTTTACTTATGTCTACTGCATTATTGGTGTTCATTCATTGGTTATTGTGCTGTTTAGATATTAAAATAAATAAAAGTTTGTGTGCCACTTATGTATTACAAACAAACAAAAATATGATGTGCTCTTGCAGTATAATGGTTGATAGTTTTCAGAGATATCTTTAAAGCATCTGACTAATATAAGGTAAGTTACATTTTGCTAAGTGTCCACTTTATCTTTTTGTAAAACCAAATTCAGATTTTTATTGTTCTTAACACATCTTTCCTGCTCATTAACATTTTTGTGCTATGTGTAGCATATAACTTTATTGTCAATTCTGATATTGAGTAATTCATTTGTTAACATTGCAAAAATAGATACATTTTTGTGCCCAGCAATAATTCTGCAATTAGTCTATGTAGCTGATAAAGTACTTCATCAAAAATTAATAGGAATTTTTTAGTATTTTATTTTATTTATTTTTCTTTTTTAGAAAATATTTATTGTTGAGAGTATTATAGATGTCCTCCCTTTTTTCCCCATTGCTCCCCTCCACCCAGTTCCTGCCCCACCCCAGGCTGTCACCGCTCTATTGTCTGTGTCCATAGGTACTGCATATATGTATATAAGATCTTTAGTTTATCTCTTCCTGTACTCCCCCCTTCCCACTGAGATTCATCAGTCTGTTCCATGTTTCCATGCCTCTGATTCTACTCTATTATCAGTTTATTTTGTTCATTAGATTCCTTATTAATTTATTTCATTTATTTTGATTTTTAGATTCAATTGTTGATAGAAATGTATTTATTGCCCATTTTATTGTTCATAGTTTTTTTTCTTCTTCCTCATTATCTTCTTCCTCTTCCTCCTCTTCTTAAAGGATATCCTTCAACATTTCATGTAATACTGATTTGGTGGTAATGAACTTCTTTAGCTTTTCTTGTCTGTGAAGCTCTTTAACTGATTCTCAATTCTAAATGTAGCTTTGCTGGGTAATCTTTGTTGTAGGTCCTTACTAGTCATCATTTTGAATATTTCTTGCCACTCACTCCCTTCTGGCCTGCAAAGTTTCTGTTGAGAAATCAGCTGACAATTGTATGGGCCCTCCCTTGTAGGTAATTAACTACTTTTCTCTTGCTGCTTTTAAGATTCTCTCTTTGTCTTGACATTTTAATTATTATGTGCCTTGATGTGGCCCTCTTTGGGTTCCTCTTGTTTGGGACTTGTTAGTCCATTGCTTTCACCAGATAGGGGAAGTTTTCTGTCATTATTTCTTTAAATAGGTTTTCAATATTGTGCTCTCTCTCTTCTCCTTCTGGTACTCCCATAATGCAAATGTTGGTACGTTTGAAGTTGTCCCAGAGGTTCCTTACACTATCTTCATATTTTTGGATTCTTTTTTCTTTTTGCTCTTCGAATTGGGTGTTTTTGCTTCCTCATATTCTAGATCATTGATCTGATTCTTGTAATCTTCTATTCTACTGTTGAATAAAAATTATTCTTTATTTCAATTACTGTATGCTTAATTTCTGACTGGCCCTTTTTCATGTCTTTGTTATTCTCACAAAGATCCTTGAAAGTCTCACTAAGTCCCTTGCAGCTCTCATTAAATCCCCTGAGTAACCTTATAACCATGGTTTTGAACTCTGTATCTAGTAGTTAGCTTGCTTCCATTTCTTTCATTTGTGACACGCTTCTCTGTCTCCACATTTTGGTTGCTTCCTTGTGTTTGTTTCTATGTATTAGAAAGAGCTGCTATGTCTCCTGGAATTGGTAGAGTGGCCTTGTGTAGTAGGTGTCCTGCAGGGCCAAGTGGCTCAGCCTCCCCAGTCACCTGAGCTGGGCACTCTAGGTGTGCCCCTGTGTGGGCTGTGTGCACAGCCTTGTTGTAGTTGAGCCTTAATTGCTATTGGCGTCACTGGGAGGAGTTGACCTCCAGGCTAATAGGCTGTGAGGACCAGCTGTGACTACAGTGGAAGTGCTGCTGTGCAGGAGACACACCTATGGAGCAGTGCTTGCTTCAGTGGGCTTTGGTGTTCATTGAGTCTGCCCCTTGAGTGTATTGCTTGTGGATCTGTAGAGTTGTAATCTGGTATAGTCTGAAGTTGTCCATTGAGTGTACTGGCTATGGGGTCTCCTAGGAGGTGCAAAGGCAGCAACTGCCTGGGGTCATCCAGCAGGAGCTACAGAGAGATCTGCAGATGGCTGCTACTTGTATTGGGCTTGGAAGTGCCCAGGTGAGACCCAGTACTGAGCTGTAAAGAAGGCAGGCTGGTGCTAATGCTGGGTCTTGGGCTGTTTATTGAAAGATTTGGGGCTGCTGATGTCAGCTGCTGCTTGTTTGAGAGATTTTAGCAAGTCTGAAGCCTGAGCCAGGACAGGCCATTCATATGAAAAAGCTGCTGCACATAGCTTGGGTGGGGCTGTAAATTGAATGGGGTGGGGTTTCAGAGAATTACCAGGGCAGAACGAACAGTGTGGGCCACACTGATGGAAACTCAGATATGACTGCCAGTCAGCTCTGTGATGGAGAGATCCCAGCACAGGAACAATGATCCCTGTGAGCACCCCCATATAGGAGAAAGCCACCCCCAAGTTTTCATCTAAATGCCAGACAACCCAGCTCCTTTTTGTTTGTACCTGGATCCCCCAAAGCTGTCACCTGGCACTGGAACCCAGAGGGAGAGGGACCATGTAAGCCATACGCCAGCCCTTTAAAAGGAACTGCTTGGGTCTCCAGCAGCCTCAGTGTCATTCAGCCACACTCCCTGCTGGTTTTTACAGCTGGAAGTTATGGGAACTTCTCTTTCCAGCTCTGGAACCTTGGGCCTCCACCTGTTCTGTGCCTCTGCCTCTCCTCTTAGTCTCAATGTACTTTCTTCTTTACTTTTCTCATTGTAGGACTTCCATTCAGCCAGATTTCAGGCAGTCCTGAATGATGGTTGTTCTGTATTTTAGTGGTAATTTTGATGTGGTTGTGGGAGGTGGCAAATACCTATGCTGCCTTCTTGGTTCTCTAATAAAAGTTTAGGTACCCATTTCTGATCATTAGAGCAATCCAAAAACTCTGTGTGTAGCTCTTGGAAAAGAGCACAACTTTTTCAAGCTGTGATTGATAGAATTTGATGTGGTCTGATTATACCAAAAGTGACTGATGTATGGTCACAAGAATTTATCTTGTGGTATCTTCTCTTGAAATGAACATATGTTTCATTTTTAGTTTATAAAATATACCATCTCCACCAATGTCCAGTTCAGTAGATACTATAGATGAAATGCCTTAAAACACAATGCTATCCAGTTGGGTGGCTATGGTAAAATAGGTAGATTATAGTAAGTGCTGACTAAGATGTGGAGTAACTGGAACACTTATACACTGCTGGTGGGAATGTGAAATGAATGGTTCAGCAAGTCTGGCAGTTCCTCAAGTGGTTAAACATAAAGTTACCATATGATCCAGCAATTCCACTCTGAGGTATGTACATAAAAGATTAGAAAATGTATATCCATACAAAAACTTGTACACAAATGATCATGACAGCATTATTCATAATAGTCAAAAGGTAGAAACACTCAAAATTTCCATCAGTAGGAATACAAAAGAAAAGTGGTATATTCATACAATGGAATATTAGCCAGCCATGAAAAGGAATGAAGTACTGATACAGGCTATCAATATGGATGAGCCATAAAAATGTTAACTTCAGTGAAAGAAATCAGATAGAAATGGCCACATATTGTATGATTTAATTTATATAAAATGTCTAGAATAGGCAAATCAATAGGGACATGAAGCAGATTAGTGGTTGCCTAAAGCTGGAGTGTTGGAGGTTGGGGCCAATAAAAAGAGACTAGAAATGGTATAGAGTTTTTTTGGGAGGAGTGATGAAAATACTTTAAATTTGTTTATCATGAGGGTTGTACAACTTCTTGAATATACTAAAACTCACTGAATTGTACACTTCATTATATGGTATTTGAATTATATATAGCTCAATATAGCTTTTCAAAAAAAAACAACCCAATGAAACAAAAAAAATGTTATTAAATTCAAACCAAATACTTTTACTTAATCTCAAAAACAAAAACCACAACATCTTCCCTTAAGTAGTTATTAAATTCTACGATATTGAGTTAGTCAGAGATGCTTATGTGGCCTCATGCAAGCCCACAGCGACCTATGTCCTCACACATGAGAACCCTGCATGGCTGTACCTGAGATGATTTCTTTCTTTTATTATTATTATTATTTTAAAAATATTTTTACTTGCCGAAGCCGGTTTGGCTCAGTGGATAGAGCGTCGGCCTGCGGACTGAAGGGTCCCAGGTTCGATTCCGGTCAAGGGCATGTACCTGGGTTGTGGGCACATCCCCAGTGGGGAGTGTGCAGGAGGCAGCTGATCGATGTTTCTCTCTCATCGATGCTTCTGACTCTCTATCTCTCTCCCTTCCTCTCTGTAAAAAATCAATAAAATATATTTAAAAAAAACATTTTTACTGATTTCAGAAAGGGAGGGAAAAGGCGAGAGAGATAGAAAAATCAATGATAAAAAAGAATCATTGATCGGCTGCCTCTTGCACCCCCCACACTGGGAATTGAGCCCGCAACCTGGGCATGTGCCCTGACCTGGAATTGAACCGTGTCCTCTTGGTTCATAGATCCACACTCAACCACTGAGCCACTTCCGCCAGTCCAGGCTGATTCTTTTATATATATATAAAATTTGTTTTCTTTATTATTGTTGTTGTTTCTTTTTTTTCTTTATTGATTAAGGTATTACAGATGTGTCCTTATCCCCCTATTGCCCCCCCCCCTCCCCCTCATGGCCTTCACCGCCTGGTGTCTGTGTCCATTGGTTGGGCTTATATGCATGCGTACAAGTCCTTTGGTTGATATCTCCCCCTTACCCCGACCCTCCCCTTCCTACCCTCTGAGGTTTGACGGTCTGATCAATGCTTCTCTCTCTCTGGATCTGTTTTTGTTCATCAGTTTATGTTGTTCATTCTTTTTTTTTTTTTTTGGTTAATCTTCACTTGAAGATATGTTTTCCATTGATTTTTAGAGAGAGTGGAAAGAAAGGGAAGGAGACAGAGATGTGAGAGACACATTGATTGTTTGCCTCCCTCATGCGCTCTGACCAGGGCCAGGGGTCAAGCCAGAAACCGGTACATGCCCTTGATTGGAATCCAACCCAGGACCCTTTAGTCCGAAGGCTGATGCTCTATCCACTGAGCCAAAACGGCTAGGGCTGATTCCTTTCTTTTAGATGAGGAGTTTCAATATGTCCTGATTTTTATAAGAAAACTACCCAATTAGACAAATTAGTTAGACAGATTTACACTTAGTCATTAGAGATTTTATTATTTGGTTTGTAAGTTTAGCTCTAGGGGGCAATATAATTCAGCAGTATGTTTAATTTTTGTGTGATTTTTAGATTTTAAATTGTTTTTCATTTCCACCTAATAGTATGAAAAATTCAAACATACAGTTGAAAAAATTGTACTTAACATCAGCCAACCCACCACCTAGATTTTACCATTAACACCTCATTTTGCTGATTTTGGCACATATCTATCCACCAACTTATCTCACTTTTCTTTCATTCATCTCTCTTGTTACTGACATATTTCAAACTAAACTGCAGATAGCAGTACATGTCCTCTTGAATACTGTAGCATCCATGCTATTAACTAGAATTCAATATTTATTTATCTATTATTTTTTCTTTCAAGGTATAATTTATATACACTGAAGTGGACAAACCCCAGCATTATTTGCTGCATTTGACAAGTGCATACATTTGTGTCACCCAAACCCCTATCAAGGTGTAGAGAATGATCATTCCTTTTGAAAGACCCTTCCTGCCCCTTTCCAGTCAATCATGCTGCACTCTGTCCACCACCACCCGCCCCCCGCCCCAGGCCAAAGACATGCCCACTGTTTTCTTTTTTCCAATTTAGTGCCTTTAAAAAATTACTGAGAATAGATAAACAGAATACAAAATATGAGGACAGGCTGTAGGCATAGTCTTAACAGATGAGAATCATATCTTCTCTTTGATAGCATAAACCAGTCAAACTTCCTACATGCCCTTTATTTTCAATTACATGCAATGTTCAGCCAATTTCCAGAAACCTGCCCAGCGTGTAGCCCTCTGCCTAGAGAGGCAAAAGCAGTCATTGCATGGCCTGGTTTTGAGCTCTCAGTGATTTGGGAATGGACAGATGATGGATTGTGCTCAAAGCCCACTGCTGAGCATTGACAGGGAATACCTGATGATTGTTCCAGCCAAATAGAAGTGTCTGACCCTTCTTATTATCTTCTCAGAGGCTGAAATTGGGATCTTAAGGTGAAATCCAGTTGTCACTTACTTTTAATTTATTTCGAACATGAATTGAAAATGTCTTCTTGCCCTAGCCTGTTTGGCTCAGTGGATACAGCATTGGCCTGTGGACTGAAGGGTCCTGGGTTCTATTCCTGTCAAGAGCACATGCCTGGATTGCAGGCTTGATCCCTAGTAGGGGGCATGCAGGAGGCAGCTGATCAATGATTCTCTCTCATCATTGATGTTTCTATCTCTCTCTCTCTCCCTCTCCCTTCATCTCTGAAATCAATAAAAATATATATTTTTTTAAAAAGGAAGAAAAATGTCTTCTTAATCTAACCACTGAGACAGATGTATCAAAAAGAACCAGCAAGCTAGATTTCTAAACAGAGGTGCTCTAAGCAGGGGAAATACAGATGTTACTCTCCTCTCCATCCTCTGTCAGGGCAGGACATTCTGATCTTGCCATCAATTATTCATATCAATGGTCTTAATCTGTTATTCCCATCCTAGGAAAAGTCACTACATGACAGAGCCAAGAATGTTAAGCCCATTTGGGGGTTTTCCTAAGGAGCTCTTATAAATGTGAATTTGCTGGTTATTGATAAACACTACCTAATTGCCTTTCCTTCTCCCCAAAGATTATGCCAATTGCTATTATTATTCCTAAAAAGGCTACACTTCTTTTAAGTGATTCATTTTTTTGAACCATTTGTGAGTTAGGTAGGGCTGCCATAACAAAGTACCACAGACTGGGTGGGTTAAACAACAGAAATTCATTTTCTCACAGACCTGAAGGCTGGAAGTCTGAGATAAAGGTGTTGGTGGGGCTGGTTTCTTCTGAGGCCTCTCTCCTTGTAGATGGCCTCTTCTCCCTGTGTCCTCACACAGTCTTCCCTCTGTGTGTTTGTCTGTGTCTTAGTCTCCTGATAAGAACATCAGTCTTATTAGAATGGGGTCCACTCATATGAGCTCATTTTACCTCAATTATCTCTTTAAAGGACTTATTTCCAAATATAAGAACTTTCTGAGGTATTGGGAGCTAGGAGGTCAACATACAAATATTTGGGGAACACAATTCAGTCTATAACAAACCATAAAATACTTAAGGGAAAAACTTCATAAAACCATAAAAAAATATGAGCAAAGCAAAAATATGAAAATGTAAAAATCTCATAACTTCATCAGTTTGAACAAATCAATGTCCTTTCTTATTTTGCCCGTATGCAGACCTCATTGATGGTTCTTTTTCCTGGCTCTTATCCAGCAGTTTACAATGCAAACATCAATGCAAGTGTTCTGTAAGTTTTTTTAAGTATATATATTTTTTATTTTTATTGATTTCAGAGAGGAAGGGTGAGGGAGAGAGAGATAGAAACATCAATGATGAGAGAGAATCATTGATTGGCTGCCTCTTGCATGCTCCCTACTGAGGATTGAGCCTACAACCCAGGCAATGTGCCCTGACTGGGAATCTAACTGTGACCTCCTGGTTCATAGGTCAACACTCAAACCACTGAGTCACTCCAGCTGAACTGGGTTTCATCACAAATCCAGCATTAGGTATTATTAAATAAAAAAATCCAAATTAGTTATATGTCACTCTTTTAATTTTCCTGAATGAATGTCCTAGGTTGAATGCTTTCCTTAAGTTTATTTGTTATATATATTTTTCTTATTTAAGTTTATTTCACTATATCAGGTTTTTCTTACTTTATTAAATTTTGTTTGAACAAACTTAAGTGTAACCTATACATAGTCTAAAACAATATCGGCAAACTGTATGTTTTTTTAAAATATATATATATTTTATTGATTTTTTACAAGAGGAAGGGAGAGGGACAGATTTAGAAACATCGATGAGAGAGAAACATCGATCAGCTGCCTCCTCCTGCACACCCCCTACCAGGGATGTGCCCGCAACCAAGGTACATGCCCTTGACCGGAATCGAACCTGGGACCCTTCAGTCTCCAGGCCGACGCTCTATCCACTGAGCCATACCGGTCAGGGCAAACTGTATGTTTAAGAAATTTTTTTTCTGGTAGTTGCCTAATCTGTACCATTGCCTCTAGGATTTCTAGTAAAGAATCAGTAAGTTTCTATTACAGAAATATGTATAATTTGAAAAGGGGGCTTGTAGCACTTTACATAGGCTATGAATATATTAATTGTCCACATCAAAGAATGGGGAGGGATTCTAGAACTAGAAACAAGAAATGAGACACACACACACAACAGTGACATTTAGACAACAGGAACTGATGGGGAACCCTACTGGCAGGTACTGGAATAAAATGTCAGAAAATGCTTCAAATTGAACTATTTGGCATCTGGTTATCCTGCAACTGGAGCTTAGTGATGACAGGATCTTGCACTTGGTTCATTTGCCAGCAAACTAAGGGGCCACTGATGATTTTCTCAGTATGTCAAAGTGTGGAAATGCAAGGTGTGTGTTACTCTATTTTTCTGCATCAATCTTTTCTAATCTTTGGCAAGTTGTGTTGATGTTTTGAAAGAAGAATCTCATTTGATTATTGATGGTAGCTCCTCCAGGCACTAAAAAGTACATCCCACAGAAAAGAAAGCCATCTACCAATCTTTACTTTAACAGGGGAGACTAGTAGGGAGCCAGGGTGCCTCCTTTTCTTTTGTCATCTGTTATGTCTCTTCTATCAGCACGAGGCAGATGATGTAGATAGCAAATTTAGTCTGTACTCTGTGCTGACCAGTCTGAATGGGAAACATCCCTTTCTGGTTCTGGTAAAACTTCCCCTTGAAGGAGCCCACATTTAGGATTTCCCAGGACCAACAAGACAAAGGTGGGCTGCTGACTCCATAGATGGGGATTTGGCCATTTTTATAATGACTTGGATTTGGACATATTGTTCAGTCAGCCAAACCCTCTGAGGGGAGTGGCAGATGGGAAGGTAAAGGCTCTCCACTTAAGGACACCTACCTGCTCTCACCTTCAATTTGTCTTTATTGCTCCTATCTGTAGCCACTGCCAGCATCTGAGCAATGAAGTTGATGGCTGGGGTAGGGTTTGGAAAAAGAAAGCGGACTCTTTTGATCGAGGACACATTTCCAACATGCTATGAGGAAGTCCGAGCACAGGTGATGTCTGGGTGGAAGGAGGTTGGAGAAGGAGATCATGGTATATATGTATATTACTTGGGGATATTATTAAATTGTAGATTCTGATTCAGTAGTTTTGGGATGCAGGAGTTTGGGACCGCCCAACTCCCACCAAAAAAGGCAAAGAGAGGGTGGGGTGCTAGGTGGGGCTTCACAGGAGTTTCAGATGGAACCAGAGCTAGAGCCAACTCCCCCCTGGAAGGTCCCTGTAATCGCTTAGACAAGCAGCATGACCCCTGGGGTCCCCCCTGGGGTCCCTTTCAGCTTCACCATTCTGATTTTGGGTTCTGAAATCTAACAAGTGGGTTCTTACACTTCTAGGGTCACAGACCTCTGTGGGAACGATGCAAGCTAGGTACCCTCTTGTTCCCCCAAATGCACACACACTCTCCTAATTCTGCAAACCGCTTTAGGCCCCGCAGCCCGGGTGCAGAACTTCGGCCCGCCCCCCTTTCGGGTTGCACCCGCGACCTGGGCGGGTCCAGGGCTCAGCATCTGGCGCACCTCTGTGGCGATGCAAGCTAGGTACCCTCTTGTTCCCCCAAATGCACACACACTCTCCTAATTCTGCAAACCGCTTTAGGCCCCGCAGCAGGGGTGCAGAACTTCGGCCCGCCCCCCTTTCGGGTTGCACCCGCGACCTGGGCGGGTCCAGGGCTCAGCATCTGGCG
>NW_005367626.1:829592-830671 GCF_000412655.1 Myotis brandtii
CGCCGCCGCCCGGCCTCGCGCAGGGCCATCTTGGTTCCCTTCGGCCACCGCTGCAGCCGGACCCGGGTTGACCTCCGGGCTCCGCGGTCCTGTGGGACCTGCGTTTCCAAACTTCTGCGGGGTCTCCGCGAGCGGGGAGGGGTGGGGGTTGCTCGGGCCTGTGCCACCTGGAAGGTAGTGAGACAGCCACTGGCCTGGTAGCAGCCATTTATTCCGGCCCAGGGATCCCAGTGTGAGCATTGCATGCAGAAAGGAATAGATGAGGAGTGGATTCGGGTGTTGGAGAGACGCAGGAAAGAGGAAGGCAGGGGTCAAGGTGCTCTGTGCAGTGTCTGGACCTCCGAGGCAGACTCCTAATTGATGGCCTTCCCCCCTGGAAATGCTTATTAGCCGCGTGTGGCCCTTGACAGCGGTCCTGTGAAAACACCAGGCCCCAGCCCATCAGGGACCGTTTCCTTGAGTTTACTGGGGAATTTCGAGGAGCAATGCTATTTTTTAAAAAGGGAATCTCAGAAATGTCTTGACAGCTTTAGCAAACTGCTTAGCTCAATTATTAGCAGAATCAGGTGGAGTGCTCCTGGTAGTGTGGCCATAGTTATTCTTTGATTAAAATCTTCCTGAAGGGCTCCTCCTGGGTCCCTCTGAACTGGGTGTCTAGTTAAGTTCAGCATTTACTGATTATTTCATGTGTGAGAACGTGTGTGATTCAGGAAGCAGAGACAGGGTTATATTCATTTTTATAATCCTGTCACCCTCCCCAGGAGGTGATTTTAATATACATAAAGAACAGCGATAGATATAGAGAGAGGATGATGTCAGAGCTCAGGACACTTTCTGTGCAGGCCCTCAGGTAATTAATTCAGATTGAATTAGTTATTGGATGCCACTGTGTTGCAAATCACAGCATACAGTCGAAGTGCAATTTGGGTTTCCTGATCTTACAGCTTTACAGTCTAGTTGTTGGTGGGAGATGAAACAGCAAAATGACAATTTAGGATTGTATTGCTTATCCAAAATGGATGACATAAAAATAATGTGATTTTGGGGGGGGGGTGGTTTTTTTGGGGCGGGGGGGGGGG
>NW_005367626.1:830868-842570 GCF_000412655.1 Myotis brandtii
TTGGGGGCGGGGGGAGAGAAGGAGTTGACCTGTCTCTTGTTTGGAGAAGAGTCTTCCAATTCTCAGCAGAAAGAACCATTTGTGTGAAGTTTCCAAAGTGGGAAAGAGCTTGGAATAGTCTAGGAATTCAAAGGAAGTCATTGCATTGAGGAATTATTCTGATGCTCTCCATTCTTCCTTCCCCAACCCTGTGTTTGTATACTAGTAAGCTAAACTTTTTAATAAGCTGAACTCACTTTAAAAGGGAGGAGGCTTCAAACTTTTCCTTTAATTATCGATGAATTTTCTTTCATCAGTACTGTGTGTAGGCTTGATTGATTCAGGAACCTGTTATGTCAGTTCTTAACCTCTTTTGATTATTCAGAATGAAGAGAAGTGTTTGAAATTCTCAGGATGTTGTCTAGCTGAGTTCAGGTTATAAAACATGAGCTTAAGCAGCAATTTAGGATCTCTCTTTTTTGTTTGTTTTGTAATATTAAAGCCTACCCTCCAATACTTCATCTACCAAAGACCTTTAGCTTTAGATCAGACTTCACAGAGATGGTCCCTAAAATATGTTGTATTTACACCCCCTTCCCACCGTTTGCTTCTATTTGCCACCCAAACATTGCTTTTCGGGGAGTTGTTAATGACCATGCTCTTTCAAACAGCAGGACTCAGTTTTGGGACATAATGGAAAGCATTTCATATAACAGATAGTGGAGGTCCTTTTGTGTGATAAGCACTGCATGGGGCACTGGATAACCCTGCACACCTTTTCCCAACTTGGACCATTCTTGATGTTTGTGACTCAGGAGTGGTCCAAGTTAGGAAGTATTGTTTGCTTTTTTAATATATATTTTTTAAATTGATTTCAGAGAGAGAAAAGATGGAGGAAGAAATAGAAATATCAATGATGAGAGAGAAAATCATCAACTGGCTGCTGCCTCTTACGTGCCCCTGCTGGGGATTGAGCCCCCAACCCAAGCATATGCCCTAACTGGGAATCATGAACTCCTAGTTTATGGGTCAACGCTCAACCACTTGAGCACACCAGCCAGGCTGGGAAGTATTGTTTTCTTAATATCATAATGCTTACGAGCCAGAGCTCCGGAGTCCTGGATTTGAATCCCATATCAGGACCTAAGTAAGATATTTGTGACCGTGGGCAAGATATTTAACCTCTTCAAGCCACAGTTTCTCAATTGGAAAGTAGGATTAATGCTTACCTCACTGGTACTCTGAGAATACATATAAATATAAGCATGGAACTGGCATATACTAAGGGTGCTATACATGTTAGCCATCATCATTGGTAAAAACAACAATACTTTTATTTATAATGGTCTCATTAATGGTCTCTTTCATTATTAATAGACGAGTCCCTAACCACTCATGATCCACTCAGTTTCTTCAGCTTCATTATTAATGGGTCCTATCTTTCTCTCTAACCTGTTGATTTCCATTTTTTCATTATTGAGCATTCCCCCTCAGAATATGCTTGATGAATCTTTATTCTACCTGGGTTCAGGTAACTGTTCTGCCATATACAAGCTCTGTGACCTTGGGGAGATTACCCACCTTTTCTGAACTGAGTATTTCATCTGTTAAAATAGGGATAATACCTACCTTATAGGGCTATCATGAGAATCACAGAGTAATGAATGTGAAAGTGCTTTGAAAATAATAAGTATATAAGAATTGTTATCAGAGATGATAACCTGCTTTAGTTACTAGTCACTTAAAATGTAATAGATGTAAAAGATCTCAAAAACACAAGAAGTTAAATTTATTATAGAAGAAAAAGCAGGGAAATATAAAACTAAGAAATGTCAGTTTTTTAAAACTTAAGAAATTGCTTAGAATCAATAATTGATTCTGAAAAACATGGAGGCATTTGTAAAGTACTTGTTATAGGAAATACAGAATATGTTGTAGGTGCCTCTGATTCTCTTGATATGCTGGTTTAAACAGTTATTCTTTTTTACTTGGTAGGTTTCAAATATAGATGTATAATAAAACTTAGGGACATTTTATAAATATCAACTGAACATTTTATAAATATCAATTGAAGTAACTATGATAGTGAGATTCTACTTTTAAAAAACATTCAAAACTTTTAAGTATAATGAAGCATATCTGTTAAGAAAAAGTGAATATTTAAAATCAATATGCTTTTTCTTACAATAATATTGGAATATATACAATATGTATGAGATGCCCTATGTGTGATTCTATTGGACTATCTATTCAACATTTAGTCTGTGGTTTTCAAGAACCACAGGAGGGCACCTTTATCTTAATTTTAAAGAACTGAATTGTGTGGACATTGGTTATACATAGTTCTAAATCCTAGAATTGCTTGCCTTTCTCTGTGTTGCATACTATTTCTTTTACCATTTATTTGCTATAACCTGATACCATTCCAGCTCAGAAAATTAGTTCCCTCTGAAAGCACATATTGCATTACTCTATGTTCCCTTAAAAATGAGAGCAACCCTAGTGTTCAGTTTTTTTCCTCACTTGAGGATGTTTATTGATTTTTAGAGAGAGAAGAATGGGAGGGAGGGAGAGAGGAAGAGAGAGAGGGAAAAACATTAATGTGAGAGTGAAACATTGATCAGTTGCTTGTACTTGCTCCAAGTAGAGATTGAACCAGAAACCTAGGTATGTGCCCTGACAGGGAATTGCATTCACCATCGTTTGGTGTATGGGACAGCACTCCAACCAACTGAGCCACCTGGCCAGGGTCCTAGTGTTAAAAATTAAAATGTAGAAAAACATTGCTTTTAGTATACTTCTTTTATAACATTTCCCTTTAATGTATCTTATCACAGTGAATGTATGCTGAAGTTGTTGAAGGTGGGATATTAGTTAATCCTATATTTTGAGTCATGTGTTCTTTTTTCGTGAAGTTCTTTCTTTTTTAAAAAATATATTTTTATTGATTTCAGAGAGGAAGGGAGAGGGAGAGATAGAAACATCAATGATGAGAGAGAATCATTGATCGGCTGCCGTCTGCACGGATCAAGCCCGCAACTTGGTCATGTGCCCTTGACCGGAATTGAACCCTGGACCCTTCAGTCCGCAGGCTGATGCTCTATCCACTGAGCCAAACTGGCTGGGCATCATGAAGTTCTTTTTAAAATTATGTTTCTTTTACCTAATTTGAGAAGCTGGATTGATTTGGGCCCATAGAATTTTCCTTATTTTTCGGGGTCTGGAGATCATAATTAACTTCATCATGCATAATCCAGGTCAATCTCTTTTGCAGTCTCCCTCTCTGGAAGATAGAGATGGCCCAAATGATACAACCTGTGAAACTTTAATTCAGACTTATAATAGGAAACTAATAGTTAAGAAAGCTCTTTTTCTCTGTCTTTACCTAATTTGATGCTCATATGCATCTGTTAAAGGGTAGTTGGGCATAGTCTTCTTTCATAGATCGGGGAACTGACTTTTAAGTAATTTGCTCTAGTAGAGGTGGGTTTAGCCCACCTGTATGACTGATAGCTATTGTTCTTTTTTCTACTCTACTACACAGGTTCACGTGGTTCTCTGAGCTCTTTTTAAGTCATTTTATTTTTTTAAAATATATTTTTATTGATTTCAGAGAGGAAGGGAGAGGGAGAGAGAGAGATGGAAACATCAATGATGAGAGAGAATCATTGATTGGCTGCCTCCTGCACACTCCCCACTGGGGATCAAGTCTGCAACCTGGGCATGTGCCCTTGACTGAAATCAAACCAGGACCCTTCAATCTGCAGGCCGACGCTCCGTCCACTGAGCCGAACCAGCTAGGGCTCATTTTAACTGTTCAGAGCTGAGAGAAGAATCTTTGCCAGAAGTGAGGCAGATTCCGGAATAGAAGGGAAAGATCACTTTAGGTTTCAGTTAGGGGTGGAACGCTAAGCATTCAGCCACACTTGGGTTGATTTTGGAGCTGTGGTGCTTGTTGATGCTCCTGTATGAAACAGATGTGAACTTGTTGGAAGGTTTCCAGTTGCATTTTGAATTTGGAGGCATTTTGACTGGGAATTTACAAGCAAGTAGAAAACTTTAATTAGGCCTTGAGGCCCAAGAGGTCAGTGTAAAAATGAAAGGTAATAGAACTCTTTGAGCACTATATATAATATATAAAAGAAATTTATTTAGCATAAAAGTTAATACCATGCGTTGCCATCCTGGATAAGTCTGCCATCTGCTTATGGGCATGGGTTAACTTCTAGCCCTTCACCCCCAACTCCAGAAAGTCTTCATGTATCTCTTCATACTTTCAGGTTTGGGACCTAATGGATACTTATAGACAGGATTCAAGGGCAAGGAGCGATAAGATTGGCCTAACTTTGATAGACAGTGAAAAGGAGCATTGGCCACTAGTTAAACAGAACTCAAGTTGGACCTTTTGAAAGAAGGTAGCAGTCACAGCTTGATTCTTGAGGATCAATACATCATTCTCAGCACAGGGAAAGATGATTGATGTGGATACCACAGTAGTTTTTCCACACCATATTTTATCTTACCAAAAATCACTCCAAATTTTAAAAAGGGAAAACAAGGTAAGTGTTGCCAGAGATAGCTCTGCTATGTATTTGACATGCCTGTGTCTGTTCATTGCCTGGCTTTGCAGACAAAGACATTAAGTAGTTCCCCTAATATGTTTGCCAGTATCCCTGATACCTGGTTTAGGTTCCTGTCGGGGAACCTGGGGAAGTGTCTCCTTTTTGGAGTTGTTAGAGTCCTCAGGACACCAGACAGTGTCTAGGAAGGGCTGTAGCAGGAATGTAGAGAGCCCTGGCTGAGTGGCTCAGTTGGTTGGAATGTTGTTATACCAAAAGGTTGGGGTTTGATTCTAGGTTATGGCACATAACCAGGTTTCATCCTGGTTGTGGCTTGTACAGGAGGCAACTAATGATGTTTCACTCTCACATAGATGTTTTCCTCTCCCCACCTCCTTCCTCTCTCTCTCAAAAAAAATCCTCGAGTGAGGATAAAAAAAAATTATTAAAAAAAAGAAAAAGAAGTATAGAGAGTGGTTTGGGGATCCCCATGCTCTCCAGAGTTCTTCCTTTTTAACTGTCTTAAGTTGACTGGGAATGTAAGGAGAGGGAGGGACTGGCTTTGTGTAGGTTAAGCTGGTCTGGTAGGGAAGGTGCCACAATCATTGCTCACCTGAGGGAGAGGCCAGGAATTATAATGACTGTGATAATATTAACCTGCTTTATTCCAGGCTCTGTGTTGGGCATTTTAGATATATTGCCTTACTTAATCATCACAAAACACATTTGTGTAGTACTATTCTATTTTACAGACGAGAGAAATGAGGCTTAAAGAGGTTAGATACTCTTGCTGGGTGTCCTAGGCTTCATTGAAAAGGCTTGAGGTCCTCACTGGGTAGCTCATTTGGTTAGAGCATTGTCCTGAGACGCTAAGGTTCCGGGTTCGATCCAAGGTCAGGAGGGCACATACAAGAATCAACCAGTAAGTGCATAAAAAAGTGGAACAACAAATTGATGTTTCTCTTTCCCTTCTTCTCTCTAAAAAAATCAATTAAAAAGAAAAGAAAAGGCTTGAGATGATAATATAGCATTAAAGTTACATAACCAGAGTCAGTCTTTGGCTACAGGGAGGAAAAAGAACTGGCATATTTGACTAATACTTATAAAATCATGAATGGTTCTGGATGATGCAGACAACCTGGAGTTACTAAATTAAGGTGACTCCCTTTTAAGTTTGAGAGAGGTGCAAGGAAAGTTAAAGAAATAACACAGCAGGAAATAAATCGTGTGGGGCTCATTCTAAGTACAACGGAAGTAGACATTTTGTATAAGCTTAGATAAATTCTTAGCTGAATGATATACTGTGAGTGATTTTGCCAGCATTTTGAGGTTGAAGCTTTAAGGCAGCAAACAACTAGACTTTTCATGTTTGTGTCAGAAGGAAGACTTGGTGGATTGGTCTCTGAGCATGACCCAATAAGGCAGCTCTGAATTTCTTACATTAGTGTGGCTTATTCTGTGTTCACAATCCATTTTCAGTAGTGCCAAAATCCAGGATGTCCAGGGAACCATAAGGAACTACTGAGAAGGTGGGAAACCACTTATGCCCGTGCTTTGCACCTTCCTGGATTATACCATCAACCCAGAGGAAGGGGAATGGGTAACTGCAACACCCCATGAGGGCAATTACTCAAGCAAAATTAGGTGTTCGCACACTGTTTTCAAATTCTGAGATAAGATGATGATTTAAGTTCACACTGTAACTAGAACCCTGGTCTCCTGGAATTCATTTCATTTTCTGCTTTATCAAACACTGTTTACCTTTATTTTTGTATATGCTTACACCCATCCTAAACAGCCTTGTAAGCCAGTATGGGCATGCGCACTTTACTTGGTAAATACAGTCGATGGTAGGTTTCAAGGTATGGTCAAGTTAAGCGCTCTCAAGATAGGTAAGAGGGTGAGAATGAGGGGAAAACGTGGGAAAGAGGCTGGGAGAGGCCTAATGACAAAAAAGGGGGGAAAAGCCCCACATAGCTTTATTTCTTTTATAGGCATTCTAGCTAGCACTCTGCCCAATGCATCATTATTTTTAAAATCCTCACCTGAGGATTTTTTTTTTTTTTTGCATGTGTGTGGTTTTTCTTTGATTCTAGAAAGAGAAGAAGGGAGGGGGGAGAGAGAGAGAAAGAAACATTAATTGGTTGTCTCCTGCACACACCCCGACCAGGGATCAAACCTACAACCTGGATATAGTGCCCTGACTGGGAATCAAACCTGAGACTCTTCAGTGCATGGGATGATGCTCTAACCAATTGAGCCCACCGGCCAGGGTTACCCAATACATCTTTTTTTTTTTTTAAATATATTTTTTTGTTTTTTTACAGAGAGGAGGGGCGAGGGATAGAGAGTTAGAAACATCAATGAGAGAGAAACATCGATCAGCTGCCTCCTGCACACTCCCCACTGGGGATGTGCCCATAACTAAGGTACATGCCCTTGACCGGAATTGAACCTGGGACCCATGAGTCCGCAGGCCGACGCTCTATCCACTGAGCCAAACCGGTTAGGGCCAATACATCTTGATTTAATGAAAATAAACTTGCCTGGAGCCAGATAAAATGAGACTCAAATTTGAAGGAGAAGATTGTGTGAAGTTAAGCCCCAGGGTACTGGTAACTCAACAGGATGAAAAGAGTAAGGCATCTAAGATTTCAGGAAATAACTGCTTATTAGCAACAGATTCAGCTGATATTTAGTACTTCCGGAGATGTGGGACTTGAAGGATGTGAATGGAAAGACGTCATTTAGACAGAATTTTTGATACAAGGAGACCTAAAAAATCGAACATCTGTGAATGAGTGTTAATGGACTAATTGTAGCATAGCCACAAAGTTGATTTTTATAAAATCGAGGCTAGTGGAAGGCTTCCTCAGCATTACTTTCCCACCCCATCTTTCTCTTTACAAGAGTGCTGGTGGTCCCCTACAGCCCTCCCTGTCCTTCGGGTGTGATGAGGTAGGAGAGCTATTTGGTACTTTCCAAATCTGTACTACAAGCACCAACTTTCTGATCTCTGCAGGTGTTTTTTCATATGTACATAAAATCTCTTTATGCATATAGTCACAGAGAGAGTCTATATATACATAGTCTTTTAGAGGTCTAGAAAGATTTAGCTAAATAGCTTTTTATCTGATTTAATTGATAAAATTAAACGGAATTCCAAGGAAAAAGTGAGCTATTATGTTCCATTTAGTTTAGCCCTTGCTAGCCTGGTGGACTCTGGGTCAGTTAGCAGTTTAGGAAGTTTTTTCTGAGTGAGAAATAATGCAGACATGGATGTTGGGATGAGGCTTAGAGTCCATTTACCTGGTTACTTCATCCATAATTAAGTAAAAAGAGCAAGTCTGTAGTTATGCTTTGAGAATTTCACCCCCTTCCTTTTTAGCTACTCGCATTGTTTCTGTACTGGCAGAACTTAAAGTTTTGAGAATGTTTAAGAACTTAAAGTGGGCTTAGTGAGTCAGTGGTTGAGCATTGACCCATGAACCAGGAGCTCAGTTTGATTCTCAGTCAGGGCACATGCCCAGGTTGTGGGTTCAGTCCCCAGTAGGGGGCATGCAGGGGATAGCCGATTGATAATTCTGTCTAATCATTGATATTTCTAGCTCTCCCTCTTCTTTCCCCTCTCTCTAAAATCAATAAAAGCATATTTATAAAAAAAGAAAATGAGCATGGATATCTCTTATTCCCAATCTACACTAATAAAAGAGAAACATGGTAATTGGCGTACGACCGTAAAGCCCTTTTCTGGGGTTTTGTTTAGCTTCTTATTTGCAACATAGTATATAGTTGCTTAGAGTTGCAACTGAGAGGCTGGCAAGTGAACGTTGGAGTCTGCAGCAAGCAAGCCTCATGCTCGCTTCAGTGCCTGGCTGCCTGCCGCCATCTTGGCTGACAGTTAATTTGCATATACTCACTGATTAGCCAATGAAAAGGGTAGCGGTTGTACGCCAATTACCATGTTTCTCTTTTATTAGTGTAGATATGTATAGATCCAATTTATTCTTTTTGTTATTGTTGTTAATCCTCATCCGAGAATATTTTTCCATTGATTTTTAGAGAGAGTGGAAGGGAGGGGGAGAGACAGAGAGAGAGAAACATTGATGTGAGAGAGACACATCGACTGGTTGCCTCCTGCAGGTGCCCCCTATCAGGGCTGGGATCGAGCCTGTAACCAAGGTATGTGCCCCTGACTGGAATGGAATCAAACCTGGGACCCTTCAGTATGTGGGCCAATGCTCTGTCCACTGAGCCAAACCGGCTAGGGTCCAACTCAATCTTTTTCATACTTTTCAAATTCTTGTTTCTTTCCCTATTCATATTGCTGTTTTATTTACCTTTTTCTCTCACCTTTTGTTTTTGCTACCTAGCAGCAACTATTGACTCTGTTTAGAGCTAAAAAGAGAAGAGGGCAAAGGTTTGCCCCCTATTGCCTTAAAATTGTTTGTGTTTCATCAGTTGCCTCTCCAGGAAAACGGGTGCAGTGTCTCTTCCTTCTAGTTGGAGAAGGTGGGCAATCCGCTTCTGCGCTGTGGCTCAGGCTCCTCTGCGCTTGATCCCGCTGCTGCTTCCAGAAAGCCCGTTCCCTTTCCTCCTGCCTTGTTTGTGCTCTGCTCATTTACTCAGGAGGCTGGCTGACTTTTAGCTTCTTAGGTTTATAAGACCCATGCATGGGTCTTTGATTTTTTTCCTTTCTGAAGTCTTGCTGCTGCTCATCTGGTAAGGTGTCACGTACCAAGCTTCAGTGGTAGTGTCTGTGCCCTGCCTCCAGGTTTGCCCCCAGTACTTCTGTCTCATGAAGTCTGCATTCCCACTTCCTCCTGTATTGCCATTTGTGCCGTTAGGCAGTAAGCAGTGGGTTACTTTTGTGCTCCAAAGTACCTTCCTGTCAAAGTAGCTGCACTAGCATCTTTCAGGTTTTCTACATTATCTTTTTGGAATCCAATGCACTTTCATAACTAGATGGGAAAGACTATTTATACATATTCCTTTAGTCCTGGTTCTTTATCCTACAAGTTTTGGCTGAGTTCGTATAAATACAAGCTTGAGTGATACTCATTCTAAATTTACTTTCCCTGTTTTGTTCTCCAAAGCAGTAATAAACACAGGCATAGGTAGACTACTTACACGAGCTATTCACCCAATGAACTAGGCAGGTGAAAGAATATTTTGAAATGGCTGTTTTTTAACTTTTAATTTTTAAAAAGTGTTTTAATATTAATTTTTAGAGACGAAGGGAGAGGGGGAGAAAGACAGAAACACCAATGAGAGAGAAACATCAGTTGGCTGCCTCCTGCAAGCCCCCAGTGGGATTGAGCCCACAACCTGGGCATGTGCCCTGACCAGGAATTGAACCAGCAACCTCTTGGTGCATGGACGCTGCTCACCCAACTGAGCCACACCGCTGGGCAGAGAGGCATTTATTTTAAACAGCTTATTTTAACTGGGTGTAGTTTACAAAACAATTTTATCTGTATATACTGTATGCATAAGATACAACTAGATTCAATTGGTTTTGGAAAATGTGTTCATGTTTCTAAGGAGAAGTTACAGGGTTTTTTTCTTATAACTAACTTCCTACTCTGTCTTATCATTCCTAGGGACGTGGTCTCTTTTTAAATCAGGCCTATTCTAGAGAATTTCAGCACCTCTGAAATAGTTCATTGTCTTGTCATTTAAAGGTAGCTAATTGGCTAGAAAATGTTTAGGTTTCACAATTTATGAACCACAAAAGTTTTTGAATCATAGGTAGTTAATCATGAGCAGTTCTAAGTCAATAATTTGAATTAATAAAATTGTAATATTTTGAATTTACAGAATGAAAGAATTGACAGATATATCTTAAAAAATACTCTTAGCTTCCAAGGGTTAATAGCTATTCTTTTTATTGAATAGATCTGAAAAATAAAGGTAAAGACAATGTAACTCTTATAATTTAAATTTGATTTCAGTTCTATAATAAAGTACACCTACATCAGAAAAAGCTGAATTATTAAAGAATCGTATTATAGTTGTATCTGTGATGGTGGGGGTTATGTGATTTGAACTGTTCTTAAATTACTTTTATTCAAAATGTAATATAAAAATGCAATGTCATATTCTAATTTTGGTTTGTTTGATTTACAGTAAATGAACTGGAACTTATCTCTTTTACTTTAGGCTTTCAGATAAACTTCTGTGAAAAGGCACAAAGTAAGCTATACATTTTATGATACTATGCTACTTATTTCTTTCATATCCATCTTGGTATTGGGAATGTGTCTACTATTGTTTTAACTAACCAACCATGGCAATTTTACATTAAAAGAGCTTCCATTTTTCATTCTTTTTCCAAATGTTAAAAAAATTTGTTCTTATTTTCATTTGAAATTGAAATAGAAGACATACATATTAGGAATTCAAATGTATATGGGTATAGAAAGATTTTTATATATACTGTGTGTGTGTGTGTGTGTATGTATGTATATATATATTTATTAACACACATTTCATTTTCAAAATTGAGCTATCAGTTGTTAAAAGTGTATATACATTTTTTGGGGACACCCTGTATATTCAGATGTATATAGGTATAGAAAGATATGTTAACTTTAGAAACGTGTGTGGGTATAGAAAGGTATATATAGGTGTTCATGTGTAGATAGTTTTAGAAGGATGTACACAGGTATTTGGACTTAACTGTAATTTATGTTATATTAATTAGGTCACAAGTTGAGAAAAGTTCACTTTTAAATTTGCATTGCAAAAAGTATATAACTGTATCAAAGGTCTCATGCTTTAAAATTAATTTATTTAAACCATACATTTAATGCATTTTATTTTTTCTTTAAAACAAAGCTGTTCTTCCTCCTGCCTCTCCCATCCTCCCAAATAGACTAGTGTTTTATATTCTTACACTAGTTTTCATAGAATACAGAATATGGTTTCTATTAAAAAGCAGCATTTATAAATCTAAAACAAATGCATTTTAAGCTTAAATATCACTGTATAAAATGCAGTTTAAAAAATCCCAACTCAAGGAGACTATTCTCCAGTTAACATAAAAATATCAAAATAAATGTAACTAGTTTCATCTGCTTATTTAATCATAGAGTGGGGAAGACTGACTACTTTTTTTTAAAGTGTCTTTGCTTTACTCTCCCCCAACTCCCCCCCCCCCCC
>NW_005367626.1:842624-869251 GCF_000412655.1 Myotis brandtii
GAGAGAGAGAGAGAGAGAGAGAGAGAAACATCAATGATGAGAGAGAATCATTGATTGGCTGCCTTCTGCATGCCTCCACTGGGGATCGAGCACGCGACCCGGGCATGTGCCCTGACTGGGAATTGAACCCGTGACCTCCTGGTTCATAGGTCGATGCTCAACCACTGAGTCACGCTGGCCGGGCGACCATTTTTCTATATGTATTATTCCTTTCCCCTCCTAGCCTATCTATACTAATAAAAGGGTAATATGCTAATTAGACCAGGTCAACCAGACATCTTCCGGTCATCCTGCCTTCCTTCCAGACAAAGCCATGGTGGCAGGGGCTGAGGTAGAGGCGGTTAGGGGCGATGAGGCCGGCAGGGGAGGGCAGTTAGGGACAAAGTGGCTGGCAGGGGAGGGCAGTTAGGGGCGATGAGGCCGGCAGGGGGGGCAGTTAGGGGCGATCAGACAGGCAGGCAGGCAGAGGGGTTAGGGGCGATCAGGCAGGCAGGCGAGTGGTTAGGAGCCAGCGGTCCCAGATTGTGAGAGGGATGTCCGACTGCTGGGTCCCAGATTGGAGAGGGTGCAGGCCGGGCTGAGGGGACACCCCCCCCACCCCCCGCACGAATTTCGTGCACCTGGCCTCTAGTTGAAATATAATTGACAGTTAACATTGTGTAAGCTTAATGTGTACAGTGTGTTGATTTGACACACATATATTATGAAATGATCATAACAGTAGGGATAGTCAACACTTTCATCACCTCACATAATTAATTTTTCTATGAACATTTAAGATTATTCTTTTAAGTAGAATATATATTTATTGCTTTCAGAGAGGAAAGGGAGAGGGAGAGAGAGAGATAGAAACATCAATGATGAGAGTCATTGATTGGCTTCCTCCTGCAAGCCCCCCACCAGGGACCTAGCCTGCAACCCAGGCATGTGCCCGTGACCGGAATTGAACCTGGGACTCCTCAGTCCACTGGCTGATGCTCTGTCCACTGAACCAAACTGGCCAGGGCTGTTTTATGCTATCTTTTAATTTTAACATGATAATTTTTAGCTTTTATTTACCTTTTAATATAAAATATTTCTGTTTAATATTTAATACAATTTTTAGTTTTTATATATTGACATAAAATCTATACAAATGTGCCAACAATTTTAAAATTTAAAACTGCATTCACATTGTTGCTCTTTTTTTCTTAGTTCCTATTGTGGGAATAAAACAAGAGAAACATATTGATTTTATTAAGTTTAAAAGATGTACACATTGTCTATAAATAGCTTTGTAGGTAGATTAAAAATGCCATTAGGTTGTTTAAATGGTCCTGTCTCTTTCCCATTGTTATAGGAATGATACGTTTGTGTCATTGCCTACTTTAATACACAGGAAGAATCTAACACAGGAGCACGTATATTTCCACTTTGGATTGCCTTCACTACCATGTCATACTGTCACTACTTTCTCACATGTCTCTTTTTATTTCTACCTCTCTGGGAGGTCCTCTTCTTTATTTTTCAGCTTTTGGGATTCAACACAGTTTTATACATTCATTCACAAAGCACATATTGGACACCTAGGTACCATAAAGTGAGGAAGATTATTGGTACAGAAATGAGTAGAATTGGTGCCTGCCCTTAGTGGGCTCACTCGAGTTGATCCTGGTTGGTTGTTCAGTGCTTCACTACTGATGCTGCATTGATAGTACCTAGGCCCTGAGTGAGGCGGTGCAGGAGCAGCTATGTACTGGGCACCTTGGCTGCTGCTCTTTTCTCATAAGAGAGGACAAGTCTGAGGGCGATTGGAGACCATGGCTCAGGGCATTGGGCCTGCCCTGCTGTGGAGTTAGCAGAGCTGCCTGCACTGGCTGGGACTTGAGTGGAAGACTCTAGAAAAGGGAGCGCACATATGAGGAAGGTTTGGAGCTGTTTTGTTGGTGGGGATGGCTAGCTCTAAGTTGACAGCATTTGTGTTTGCACTGTTGGTACCTATATTTTAGGATAGGTTTACATATATTAACACTTTTCCCCCAAAACTGGTCTTGTGATTGATATGACTTAAAAGTTAAAAACTGCGATTTTGTAATGTTTGCAGACATTCAGTCTTCCAGTTTGCTCTGGAATATAGACGTTAACTTTACCTTAAAAGTAGTCACTCATTTCTATAAAAATAGAGGGCTTGAAATGACCAAAGCAGTGTTTTCTCACCTGTTAGGGCATACTGTAGTGTCAGAACCTCCAGTTTTATTTTCAGGGTGTTTTAAAATTATCAGAAAAACTTACATTTACTTAATTAAAAATAATTACACAGGGTGGGCAAAAGTAGGTTTACAGTTGTTCATATGGAAGATAATAAACTGTTTTGCGTACTCACAACTATAAACCCACTTTTGCCCCCACCCTTATATCATACAGCAGTTGTAGGAGGGAATGGGGCAGAAGAGTTCAAAATTAGATATTGTTAAAAGTCCAATAAGTTTGACTACTGCTGCTTCAAATGCTCAGTTCTCCATCACAAATCAAAGAGACTTGACTTGTAAGATAATTCTGATGACTAATGGAAGCTCTGAAGGTTTAATTTTTTCCATTGTTTGACTTTCACATAGTTATTGTTTTTTATATTGCTACATCACTATTGCCTGTTATAAGTTAGTGGAGTTTTATTGGAGATGTGTGTGTAGGTATTTACACACACAAGCAAATAGTGTGAGATTACATATTTAATTTTGGAACCAGATTTTTATAGAAATTCAATAAAAATCCACTTTGTACCTCATGTTCTTCTTTATCAATTATAGTTTGCATTTATTTGCTTTATATATATATTTAAGAATATATTTAAGATAATAAGTAACAGTTATAATTATTATTATTTAAAAATCTTCATTGTAGAAAGTATTACATATGTCCCCTTTCCCCCCATTGACCCCTTCTAGCCCTCCCCCACCCTTCACCCCAGGCCTTCACCACCCTATTGCCTGTGCCCATGGGTTATGCGCCTATGCTAAGTACTTTTGTTGCTCTCATCCACCCACCCACCCCCTCTTTTCCTCTGTGGTTCAACAGTCTGATCCATGCTTCTATTACTCTGGATCTATTTTGTTCATCAGTTAAAGTTATAATTATTTAAAAAACATTGTATTTCTTTTAACAACTTAAAACAACTTAAGGGAAAACATTCTTTATGATGTAGAGCTACATTTAGAAGGTTGATTAATCATTTATCATTTGAAGATGATAATTTTGTATTTTTAAAGATGTTTATGTGATTTATGGCCAAGTTTGAATGATTATATCTCAGTGGCTTTAATGAGCTAACTTGTAAATATTGTTGTTTTGAATATGATTTAATTTGCTTTATAAAACCAATTTTTTGAAGGGGGTTATAGATTTGCCTAGAAACAAAGTTTTTGAGGAATTATTTTATAAATGTCAAATTTACCTGAGTTGTATCAGCATTCTGATTTTTTTATTCAGGCGGAAATTGTGACCCATTAATCTTCCAGGGGCATAGGGCTTCTCCTCAGAAAATGCCTGACAGTCCTGTGCTGATGCAAGTGAGTGCAGGTAGCAGTTTGGCAGCCTCTGTTGATAGTTCAGTTTTCACACAAGCGCTCTCATAGCCCTTTCCCTTCTGTACTGCAGTATTTTTAGCTCTCAGCTGAAGAGTTCTTGAGTGCTAAAGACAAGTTTGGATAGTGTTGACTTTCTGTAGCCTTGCCTTTTACACTTTTGGTAGCTTTAAAAACGTTTAGTGGCTTTAAACAATTGTTTTACTTGGAGATGTTTGCATAGCAGTGGGGTCTTTATTTAGAAAGTTATATGCTCTAGAGCAGTGGTTCTCAACCTTCTGGCCCTATAAATACAGTTCCTCATGTTGTGACCCAACCATAAAATTATTTTCGTTGCTACTTCATAACTGTAATGTTGCTACTGTTATGAATCATAATGTAAATATCTGATATGCAGGATGGTCTTAGGTGACCCCTGTGAAAGGGTCGTTCGACCTCTAAAGGGGTCGCGACCCACAGGTTGAGAACCGCTGCTCTAGAGGAAATTCGATTGCAGATAGTGACTGCTTTTGCACACTGCACATCAGAATATTTGGAGAAAAAATGGAGGTATCCTAATGACAGGTTCTCATTTCATTGTGAAACTGTTCTTTCAGGTTGAGTATCCCTAATTGTTTTTAAATTGGTAATAATAAAAAAGAAACAATAAAGAGGAGGAAGGATGTTTCTTGAATCTTTATAGAAATTCGAGTATGTCACTAATAAGTTTACTGACTTGATAAGAAATGTCTATAACAGATAATATTGGGGGTTGAGGGAGAAAGGGATCCTCATGTAAGGTGACAGTAAGGTGGTGGGCACACAGTGCAATATACAGATCTTGTAACATAGAAACCCGCACCTGAAATCTATGTATATGTCCATGTTGACCAGTTGTCACTCCAATAAATTTAATAAATAAATATTAAAAAATAAAACATACTAAACATGCATTAAAACAAAGATAATATTTTGCTCAAGGAAGTATTTGACTTTTTTGGAGGTGGCATATAAAAAACCAGGGAAGGTAAGGAGTAGAGGACAGGGACAAACCACCCTGCATTTAAAATGAAGAGCTTAGCCCTAGCCGGTTTTGCTCAGGGGGTAGAGCATCGGCCTGCAGACTGAAGGGTCCCAGGTTCGATTCCAGTCAAGGGTACTTACCTTGGTTGCAGGCTCCCAGCCCTGTCCGGGGCATGCAGGAGGCAACCAATCGATATGTCTCTCTCACATCGGTGTTTGTCTCTGTCTTTCCCTCTTCCTCCCACTCTCTCTAAAAATCAATGGAAAAATATCCTTGGGTGAGGATTAAAAAAAATAAAGAGCTTAGAAAATTCAGCTGGTTAAATCTCCAATTTCCCAGAAAAAGAATGACCACATTTGCTACTGCTGGAGTGTTAACAAGGCTTATCTAAATTAATATAGATGCTGAAGTAAGTTGAAAATGAGACTTTTGTGGGACTTGCCATAAGCCCAGCTAGCATCCAGTGTAGTCATCACTGTCTTTGTGGACCATGATGAACTGCCAGAGGAAAGTCCATCTGCTTGGAAACAGCTTTTATACTAATTAAAACCCAAGGATGGTAGTACCGGAATAGGCAGAGCCGAGATTTACTAGTCCCTTTATACATTAGGCCATTCCAAGGGGAATGTTGCCTAATTATCTCTTATCTTGAGGTGGTAGAAACATTAATTTCTCCTAAAAAATGGGTTTGGTGCTAGAAGAAGGAAAGTTTCATTTCAAACAGCTATTGAACCTTTAAAATAATTTGGAGAAGCTTAATGTGTGATGTATTGAGCGATAAAAAAATTAGTAATGCACCCACATTGCAGAAAGTTTCCTTTCAGCTGCCAGTTGAACTTGACTCTTAACAATGAAGGGATATATGACAGAACTTTCTAGGTTGAACAGATATAGGGCAGAAATGGTGTGGAAAGTTTCTTGAGAGTTTCCCAATTAATCAAAGTGGATTTTAATTTAGCTTATAAATTTAGGGTGATAGTTTTCAAATAAGGTGTAGTAAATGCTTGAATTCTCACTAGATGATTTTGAGTGCTTTCAAAATCCAGTCACAAGTGTCTAGATGAAAAGATTAATACTAGCCATGTTGGTGTTTATCTTCTCATTAGGTAGAATTAAGTGCACATTAATCAGAAATGAAAATCAGGTGTATTCAAGCATATTCACTCCTTTTTAGAGAACCTTTTGTAACATTAAATAAATAGAGGCATAAACGTAACACTTAACAAATATCTGTGCATCACTAATGGTCAGAGGTACTGGGTTTTTTATGATGAGTTAAATCTAGAGCCTACTCTGAAGCAGCTTATGTTTGAGAGATTGAACATGAGACAGACTATTTGGTGGTGGTAATAAATAACTTATTTACTGCATGCCAAATCCCATTCTAAACACTTTATATTAACTCCTTTAATTCTCATAACAACCTTAGGAAGTGAGTATAATAATTATTTAAATTGAAACACAAAAAGATTAAGTAAATTTTCCAAAGTCATACAGTTAATGAATGACAGAATTGTGTGACCTTAGTCTAGTCCAGTGATGGCGAACCTATGACACGCGTGTCAGAGGTGACATGCGAACTCATTTTTTTGGTTGATTTTTCTTTGTTAAATGGCATTTAAATATATAAAATAAATATCAAAAATATAAGTCTTTGTTTTACTATGGTTGCAAATATCAAAAAATTTCTATATGTGACACGGCACCAGAGTTAAGTTAGGGTTTTTCAAAATGCTGCCACGCCGAGCTCAAAAGGTTCGCCATCACTGGTCTAGTCACAGGTTACATGCTATAAACCACAGTGTTTTATGGATTCTTGAAAGAAAGCACTGGGCACTCATCGGAATGGTTTTTGAGGGGTGTTCACTCGCAAAGGCTTATGGGAACAGGACTTATGATTGATAATAATTTTTTTATTTTCTGGCTCTGGAGAGTTTGACGTTACTATCTAATAAGCGTGACAGGACATTACATGGAAAGATTTCTTCTTGTTTCTCTAAAACAAGGGACATAGGGGATCTATCAATAGGGAAAAATGTTTAATCAAAAACTCCAGATTATTCTGGCCTACACAGATGTAGAAAATGAATTGCCTTGGGATCCTCCGATGACTTAGGTGTGTCTAGAAAACAGCTGATCAAGATAAGTGGTCAGGAGACTTGGTAGTCAGTGAACAAGATGGCCTAGCCATGCATTGCATGGGGATGGACTTGTATATATATATATAGACTCTCTTAACAATGAGTTGATGCTTTTAGCAAAAATATTTGTCCCTCCTACTTTCTTTTACTTGGAGATGGAAGAGAGAACATTATTTAATTTTTAAAAACTTTTAATTATAGAAGTTTCAAACATATAAAAATAGAATAATATAATGAACCCCTGTGTGCCCATTACATAGCAACAGTTATCAATATATGGCCAATCTTATTTCATTTGTTCCTTCTCCTGCCATCTATCTCTCCTGAAATATATTTTTAAAAAAAAATATATATTTTTATTGATTTCAGAGAGAGGAAGGGAGAGGGAGAAACAGATAGAAACATCAATGATGAGAGAAAATCATTGACCAACGGCCTCCTGCATGCTCCCCACTGGGGATCAAGCCCGCAACCCAGGCATGTGTCCTGACCGGGAATTGAACTGTGATCTTCTGGTTCATAGGTTGATACTCAACCACTGAGCCATGCCAGCTGGGCTCTCCTGAAATATCTTAAAGCTGATTCTGTTTATCATTATTTCATCCACATATCTGTCAGTCACAAAACTTCTAAATGATAGAAACTCTTAAATACAAAACCTAAATACCATTATTACATCATTAAAAAACCCCAAAATATTCCAGATAGCCACTCATGTTCAGATTTCCTTCAGTGCCTTACAAATGCTGTGTTTATAGTTGATTTTTCAAGTCGAGATCTCAACAAGGTCCGCACATACTGCACTTGGTTGATATATCTATCTCTTAAGTTTCCTTATATCTAGAGCAGTTTCCTCTTTTCTTTTTTCTTGCCATTTATCCATTGAAAAAATTGGGTCATGTGTTTTGTAGCATTTTGCCCATTTTAGATTTGGCTGATGATATCCTTTTAGAAATTAGTGTTTCACATGTTCCTCTTTGTCCTGTATTCCCTGTTAATTGGTAGCTAGATTGAGACTTGATCACATAGAAGTTAAAATAGATAGAGCTGTGTGTTTTTTGTTGCATCATATCAAGAAGCAAATGATTTCTGGTTGTCGGTCATGTTAAGATTGGTCAGTGAGTTTAAGAGCTGTCAGTGTGATTCATATAGGCTAACTTTCCCCATCACCTTCAACTTGGTCGTTTGGCCACCATCAGGGATTTTTGTCTAAATTAAAAATGGTTAATTTGTGTTTCCAAACATTTGTGGACTCTGCAAATAGTAGCTGTAGTCAGCCAAAAAAAAAAAGTTTGTGTTTGGGGCATACCATCGAATGCAAATTTTAGAGGTAAGCATTGACCATCTGTGACTTAAATGTGAAATTATGTGTATAAATGCATACATATATAAAAACATTTATCGTGATTTTCTGTACTTTGAGATGTGGACGAAAGGGGCCACATGCTAACCTGACAAGCTCAGGGAAGGCCTGCATGCATTCTTGCAAACTCAAAGACCTAAAGTAACCACAAAGGATGCTGAAATTAAACTTTAACTAAAAGCAGTTATGATGGATAGTCAAGTCCTAGGCCAGTATCTTTCCTGACAAGGCCAATCTTTACCTTGAGACTATTTTTTTTGCATCTATGATAACATATTCTTGAAATGTCAGGGTAACTTGTAACTTCCCTTTTTGCTGGACCCCTCAGGGCACAACCAAATGCCCTGGGCGCCAGGACACAACCATATATTCCTTCATTGTTATTGTTACCATGTTAATTGTTGACTGTTAACTATTCTGTACCCACCTAAGTAAAAGAAGTATGTGTCTATCATTTTATCTTTGCAATGTATAAAAATAGGTGAAAAACCACCATTCTTCAGAGCATTATCTCAATCCATTGAGATTCTACTTCCTGGCAATTGTCGACAGTTTGGTTCAAACAAACTCAAAAATTCTTTACAGGTTTGAATGTTTTTATGTTAACAGAGAGAATTAAAACTTGACATTTATCCTTCATACCCTGGATACGAGTTGACATGTTCATTAATCAGGGTTCTTTTTAACTTTTAAAAATCTTCTAATCTCTGGAGATAATGAAAAAACATGTCAAATAATAATTCTTGATATTTTTGATGAAGTTGTAGAACCAGTGGGTATGTTAGACTAGATCTATTAAATTAAGATCAATCTTAAACTGGTATAAGCTTTGTTTACTAATTTATATTCAGTGCTAAGAATGCTCAGGTCCTTCCAGGCATTACCTTCCCCAGTACTTGGGATCCAGAATTAGTCACCGAAGAGCAGGCACTTTGGTTATAGTAGAAGTAAGAGTTCTCATTCATGAGCAATCACCTTTTCAGTGACTGGTATATTCTTGTCCAACAGGTGTAATTATTCACCCTTCCGTAGTAACAATTTCTTAACCAGTTCTCCTTGTTCACTATTCTGTTTAGTCACCCATCTTGTAACTAAATTATTGAAGTCTCTCCTTCATAGTATTCTAAAACGGACTTGCTCTTGCACAATTTGTAAATAACAAATTAGAGAAATTTCATTCTCATGTACTTATACATTCAGGAAGTAGATAGAATACAACATACCCTCCTTGAGTGCAATTTACTCTTGAGTAATATAACTTTAGCCTAACTTTTAAAAAACTTCAAATTATAGAATATATTTATGGGCAACAAATAGTACTTGTGTTCACTAAGAAAAGAAAGTGTTATTCACATCTTAATGATTTTTAAATTGGGAGGTGGTATTCATTGGAATCCAAAGAAGCTATTCAGATGCTGGTGAGAGGAGTATAATAGTGCTGTAGTTATTGCTTGTATATATACAATATGTGCTTTGTGTAGAAGATGCTTATTCGTTTTCCACCTCTGTTATTTGCTTTGGTAGTGACACAGTGGATCTGAATTTAAATTGTAAATCATAACATTTCTTAAAAAGATATATAGTATAATGTAGCAGCGAAATGGAAAAAGTTGAGTATACAAAAGATTGTCACATGCCGTCCAATTTGAGACAGTTAAAAATGGCAAATTATCTTTTTAAAAGCCAGAAGATGGCTGACTAACACATGTGTCATGAGGTTCTATCAGTAAGTAGCATTTTTTCAGTCAAAGCTTCTAGCTAACTTTTTCAAAGAACCTACATAACTTCTATTTGTGCATATTCTGATTGAGAAAAAAATGAAGCAACAAATTAGATATACCAAGAAAAACAGATAAAACCCCCAATTGAGATATCTGTGTGAAAACTATTTGTTCTAAAGTTGTTAAGTCAAAAACTTAAGCTTGGATTATTAATTAATTCCAGAATGTTTGAGTTGCTGTGATACTCCAGGTGCTGTTATGTAAAGTACTGAGTCACTGGGCTGCTGTATCTAATTTCCAGTGGACAGAGGCATCCAGTGAATGTCAGGTTCTGCATGTGAAGAACACATATGCTCAAATGCTGACTGTGTGCCTGAAAAAGAAAGGGCTTATTATATAGATACTAGGGTCCCTCGGCCTCGCCTGTGCCCTCTCACAATCCGGACCCCTCGGGGGATGTTGGATAGCCAGTTTTGGCCCGATTCCTGCAGGCCCGATCCAGACAGGAGGGAGCCCGATCCTGTGTGTTGAGCATCTGTCCCCTGGTGGTCAGTGTGCATCATAGCGACCGGTCATTCTGGTCGTTCCAGTCATTCTGCCGTAAAGGTCACTTAGGCTTTTATAAATATAGATAGTTAAAAATTACAGGGTGTGATTTTCTGCGTGCCCCTCCTCTGCAGTTGTTAAATTATTGCTAAACTATTGATGTGCTTTAGAATTGGGAAGTCATCTTTGAAATAAAGCTTTACTTCTGCTTTAGGTGGGACAAGCTACCGGAACAAAGCTTATATCCTATTGCTTCACAGCAGTGACTAGCTCTCCTGTTTGAGTGCAGGTTGTCTCCAGCCACAAATGGTCAGGAAAATTGAGCCTTATTGTCATTTAAAGGTGCCATTTAGTGGTAAAAGTTTACAGGAAGGCTTTCCAATTTATCATAATTGCATTAAAATATATGCAAATTGTTGTGTATGAACAAAATTGATTCCTTTTGTCTTTCTAAATTCCTAAGGACATATGCTATAAAGCAGGGTTATTATAGGTAAAGTTTTATATGGTGATGGTATTTGCTTTGGGGATACAGTAATTGGGTAGTAGGATGAGGGAGTCAGATGTTCCCTGGAGAGTAGAGAGAGGTCAAAGTTAACTGTGAACCATTATAGAGCCAAGTAGAAAGGAAAAAAAGTAAATAAGGCCCTCTTTGATTTTCCTGAGTCAGCATTATGTGGTCATGTATGTTCATGCTTTGCTTTAAAAAGACCTTTATGAAATCAGGAGTTTGAAGGATTTTTGACTTGATAATTCTTGATAATGTGTTATATTTGTTTATAAATCAACTATTGATACATGAGAGAGAAAAATATATTTATGAATAATACCTTTCCACTTTATCTCTAATTGGCTTGGAATATTTTTTACTTGTTTTTAGGCTTACTTATAGATTTTGATAGTATAAAATGTCAATTACAAATATTAATGGAAATAAAAAGATTTCTTGAAACTGACTTCTGTTGCTTTTAGAAAATCTTAATATTCTTTACTTCTCAGTATTCCAGATGTTAGCACTCAGGTGTTTTCTGACACCAACTGAGTGTCCAATAGTTCACTTCAGTTCTGACACTATCTACCTGGAGTTAGCATAACATCTCACCAGTTAAAGGGTTTTGCCTCACAAAACTGCCCCTGCTTCAGATCCATCTGTTACTTGCTTTGCTAGCAAATGTGGTGCTCCGGTTACCCACACTTCTGCTTGGTTCTCTACAAATCAGAGGGTTCCCTTGATACCCCTCCTCTGCCTCCTGCACCCACATTCAGTTATTTTATAGACCAGCTCACAGAACTCATGTTTACTCTTTATTAGAAAAGATACAACCAAATGGAAGAGATACATAGATCAAGGTGTGGAGGGAGAGGTGGTGCAGCGCTTCTTTGCCTGCTTTGGGTGCAGCATTCTCCTAGCACTTTGATGTGTTCACCAACCAGAAAGCTCCCCAAACCCATTGCTTAGGGGTTTCAATGGAAGCTTCATTACCTACTCAGGATTGATTAAATCATTGGTCATTGGTGATTGAACTCCATCGCCAGCCCTTTTCCCCTCTGTGGAGTTTAGGAGGCGGGGCTAAAAATTATATCTCTCTAATCACTTAATTGATTTCTGTGCAGATCTGCCCCCATCCGGAAGTTTTGTAGGGTCTCTCCTAACCCTCATCTCTTATTAGCATAAAGTCTGGTTTGGTTGAAAGGGGCTTGTTATGAATAACAGAAGACATTCCTTCACTTAGGAAATTCCTTGGGTTGCTGCAACCTGGGACTCATACCAAATATGGGGTTTCCTTTGAACATATATGCTTTTACTAAAATGATAATTTATTAGATACATTTCTTATTGTCTGATTTAAAAAAACCCTTACTATTTATTAACATTTTCTGGTGTCAATAGGCATCTACCTGTATTTTTTTTGTGTGTGTAGTATTCCAGTTTTTTTTGTGTGTGTAGTATTCCATAATTTTTATAACTAATCTAGTGTAAATACATATAACTAATATCATAGTAGTTATTTTTCATAGCTACTCTTTTTTAAAAAAATATATATATTTTATTGATTTTTTTTACAGAGAGGAAGGGAGAGGGATAGAGAGTTAGAAACATCGATGAGAGAGAAACATTGATTAGCTGCCTCCTGCATACTCCCTACTGAGTATGTGCTCTCAACTAAGGTGCATGCCCTTGACCAGAATCGAACCTGGGACCCTTGAGTCCGCAGGCCGATGCTCTATCCATTGAGCCAAACCAGTTAGGGCTCATAACTACTCTTTACCAGCCATTGTATTTTTAAGGTATAGTGATCCTCACCACAGCAATACTGCCAAGTAAGGAATTGTTTTTATCTTGGGTTTACAGATGTGTAAATGACTATACTGTAGAAATATCCCTGTTTTTATCCTTACCAGTATTTCAGTGGTGATCATTTAGCATCTAGCAGAAATAAAATTTCCCTCTATTCCTATCCTTTAGCCTCCTCCTACCACATTCCTTTATAATTTTGGCAGGATGCCAAACAAAAACTTTGTGGATAGGTCATTTTGTTTCCACTGCCTGGCACACTACGATTGTGTATAATTGTGATATTTCTGCATGTATGGCTATGTAAATTATTATATTGCACTTCTCCAAAACCCATCTTATACTAAAGTGTTAAAATGTGTTAAAAGGGTAGCTGTTGGCATATTTACTTGGTTTCTTAAACTCAGAACAGTTCAGTTTTCAAAATGCATAGCTGCATGGATCAATAACAGTGTTTTATTTTATTGATGGAGTTCAGAGTTCCAAGGGAGAGTTACGAATTTTTGCTCACTGTTAGGTATCAAAGATGGAAGAGGAGCGGGGTAATATAATATTAGCTGATAGTTGCTCATTTAATATTTGGAATGCCTGAGATTGCAAGTCTAAGATAGAACTGACAGAGTTTTCCATTTCTTATATTCCAAGCCCAACCTACTTCCTCTCTTATTCTCTGGAACTTATGAAATAAATTAGGGCACTCATTACTGTAGTAATTTAGGCAGAAGAGGAAATGAAATTAAGTTCTTGTCTACTGTTCTATTTCCTCATTTCTGAAATTGTTTGAATATACCTGGTAATGTTATAGTGAGAATTGTGTATTCCTCATTTCATAACCAGTGATTACAAATAATTATTTACATAAAGTTATTCTGGATTCTTGTTCTGTTTTGAAAATAAGGTACTAAGAATGAAAGCCAAGGGAGAAATGAGAATTTGAGAATTTAAGGTTACCCCCCCCCTCACACACACACACATACACATACACACCTTAGCTGGGATGCTCTGAATACTTGCAGGTCAGTCACCAGTATTCTTGAAGGTATTATATGAGTGACTCATTCATTGTACTGCAAGTTCTCCTCTTCTGCTATGCTGGGTTCCATGAAATTCCCGTGGGGGTAGTGGGGGTACTTAAGAGGGACTGACTATTCCTACCTAGTTCCTTTGGCCTGTGAGTAGTGGTGTAAAAGAGCAACTATTTAATTTTTAGGATTCTGTTAGCTGAGTGGCAGTTCTGCTGGTCTCCCTTGAGCTCACTCACATGTCTGCATTCAGGTAGTAGATCTGTTGGGGCTGACGAAGCTCAGCTGGGATGGTTGGTATTTCTGGACCTCTTGCTCCCTGTGGTCTTTCATTACCAAGGAAGCTGGACTGAACTGCTTTGTGTTTAGATTCTGTCACTTTCCAAGAAACTAAAAGTGGAAGCCACAGGCCTCAAAGGCTTAGTTTTGGAAGTCATTAAACGTTCCTTCTGCTTGCTATATTTTTCTGATCAAAGCAAATCCCAAGGCCAACCCAGATACAAGAGGTAGGAAAATAGACTTTACCTCTTAATGGAAGGAACAGTAAAGTCACATTACAAAGAAGTATGGACACAGGGAGCTTTGAATCATTGATGACTAGTTTTATAACAATCTACCACATAACCCCCAGTGATTCCTTAGTATTATATCAAAAAAACATTCCTTTAGAGGCAGCTATTACACAGTACAGGTCCTTCAGTGATCTTTATTGCCATCCTATATAATAAAAGCCCAGCGACTGAATGGCGGAACGGCATCCTATATAATAAAAGCCCAGCGACTGATTGGCAGAACGGCCATAATGACTGGTCGACCAGTCACTATGACGCACACTGACCACCAAGGGGCAGACGCTCAATGCAGGAGCTGCCCCCTGGTGGTCAGTGCACTCGCACAGATCAGCCCGTAGCGGGAGCAGCCACTCAGAGGGCGGGTCCACAGCCGCTCGGCTGACCAGGATGAGCAACGCTCCCATAGCGGGCTGATTCCTGCAGGCCACGCCCCCCAAATAGTGCACGAATCCTGTGTACTGGGCCTCTAGTCAACAATAAGAACTTTGCTATTTACTATTTCAAATTTGGTGAGATCATCGGTGTTGAAAATATGTAGATTGACTAAAATATTTTACAGATGGTCTCCATTCTTACAGGTTGGGTGAGAGCATTCTGATCATAATGGTAACAGAATCTTGCTTCCCTATCTATATACATAAAAGCCTAAGTGACCAGCCGGCCATTCGACTGGCCAACCGGTACCTATGATGCACACTGATCACCAGGGGGCAGATGCTCAACGCAGGAGTGGTAACCACAGGCATGGAAACATGGAACAGACTGATGAATCTCAGAGTGAAGGGGGGAGAGGGGAGGGTGGAAAGAGATTAACCAAAGATCTTATATGCATACTAGAGGCCTGGTGAATGGATTTGTGCACCGGTGGGGTTCCTTGGCCTGGTCTGCTCCCTCTCCCAATCCAGGACCCCTTGGGGGATGCCAGAGAGCCAGTTTTGGCCCGATCCCTGCGGGCCAGGCCGAGGGACCCCACTGGTGCACAAATCTGTGTACCGGGCCTCTAATGGTACAATAAAGAAAAGAAGCCCACTAGCTTGTATGAGAGGGTAGTGCAATGTTTATTAAAAAAACAACCTAATAATTCTAATTCAATAAATACCGGGTGTCCACAAAAAATGTATACACACTTTAACAGCTGACAGCTCAATTTTGAAAATGAAATTTACTTTAATGAACACTGCCTTTATAATTATTCAGTGTGTGTATATTTTTATGGGACACCCTATATTTGTTGAACTGCTGTTTTGTTCTAGTTACCTATTACAGATGATTTTCAGAGCTTAAAAATAAATCAAAATAGTTAAACATTTAGAACAGAAAATAGTTCACAATTTGATGATGGGAACAGCCTTGAGGAGGATGGGAGAGGTTTACAAGGTGGACCCAGTGTAAACATAGTATCTCTCTGAGGATGGACTGGTTTTGGTGGTTTTGGAAACTATACATAATGCTGCTGCTTAATAAATAACAGGGAAATGACACCTTTTTCTTATCTATGGAAGGTGGGGGAGAGATCCATTTGGTAATCTAGATTGCAGAGAGTGGTCATCTTCCATTTTTGAGTGGTAGACTCTCTACTGCCCTTCATGATATCTTTGACCAAGGTTGAACTCAGCTGTTGGCTCAGCTTAGAATATTATGAAAGTGATGTTAAAGGCTTGTATTACTTGAGAAGATAAATGGAGGGATAATATTCAGGGCTCTTTATCTTGCTTAAGGCCAAATACAGCTGAAAGATACCTTCCTTCTAACTTTAATATTGTGTGACCCTGTGAGATGCTCTGTAGTCAAAATTACAGAAAAAAGATATTCTTAGGCTTTAGTGAATATGGATATGCTTGCACAAATTCTTGTTCTTCAATCATAGTTCTGAATATTCTTAAAGATCCCATGCTTGGGAATGCTTCTCTCATGAGAACTGTTGAAGAAGAAATTGTCTTAGATGATGATGTGAGCAAGGTTGTTCTCTTAAGGGAGAGCTTTGAAACCAGAATTTCAAGGGTGGTGCAGAGATTGGTACCCTCAGATCTTGGAATGGCTGAGTGGGGCTTGAGGCTGCTGATCCATTAGGCCAGCCTCTGGACTAGCTATGATTCTAATTTTCCCAGTGTGTTGAACAAACGTCCTCATTTTCTCTATAAGCCAGAACATGAGACAGTTAGGCAGTGCTGCCCTAAAGGATATAGCCATGCTTTGGAAACATTTTGGGTTGAGGACAGATACTGTTTTTCTTAGCAGTCTGGGTTCTCGGTTGCAAACAACAGAAACTTATTCTAGCTAATTTAACCCACACTGAGTTGTCCATGTCAAATTTATTTTCAGATCAATAAACATTTGAGAGCATTTTCTACATAAGGCACAGAACTTAGGCTTTAAATATATAAAGACAATCTTTTCTTATAGGAGAGAAGATATTTTCTCCTGCCACATAAATAATTTAAGATGCTTGATCATACCTGGTTTCTAGCCTGTTGCAGATAAAGGGGAGGATCTGTTTATCTCTGCTGACTGGTTAGGAATTGATTATTTGGTGACAATCTCACCAAAGGGGTAATTATAATCACAAGTTTATAATCTTTCTTGATCAAGTACTTTAAACCCTGTTGTACAAATATTTTAATTCCTCTTAGCTTCTAACAATCTCCACAGCCCAGTTCTAGTATCACTTCTTTCCCTGTACCCTTTTCTTCCTATGGAAGTTGTTGCAGGCTTTTAGAAAAAATTCATTTTAGTCTAATGTCTTATTTATAGTTTTGCCATTAAAAATATCTGAATACATGGTGACAGGTTGCAATACATTGATACCTTCCTCCTTCCCAAAGAAATTTCTCTAAATAAATTATTTGGCATACCTTTATTATTAATTTGAAGTTGACCCTACCCTGATATTTTTTAGCCCATTGTGCTAAAGATGAGAAAGACCAGTACTTAAGAGGTTCTTAGAGAAAGTTAATGAGAGGAGAGATGTTTTAAACAAACAAACATAAAAGGCTCATGCCTGCAGATCTACAGATAGCCAGGAAATTCCTCTCCAGAGTATTGTAAAGTTGCCTCTTACTGTCCTTCCCTGAAGCTCACCTTTGATTGACTTTCTGGGCTGTTCCTTTTCCTCCTTAACACTGCCTTGTGAGTTCATCTTAACTGATCATTTAGAGCAGGGGTCCTCAAACTACGGCCCGCGGGCCACATGCGGCCCGCCGAAAACATTTGTTTTTTTACTTCAAAATAAGGTATGTGCAGTGTGCATAGGAATTTGTTAATAGTTTTTTTTTAAACTATAGTCCGGCCCTCCAACGGTCTGAGGGACAGTGAACTGGCCCCCTGTTTAAAAAGTTTGAGGACCCCTGATTTAGAGAGTTGGGGGCACTATGGAGAACAGGTTATGTAACTTGATCTTATCCTAAACGCCCTGGCACCAGCTTTAGGCTCTCAGTTACCTCTGCTTAAAGGAGCTTTAAAGTTTATAGAATTATTTAATGTATTTTGCTAGTGAAAGATCAGAATATATACTGGGTAATTTTCAAGATAGCTGCAGATGTTTCTGAAGTATAGAGTGTGTTTACATCTAATTTATGCAAGTTAAGTCATATTCCATTACACATGTGCTTATTCATTTTTGCAATAAATGTCCTTTGAAGACCCCAATTAATTTTTGCTTAAATGTGATTGCAATGCTGAAAAAGAATCTCTGTGTTGTGCATCATATATAAATATTTATTTTCAATAAAACAGTTTGAGTAAGTTTTAATTGTAGTAATATATTTTGTTTGCCTGCAGAGGTGAGCTACTGTCCTCTAAAATTGGGCGTTTGAAGGAAGGACCAATTTTGGTTTTTTTCTTTGGGTAGTTTTCACAATGATTCTTTGTTGTGTCATTGGCCTACATTTGATCTTAGTCTTTTATCAGTTTTCACCATATAGAGGTGATGGACCATGTACCGGGTGGTTTCAGATGTACTTCACATGATACGTGGTGTTCACCTTTGATTTGGGGTGTTTGTGGACTTTGAGCTTATTCAAATTTATGATTGCAAAAGCCCTTATATTAATTTTATCTTCAGAAACTTTACTATATAAAGTAACATTCATAGGTTCCAAAGATTAGGACCTGTTATCTTTGGGGTCCACCATTCAGTTTGCTACAGTCTGCCTTCTGGCTCCCAAATATTCACATCTGCCCCAACTGCAAAGTACATTCACCCTACAGGTCCAATCCAGATCTCACCTGGATGTTATCAGCTCCAGCATCTGAAATCTGACCACCAAAATCCTCTACATCAGGTATGGGTGAGACTGAATGCCACCCATTTTTATATATAAACAAGAAGGCCAGTTATCTGCTTCCAAGATACAGTGGTGGGTCAGGCATTGGATAACATTGAAGGGAGAACAGGAGACAATTGAAGGAAGAGAGGAGGCAGCAGTCCCAAGCAATTTCAAAATCCAGCAGGGCAAATTCCGCCAGGTTTCAGGGCCTGAGAATAATCTGCCTTTAAATATTTCCTAAAGACAGATTTCCAAGAAGTAGAAGAGCACATTTATTTAAAAATCTTCCTTATATATTGCTGAACCTCTCAACAGAAAAGTTATATCAATTTACGTTTCCACCAGCAATGCATTATACTAGTGATTATTTGACTTAGTCACTTTGATCATATGTTATCATTAAAAATATATATGCATATGTGTAAAATAAAACCTCTAAACTTTGCCAATTTCACATGAATAAAATTTTTAACTGTTTTTGGTGTTAGTGAGTGCCTTTAATAATTCTTTTATAATTTTTCTTTACTGTTTATACCCTTGCCAATTTTTAAATTTTTATTGATTTGTGTGATGTTTTTGTATATTTAGAGTTGCTGATTTTGTATTGCAAGGATTTTCCCAAGATTTTATTTTCATTTTTAAAAAAATATATTTTTATTGATTTCACAGAGGAAGGGAGAGGGAGAGAGAGAGATAGAAACATCAATGATGAGAGAGAATCATTGATCAGCTGCCTCCTGCCCCCCCCCCACTGGGGCCTGAGCCCACAACCCGGGCATGTACCCTTGACCAGAATCGAACTCAGGACCCTTCAGTCCACAGGCTGACGCTCTATCCACTGAGCCAAACCAGCTATTTGGTAGATATTTGGTAACTGAAAGGCAAATTATGTGGAAAATTCATGTCGTACTGTGCTTATCTCTGAAAATAATGTGTCTGGTCTTCGGAATTCACGTCCTGTAGAAGGCCCAGCCAGCCCTGAGAGCTGATCGGAACTCTGCCAAGAGCTCTGTGCATTCTGCGGTCTTGTCCAGCTAGTGTGCACACTCAAACTTCCAAATCCCATCCAAGTACCGGGCTGCACAGGTTGAGCTCTCTAATTCATCTTTTGAATCCACAGAGGTGGGAAAGTGTTTGGATTGCAGAGATGTTTGGGTAGGGAGATATATGTATAATAAAGTGTGAAGAGTGAATGCCTGAACAAGTATCCTTAAAATGTAATGAAACCAAGATGGGCTTAAAAATGCTTAAAATCCCAACTTAGTTACAGTTTCCATATACTAGAATCCTAAAGAAATGGTTTATAAGATTTATTGAAATAGAAAGAAACATAGTCAGTGGGTGAAGCATGCTACAAAACGGTATTACGGTCTGATTTTAATTGTAGAGAAAAAAATATGTCTATGTATAGGAAATAGTCGGAAACAGACAATGATTAGTTTGGGGTAATTGGACTTTTAAGTCTATATAAATATTTCAAATCTGTATTTTATAGATGTATATATTATATTTTATATATTTTTTGTTTTATCTTTTCTGATATTTCTGGCTTTTTATAATAGACATGTTTTGTTATTTTGATGTAAAACATTGATACCTTCCTTCTTCCCAAAGAAATTGCTCCAAATAAATTATTATTTGGCATACCTTTATTGTTAATTTGAAGTTGACCCTAGCATGATATTTTTTAGCCCATTGTGCTTGCGAATGCTTCAGATTCTACTCTAAGTTGTTTATAGCATATTTGAGGGAAAATGATTTTTATTAAACTAAGGCATTAAAGTATAACACTGGAAAGGTTTAGCATTTTTCAGTGTCACTGCTGAGGTAAATGATTTTCATGTTGGTATTTTTATTTGCAAAAGTGTTAGCATCTCTGAACAATATAAAGGATGCACTGAGCATTGTTTTCCGTTTTACTGGAGCATATTGAGTGATTTATGGATAGTAACAACTTTAGATCATTTTGATTTACTTTTCCTTAATTCTGAAAATTCTTGGTTGCATTTTAGAACATTATGTTAACTATATGTTAAAGCAAATTTTTCTGCCTTTTGATATGAATTTCTTTTGCCCTCAGAATAGTACCTGTTTTATAGTACTTGAAACTTTTACTTTTTATTTGTTATTTCTTAGGTAAACGCAAAGCACTGAAGTTGAATTTTGCAAATCCACCTTTCAAATCTACAGCAAGGTTTACTCTGAATCCCAATCCTACAGGAGTTCAAAACCCACACATGTGAGTATTTCTGTAATAAATAAAAGACTCAACTCAAGCAAAGGTTTTAAAAGTTACTGCATTTTATGGATTATTTCAAGTTGAGGGATTGGTATTTCTATTATTTTTATGGGCCATTAGAAATATTACTATTTATACTTCAATAGAAAGCTATTGGTGCTGTAGTTTGAAGTAGGTAAACACAATTTTTCTTTTTAAAGTTTACTTGAAAGGAAAAAATAACTAAAGATTTTGATATATTTATATCTTTTTAATTTCTTTCTTACTGAACTGAGAATATTGTTTATACCTTTCTTTCTGGATTTCCATTTAAATTGTAAGTGATTTTTAGAAAATGTAATTTTCCCCTGTATATCTGCATTAGTCATCCCCACTGACTAGGTGACAAAATAGATTCCTACTCCTAATAAACTGACTTTCTGTGAGATTTCTATGTCACAGTAAATCGAAACAGTGTGTACAGGTGTCAGTGATTATTTTTAAAATTTGTTCCTTAAATATTTTTTATTTAAAAATAGATAGGATGTTGTAACATGTCACTGAAATTATTAGAAACATCTATTCATTTAAAATAATACCTTCAGAATAATACTTCACAGAAACCTTTGATTGAGTCGAAGTGATGTATTAATAGATAATGTCTTTATCTAACAAAAGTAGTGGCTTTACATTTATATTTATGTCCATAAAAATAATTTTCATCCAGTTCTGGTATTGAGAACTCTAAAAGCAAGTGGTGAAAGATATGGTTAAAAAAACCTGTCAGAATAAATTATTTTATAGTTTTTAATAATTTCTCAATAATTTGTATTCATACCTTATTAGACTACAAGTATATTTATTCTTCCTAAAGAGGCACATTTATTGCTATTTTCTTGTCTTTTGATGTTAGGTATGCATTGTATTTACAAACACTAACAAATTGGTAGAAGGAAGAGTATATTGCAGTAGAAATGCTGAAAATATTTTATTTTTAAAACAGCAGTCTAGAAGGGAATAATGTGTGCCTGTAAATCTGCTCTTATGCTTTCACCTATAAGTTTAAAGGGAGTGAAAAATATTTTAAATGAAAACTGGAATAACAGTTTATTTGACTGGGAATAGTGTCTGTCAATTTAATTAGACTGATGTTCATAATGGAATTTCTTGTCAGAGCTCAGCCTGACAAGTGGGGGCTATAGCATTGAGGAAGGAAACTCTTAGTACTGCTTGATTAGTCAGAGCTCAGTGCAAGGAAACACTCAGAAGAATCTCCTTCCTCCTTTCCTAGAAATTTTAGTGAAAGCTGGTTCTTGAACATAGTCTATTAACCTTGGTTGCTAGATGAACCATATGTTTGAAGTCTAAGAAAGAAAGGCTATGCAGTAATTGCCAAACTTAAGAGATATTCTTCGTCCTTTTTTTTTTTAAACCACTTTGGACAAAGACAACCTGATTTGTATTAGAACTGGAAAACATTCACATATATTGGAACTTTCTTCCTTCAAGAGTTTCTTCATGTATAGGGATTCATAGACAAAAATCTTTTTTTTTTTAAATTAACAGTAAACAATAAAGAGGGTAAAAAAAAGCTTTCTTGCAAAATTTGAGTCCATCAGGTGTTTTCTGTTGTTGTTGTTAAATCTACTTCATCATAATCCTGTAACCAGTAGGTTTCTTATCCTTTGTTGCTTCCCAGCAGGTATTAAAAGTTTGAGAGGGCAAGGTTATAGGCATTTTTACTGTTTGATAGAATCTCTAGAATTTGATTTTGGTGTATAAAATTTTAGACCCAGACTTTGTTTGAATTTTCTTACTGCACTGGCTTATTATCTGGGTTGAAATAGCAACTGCCTCTTAGATATTGGTCCAAGACTATTGTTTCACTACTCAGGGCAGCATATCTCCTCTATCCTCCCACCCCTTCCATAGAGGAATCCTTTTTTGTTCTTCCTCTGAATTGTGTGCTGTCAGCACTGAAACCACTGTTGGTCCCTGTTTAGGGTAAGTAGTTGCAATTAGGAAATACAACTTAAAGTTTGTGGGAGTTTCAAAAAAGATTACCTCTGTGCTATTTATATGTGTTTCCTCCTAAAAGTTCCTTCAACTTTACCTTTACCTACATATATAGGTAAAGGTAAATAATAGAAATTATTAAAAACTACAAAATTCGTGCACTGGCGTGGGAGGGTTGTCCCTCAGCCTGGCCTCCGCCCTCTCGCAGTTTGGGACCCTTCGCTCCTTACCGCCTGCCTACTCACTGCTCCTTACCGCTTGGCTCGCTGCTCCTAGCACTGCCGCAGAGGCAGGAAAGGCTCCCACCACCACTAATGCGCTCACGAGCCGTGAGCCCGGCTTCTGGCTGAGCGGCGCTCCCCATGTGGGAGCGCACTGACCACCGGGGCAGCTCCTGCATTGTCTGCCCGCTGGTGGTCAGTGTGCATCATAGCAATCAGTTGTTCTGGTTGTTCTGCTGTAATGGTCGCGTGGGCTTTTATTATATAGGTAATACTTTTTTATGAATTTAGGAAAAGATAAGATGAACTATAAGCCATTGATGAAGTTAAGATTTTGTCCCGAGAAGAAGTTTCAGGTCTCCTGGCTGCAGGATTCTATAAAAGATTTTAAAAAGAAAGTAAGACTGTTCTTACTTCCTGTGAACCAATAGTTTAAATAAATTCCAAGAAATGATAGCTGGCTACAGCAATTCAGAATTAAGTAGTAATACAGATTGAATTTCAAATGAATGAGTGGTGCAGCAAGGTTAAGATCACAGTAGATAAACAACTTGATGAAAAGTTTAACAAAGGGAACAGGATTTGAATGGGATTTTGAAAGACAAATAGAGAATAGATAGAAGGGAGAATGGCTTTCTGGTGAGTGTAAGTACAAGTTAAGTTTTGGATACGTATAATGTATAGATTTATGTAATTGTAGCAGAGATGTTATTTATATATTACCAATTTCTATCATTGGAAACTTTTAGCATTTTTTCTTTATTTTTGATATTCTATAATTATATGAGGATATGCTTAGGTTTGGATCATCTTACTCTGTTTACTGGAAGAACTGTTTCAGTTTTAAGATTCATGTATCTGTTTCTGAAAAAATTTCTGCTTTTTTTTTTTAAAATAGATTCCTTCATGTGTTTCCTATTCTTTCTTCCTGAAATGTGTGTTTTTTGGATGTCGGACCTCTTGAATTCCCTGGTTCTCTGACTTTTCTTTCATATTTCCCATCTCTGTATTTTTTACTGTATAACCTAGAAGATTTCCTTTATATTCTGACTCTAATATAGAAAATTTTATTTTAATTTTTATGAGTGATTGTGGCTTTTTCTTAGTATCTTATTCATGGTTTATGGGTGTCAAATCTGGAATGTTAAAGTCTTTTCTATCATCTAGGGAATTTATTTCCTAAAGGGTCAGTTTTTCTTTTATCTTTGTCTTTCTCCTTTGTGTTAGTTTTTTGCCACTACTGCCTTAAAATTCTCTATTGTCCATAGATGGTTGAGGATGAGGAAATTAGAAGGCTGATTGGAAGTTCTGGTTATTGAAGGTCAACTGGTGAGCTTGACTTTATTTAGTTTTCTGCAAATGGTTTGAGAGCTGGCTGTCAGGCCGTGAGTATTCTAGATGCCAGAGTAATAAGTAGGACCAACAGTCATCCTAGGAGGCCTAGTTCTTTCCATATAGTATGTTTATTTTCTTTAGAGACATGCTTTTTTTTATTGTTACTGTTTTGAGGGGAGGTTAGAGAGGAAAGGAGGAACTGACTAGACCTTTCTTCTAGAAAGACTTTTAATGAACTCATCTGTTTCTAGGCCTCCATACCTTCCTACTGTGGATGCCCTCTGAGGTTCTGCTGGGACCATTGCTTATCTCTCATCTCTGCTGTATGCTCCCTTCCACCTTGTGTTATGGGCAGTAGTTTTCTTTATTACTTTTTTTTTTTTAAACCTTTTATTATGAAAAGTTGCAAGTCATACATACAAAACTAGAGAGTGGTAGGCGAATCTGTCTGTATTTATCAATCAGCATTAGCAGTGTCTGCAGCTAATGTGGCCAATATTGTTTTTATCTATTCCTCAATTCCCCTCTCCCCACCCATCCGGCCCCTTAGTTTTAATCAAATTTCAGACATACCTTTCATCTACATTTCAGGATGTATTTCTACAAGACAAGGACTCCTTTAAAAAAAGATAATAACAATACCATTGTTATATCTGGTAAAATAAATAAATCTTGAATGTCATCAAATAAGTATATTTGATGTCTTATTTTTGATACAAATAAGTATATTTTTCAGCTTTATTTTTGAGTAGTTTGAAGCAGGATCTGAACAAGGTCCTGCCTGCAGCTGGCCGATAAGTCTGAAACCATTGAGTCCCTTCTCATGGAATTAATCAGTTTTGCTTTGTTTAGACATTTTGTCTGCTTTCAGGCATTCAGAAAATTTGTTTAAATCTCTTAGTTTTTCCATTACTTTCTTTAAAAAAAAAAATTCTTTTTATGCAAGTCCTTAGAGAGTGAGGAGAGAACCTGAACAGGAAATCTTTGTTTTTAATTATCATTGGTTAAAATTATTATAAATGTTTCCTACATGTAAAGCATGAGTTTATTATAGAGACTCTTGTACCTACTACCTAGATCAAACATGTCAAACTCGTGGCTGGCAGGTGGCATGTCTTGTTTAAATAAACGAGTTTGACATGCTTGACTCAGATGTAACAAATGTTAACATATGCTCCTGGGCTCTTTAAATGAAAGATTAAGCTGTAAAACTAAAGAGTGAAAGGAAAAACTAAAGGAAAATGTGTGGCTACCTTTTAAATTTCCATCAGGATTGGATTATCTAGGCACTATAAGTCTTTATAATAGCCCAGGGGTATTTTTATAAATGTGTCAGGCTTGTTCTAAAATCATGTTCTGTATATAAACTTGACATGAACAGTAGCAGGTATTCTGTTATGGTCTGTGTTTTCGTCATGCTGAGTAGGGAGTGAATGCTCTCAGTGTACTGCATCATTTAGAATGCACCAAATACAATTGTGACTCTGAACGAACAGTCCCTTTATCTTCACAGCATATCGGAATGGTACAAGAAGAAACACTAGCTTAAAAGCTAACATTGGAAATGAATAATGATACATACAAATACATTTTGGGTCTTAAGCTAAACATTTTGGAACCATATGTTCTAAGTTTGTTGAGACCAAGAGAATCTCTACTAGCTCATTTATCTTTATTACATTTGAGCAGAAAATGGCTTAATTGTGCCACAGAACATCTAGGAACTTTTAAAGTCCCCCAGTTAATCATTACTGTTCTTCATTCTGTGATGTGCCTACTCAGGAGAGCTTCATCTTAAAACTAGAACACTAATTATAAATTATCTAGGCACTTATTGCTGGTTAAACTGTGGAAGCTTTATCTTTTATACTTTACTAGAGGCCCAGTGCATGAAATTTGTGCACGGTGTGGGGGGGTAGGAGATTGTCCCTCAGCCCAGCATGCACTCTCTCCAATCTGGGACCCCTCAGGGAATGTCTGACTGTCCATGGGGATCGGGCCTATACCGGCAGTTGGGACATCCCTCTCACAATCCAGGTTTGCTGGCTCCCAACCACTTACCTGCCTGCCTGCCTGATTGCCCCTAACCGCTTCTGCCTATCAGCCTGATTACCCCCTAATCGCTCCCCTGCCGGCCCAATTGCCCCCAACTGCCCTCCCCTGCCGGCACAGTCCCCCCCAACTGCCCTCCCTGCTGGCACGGTCCCCCCCAGCTGCCCTCCCCTGCCGGCCCCCCTGCTGGCCTGGTCACCCCTAACTGCCCTCCCTTGCTGGCCATCTTGTGGCTGTGGGCACCACCATCTTTGAGGGCGTGGCAGTCAATTAGCATATTCCCTCTTTATTAGATA
>NW_005367626.1:870003-898290 GCF_000412655.1 Myotis brandtii
ATCTGGGGTTTATTTACCTTCTATAATTGAAACTTTGTAGCCTTGAGAGGAGCTCAGAGCCGGCCAGGGCGGGCAGGAGGGAAGCCTCCTGCTCGCTCCAGCTCCGTGGCCATGGCTGGCTGAAAGCAGGTATCTGGGGTTTATTTACCTTCTATAATTGAAACTTTGTTGCTTTGAGTGGAGCTCAGAGCCCGCGCAGCAAGCAGGAAGCTTGGCTTCCTCCATCATTGGGGCAACCAAGCCTCCTGCTTGCTCCAGCTCCGTGGCTGCCTGCCGCCATCTTGGTTGTGTTAATTTGCATATAGTCGCTCTGATTGGCTGGTGGGCGTGGTTTAAGGCATAGCGAAGGCACAGTCAATTTGCATGTTTGTCTTTTATTAGTGTAGATTATCATGGATTAATCATTGTAGTTAATTTTGGAGTTCTGGCTTCTATCCCAGCCACTTAACTCTTATTTTATTTTAAAAATATATATATTTTGTATTGATTTCAGAGAGGAAGCGAAAGGGAGTGACAGAAACATCAATGATGAGAGAGAACCGCTGATTGGCTGCCTCCTGCACACCCCCCACTGGGGATCGAGCCCTCAACCTGGGCATGTGCCCTGACCTGGAATTGAACTGTGACCTCCTGGTTCATAGGTCGACATTCAACTACTGAGCCACACTAGCTGGTCGTGACTTTCATTATTTTATACGATGAGTTAGAAGAGAGGGATTTGTTGTGTGTGTGTGTGTGTGTGTGTGTGTGTGTGAGAGAGAGAGAGAGAGAGAGAGAGAGAAGAGAGGTAGGGAAGGGAGCGGGGGTATTGACCCAGGTGTGTACTACTTCATGTAAAATCTCATACTTAAGCTTCATAGGCTAAGTGTTTGTAAGGAGGCAGAGGGCTCTGTAGTCTTGTGTGTTCTCATTCCCCAGAGATGTGCCTAGGACATCTCTGGTTAATTCCTAAGTGAGAAAGCCACTAGTATACATGAGTTTAAAAGGTGCTGTTTTTTGTTTTTTATTTTTCATCTCTGAAAATTGTTGACACAGTCTCAGTAATTTGGAATTTCTATAGTGGAGCACTTTCACAAAATGATAGTAATGGAAGAAATATTTATAGGTATAGCCCTAGATGGTTTGGATCAGTGGATAGAGTGTTGGCCTGTGGACGGAAGAGTCCCAAGTTCGATTCTGGCCAGGAGCACATGCCTGGATTGCGGGCTCTATCACCACTGGGAGGCGTACAGGAGGTGGCTGATCAATGATTCTCTCTCATCATTGATGTTTCTGTCTCTCTCTCCCTCTCCCTTCCTCTCTGAAATCAATAAAGAAATAAAAAAATATAGGTATAAATTATTACCCCAAAATTTAAAACACCAATTTAAATACTATGAGATTTTCCCTTCACCCCCCCCCCCCCCAAAAGCTGGTTTAGATTTACTGCTGCATACTTTTTCTTTCTTTTTTTAAAAATGAAATATATTTTTATTGATTTCAGAGAGGAAGGGAGAGGGAGAGAGAGACAGAAACATCAATGATGAGAGAGAATCATTGATCACACTGGTCCAGCACACCCCATACTGGGGATCAAGGCCACATCCTGGGCATATGCCTTGACCTGGAATTGAACCGTGAATTCCTGGTTCATGGGTCAATGCTCAGCCACTGAGCCACACTGGCCAGCCCAAACTTTTTCTTATTGTGGCAAAGCATACATAATATAAACCTAACCATTTCTTAGTGTACTGCTCAGTGGTATTAAACACGTTCACATTGTTGTGCATCTGTCACTACCATCTATCTTTAGAACTCTGTCATTTCTCAAACTGAAACTCTGTAGCCATTAAGCACTAACTCCTCATTCCTCCTCCCTACCCCTGCCAGCCCCTGTTCTCTTTCTGTTCTATGAATATGATTACTTTAGGTATCTCTTACAAGTGGAATTACACAATATTTTGTGTCTGGCTTATTTTACTTAACATGATGTTTTTATACTCCATGTATGTTGTAATATATGTCAGCATTTTCTTTATAAGCCTGAATAATATTTTATTGCATGTGTATACGACCTTTGTTTATCATTCGTCTGTGGTGGACATTTGGGTGTGTCTACCTTTTGAGTATAGTGAGTAATGCTGCTGTGTGAGATAATGTTTTAAAGCTTTCATATGGTACTTCTTCAAGTTCAGAGCTATTTAATATTTCCTTCAGCCCCACATTCTGCCTCCGTGTACCTGCCAGCTTGGCACATTCCCTGAGTGAGAGATTCATGGAGAAGTGATTCTCAGCAGAGGGTGTGGATGACCTGACTGTCTGTGTGGCCCCTCACCCCTGGAGATTCATGGTATCATCTTCTTAAACTGGATGTTTATAGGCGAGGGATCGAGCGTTAATTCTGGAATGTTTATTGAAATAAATTAATGATAAATAATGTTGAGTTGCTTGTCTGCTAAAAATGAATTTACTTTTGGTATTTTAAATCAGTGGTTGCCAACTGGTGGTCCGTGGACCACTGATGGTCAGTGAGGTCTGAAAGGTTGGTGACTGCTGTTTTAATTCATCTATGTTCCTGAATCAGAGACTTAGGCAGACATTTAAAAGATTTCCCTGTTCTTTAACCTATAGTCCAGCAAAGTTCTGCTTTTTAAAGGAATGTCTGCTTTCCTTGCTTTTGTTGAGGTTTCCAACCATTTCTAAACAGGCAGCAAGTTAAATAAATAAATACACACACACACATATATTAATATATAAAATATTTTTATTTAATTTAGAGAGGAAAGGAGAGGGAGAGAGATATAGAAACATCAATGATTAGAGAGAATCACTGATGGGCTGCCTCCTGTCTGCCCCCTATTGGGGATAGAGCCCACAACAGTCATGTGCCCTGACTGGGAATCCAACCATGACCTCCTGGTTCATACATAGATACTCAGTCACTGAGCCACGCCGGCTGGACCCCATCCCCACTTTAGGTGCTGGTCAAAAGCCTGTACTTCTGACCAACAGGCTATAGGTTCCAACTACCTCCTCAGGTTCTATTAATTTGCTAGAGTGGCTCACATAGCTCAGGGAAACACGTTTACCAGTTTATTAAAAGAAATGATAAAGGATACAGATGAACAGTCAGATGAAGAGATACATAGGGTGAGATCTGGGAGAGTCCAGAGCAGGAGCTTCTCTCCCGTGGAGTTGGGTGGGCTACCAGCACCTCCTGGTGTGGATGTGTTCCCCGCCCTGAAAGCTCTCTGAACACCCTTTGGAGTTTTATGGAGGCTTCATCACACAGGCACGATCAGTTATTAGCTCCATTTTCAGCCTCTATGCACTTTGGAGGCCTGGGGCTGAAAATTCCAAGTTTCTAATCATGTCTTGGTCTTTCTGGTGATCAGCCCCCATCCAGGAGTCCCCAGTCACCTCATTAGAACAAAAGATGCTCCTAGTGCTATCACTTAGGAATTTACAAGGGTTTTGGGAGCTCTGTGCCAGGAAGGGGGGGAATAGGTATATATAGGGTGCCCCCCCAAAATGTATACAGACTTTGAATATTTATTAATTCCAATGAATTAAATCTGAAAAAAAAAAAGAAACTCAATTGAGGTATTAGAAAAGTGTGTATACATTTTTTGGGGGACACAGTATATATACATATGTATGTATCTGTGTGTGTGTGTGTATGTATATGTATATTTTTTCTATTCACACCATTACATACCCACTGGAATGGATAAAATTTAAAAGACTACATAGTATTTTGGCAAGTATATGGTGTAATTGGACTTTTTATATATTGTTAGGGGAGTAGAAAATGGTACAACCACTTAAGAAAACTCTGATAGTTTCTTACAAAGTTAAATTTACATCCACCTCATTACTCAATAATTCTACTCCTTATTTACAGAAGATGAAACTGTCCTCAGAAAGATTTGCATATAAATGTTTATAAACACTTTATTTGTAATAGCCCCCAAACAAGAAACAACCCAGATGTCCAATGATGGAAGAATGGATCAACAAATTTTAGTGCATTCATCCCTCGGTTTCGGTGTGGATTGATCTAGGACCCCTCATAGATGCCAAAATCTGTGGATGCTTATATATATTTACCTTATATAAAATGTAGTATTTGCATATAATCTACACACATCTCCCATATATTTTAAATCATCTTTTGATTAATGATAGTAGCTAATACAATGTAAATGCTGTGTAAGTAGTTATACTGTATTGTTTAGTGTGGGCATGTTTAGTGCAGATCCCACCATCACAGGCCTAACTACTTAGCACATGTCAGCAACAACATAGCTTTTTTTCAATTTTTGATGTGTGGTTGGATCCATGGATGAGGAACTCTTAGGTATGGATGGCAGCTAAATATTCAGTGAAATAGCCCTCAACAAATAAAAAAGAACAAAGTATTGATGCCCACAATCACATTAATGAATCTCCAAAAATGCTGAGCAAAAGCCAGACACAAGAGAACACACTGCTTGATTCTATCTACATTATATTCTAAAGTAGGTGAAACTTTTATCTGATTTTATCACAATCAGAGCTGTGTTTGTCTGTGGAGGAACTGACACGAATGGCACAAGAGAATTTTCTGGGGTGACGGAAGGTTCTGCATCTTGTTAAGTGATGATGTATAGGTGTGTGCATTTCTTAACTCATCCTCCTATATACTCATGATCTGTGCGTTTCACTGTATGAAAATGATACTTCAATTTTAAAAAGCCAGGAATCTAACAGTAAAAATTATGAGTATATGGTTTACTCTCCCTGAACAGCCTTGTGCTTTTTTGTCCTTGTTCTCAAAGTACTGTGTGCTTCAACAGTCAAGTGATAAGCATGTGAACATTGTGTGTGTTTTAAAATATTTTTATTGGTTTCAGAGAGGGAGAGGGAGAGAGAGCTAGAAACATTGATGATGAGAGAGAATCATTGATCGGCTACCTCCTGCATGCCCTGAACTGGGGATCGAGCCAGCAAGCTGGGCAGGTGCTCTGACCAGGAATCGAACCGTGACGCTCAACCACTGAGCCATGCTGGCCGGGCAGGACATGCTATCTCTATTGTGCTTTTATTGAAAAAGAACAGTTACTACTCTTTCTAGCTCCCTACCACCGCCCCCCCTCTGATACAGAAAAATATAAAGAAAGCCCAAATGGTCCATAATTTTTCCATTCAGATAGTTCATGTTACCCTTTAAACCAGCGGTTCTCAACCTGTGGGTCGCCAACCTGTGGGTCGCGATCCCTTTGGGGGTCGAACGACCCTTTCACAGGGGTCGCCTAAGACCATCGGAAAACACATGTATAATTACATATTGTTTTTGTGATTAATCACTATGCCAGTAGCAAAATTACAGTTACGAAGTAGCAACGAAAATAATTTTATGGTTGGGCGTCACCACAACATGAGGAACTGTATTAAAGGGTCGCGGCATTAGGAAGGTTGAGAACCACTGTAGTAGAGGTTAGGTATTCAACAAAAACTTGCTAAATGCATGAAAGAACATGTGTTGGGTGGTTATATTTTGGTTTCTGACAGCTACCAGTTGCTCAGAAAGCTTTGATGCACTCCCTGACTCTGAGATATCCTTATTCCATTTCCCAAGCTCCCCTTTTTTTGTCATCCACTCAAACCCCAAGATAAGGAGGAATACACCTTTTATTCCTGAGGATTTTGGCAGTTCCTCAGTTAGGAGAGAGGTAATAGTAACCACCTGTGTGAAGCTACAATGTTCTCGGTACCAGTGGTCCTGGATCATGGGCAATTTTGCACCTCAAGGGTCATTCTACAGTGCCTGGAGACAATTTTGGTTATTCAACCAGGGGAGGAGGGTGCTCCTGCCATCTAGTGGGTAGAGTCCAGAGATGCTGCTCAGCATCCTACACAAGACTTAAAAGAATTATCCACCCTAAAATGTCCAATAGTGCCAAGGTTGAGAAGACACAGCCACTTTCACAGTCTCCTAAGATAGAAGGGTCAAAAACTGGCACTGTGAAGGATTAAACAATTTTTTAATTAAAAAAAATACATTTCACCAAAAGTTGCTCTTTAAAACACTGTTTTCAATTTAAAAATGAAAATGATCTAATGGCTATCAGTAAACTAGATAAATATATAATACATCTATACCAGGGGTGGGCAAACTTTTTGACTCGAGGGCCACAATGGGTTCTTAAACTGGACCAGAGGGCCGGAACAAAAGCATGGATGGAGTGTTTGTGTGAACTAATATAAATTCAAAGTAAACATCATTACATAAAAGGGTACGGTCTTTTTTTTTTTTTTTTTTTTAGTTTTTTTTCTTTCAAAGGGGGCGGACCCCGCCCCGCAGGCCGTAGTTTTCCCACGGCTGATCTATACAATGTAATAACAGATATATAACTGATTGAAAAAGAATAATGTGCTAATTCAGAAGTATCCTCAAGATGTACAAAGTGAGCCCTAGCTGGTTTGGCTCAGTGGGTAGAGCATCAGCTAGACTGAAGGGTCCTGGGTTTGATTCTGGTCAGGGGCACATGCCCAGGTTGCAGGCTTGACCCCCAGTAGGGGGTGTGTAGGAGGCGGCAGATCAATGATTCTCATCATTGATGTTTCAATCTATCTCTCCCTCTCCCTTCCTCTATGAAATCAATAAAAATATATTAAAAAAAACAAAAATAAAGATGTACAAAGTGAAAAAAATCAAGCTACAAAGCAGCGTACAATAAGACTGCTTTTTATATAAATATTTTCACGGATTTATACAAATTATTATATATTCTGATATTTGAACAAGTTTTTCTGCAAGGACCTATTACACTTATAGGGTTTAATCTTCAGAGAGAAATATTAATGGCATGAAGCTTACTATTTTATAACTTTCTGCACCAAATGAATTCTCTTACCAGAAGCACGCATTACTCATTTTTAAATTTTTGTTGTTGTTACTCCTCACCTGAGGATATTTTTCACCTGAGGATATTTTTTCATTGATTTTTAAAGACGGGATCAAAGGGTGAGAGACAGAGAGAGAGAAACATTGATGTGAGAGAGACACATTGATTGTTTGCCTCCTGCACACACTCCAACCAGGGCCTGGGATTGAACCTGCAACCAAGGCATGTGCTCTTGATCAGAATCAAGCCTGGGACCCTTTAGTCTGAGAGCCAATGCTCTAGCCACTGAGCAAAACTGGCTAAGGCCATGGCGCATTTTTAATTTTTTTAAAATATAGTTTTATTGTTGAAAGTATCCATTACTCCAGCGGTTCTCAACCTGTGGGTCGCGACCTCTTTGGGGGTCGAACGACCCTTTCACAGGGGTCGCCTAAGACCATCGGAAAACACATGTATAATTACATATTGTTTTTGTGATTAATTACTATGCTTTAATTATGTTCAATTGGTAACAATGAAAATACATCCTGCATATCAGATATTTACATTACGATTCATAACAGTAGCAAAATTACAGTTATGAAGTAGCAACGAAAATAATTTTATGGTTGGGGGTCACCACAACATGAGGAACTGTATTAAAGGGTCGCAGCATTAGGAAGGGTGGTTCTCTGCTCTACCAGGTACTATGGTGGACACAGGGTGTGTCACGTTAAAATAAAGAAGTGTGATTGCTACTTCATAAAGATTAAAGTATAGAGGTAGACACAGGCAAAAGTAGGCTTACAGTTCTGAGTACGGGGGTCAGTTTATTCTTGTATTATTTATTAATTATTGTATTTTCCATACAGACAACTGTAAACCTTCATTTGCCCACCCCTGTATATTTTTTAAAAATTATATTTTATATATGATTATAACTAGTATATGTATTATTGAAGGAAAAGAACCAGATACTCTGAGAGAATGGAAGAGGAGCCTGCTTTAGAGTGGAGATTTTGAAGTCATTAAAGACTTCTGAGCTTGTGTAGTTTTTAGTAGATTTGAGGAAGGGTCTGACTGATAGAGTGTCCCAAGTGCAGGGAATAGCTTGTCTTTGAAGTTGCAAGATGTCAAGGTGGGAAAGATTCAGCTTTTCATCGAATTGAACAAATGGCAATTTGATTAGAGAAGGGAAAGTGGATTTAAAATAAGTGTGGAGAGGTAGTCATGGGCCAGATAATGTATGGCCTTATTGGTAAGGCTTGGGATGACATATAAAGTGCTGAGGGATGGTCTGCAGGGTTATGAGATGAATGACATGATTTGATCGATATTCTAAAGTGATTATTCTGGTTGCTGTGGAGTATGTTTTGGAAGGAGGCAAAAATGGACTTAGGGAGTCCTAGTAAGGTTGTGGTCATGTAGCTGAAACATAATGGGCGACAATGAATGATAAATGTTGATGACAGTGGAGATAGAGGGAAATGGACAGATTCCAAGAAATTGTGAAGGTAGCATTAACAAACATTGATACTATTTTGAATGTGGGTGGTGAAAGAGGGGAAAGTGTTCTTAGTGACTTCCAGAATTCTGGGTCAGATGATGGGTTCAGTTGCCATTACTGAGATGGGGACCCTGGGTATGGGTATCTGTGGATGAGGGAGTGTAGAAAAACAAGAATTTAGCTACCCAAAGTAGAGTCTAGATCGGAAATTACAGGTTGAGAGTCCTCAGCATATAGATGATATTATTGTCTAGGGAGACAGAGTGTCTTGATGAGAATTGGATCCAGGGCTTAGTTCTGAGGAAATCTAATATTTAGAGGTGGATAGAAGAGGAACAGCAGGCAGAGATGGGAAAGACACTTGAGAGGGTAGGAAGCAAGTTAGTAGGGTGTGATGTCATAGAAACCAAGCACTGTTTCAAAGGGCAGGTGGACGGGGTGGTGGTCAGCTGTGTCTAAGGACAGGATGACTCCTGGGACGCACTTTAACTATTCTGACTTATGTACTTGGGGGAAGGAGTTTTAGCTACCAGTTGAGATTGGGCTTCAAACAGGGAAAGATCTTAAGAAAACTTGTTACCTGTTGGTTTGGGCAGCTTTCTTGACTTTGTTTTGTAAGAAACACATTCTAGAAATACTATTTATTGTAATGGTAAGTTCTGAGTACAGCTGACCCTCCGTCAGCTCTTAGTGAATGTGCCGTCTATAGCAGCGGCATGCAAACACTAATGTTTACCCTATTCTCTCTAATATACCCTTTTCCTCAGTGATAAAAAATGCTTTCTATTCCATAAATCTGTACTGCTTCAAAATACTGCAGATTTGTATGGTTAATACAAATTATTCTGTTCACTGAATATGGACATCAGAATTTGAAAATTTATATTTGGAGTGTCTTGAGCAATTTTTTTAGACTTTTTTTTTTTCAGTTTTCTTCCTTTTGCTTTACCTTAGATCTTAGCAGAGATACTCATTTTGTTAGTAATGCCAGGAAGCAGGCAGTTTCCATGGCAACTGGCAGACTGAGTTTGCTGTGGAAATTTCCGGAATTAATAGAGCTGCATTGCAGAAGGATGCATAAAGCAGTATTCATCTAGACATCCTAACAGTATGGACACAGAAGAATAGTTGCAGTGGTGTGCAGGGTATGTGTTCCATTTATTTTCCTGTCTAAAGAGCCTTGCTAGTTATATATACATATGGTGAAAAGAGTAAGAGCTTCAGGCATTTCAGTATATGTTGGCTCGATAAAATCAAGGATGCTTAGGGGAAAAATAGGAAGAAATTGGGAAGCATTTCTAGGAAATCAAGATCAAGATAAATGAAGGGGGAGAATGTGATAATGAAACAGGAGGAGAAAATGCACTTCAGATTGATTAAATAAAGATTCTTATGGATGGTGGCTCTAGAATATATATTAAAGGAAAATCAGTAGGTATTGGAAAGTTTCAGGAATCAAGTTTTCATGCCTAGGAAGAAGACAAAGATAGGGGAGGTATTGAGGTTGGCTGCTGACTTAATTACATAATTATATGTATATTATGCTATACATATATCGTAATGTGATAGAATCAGGGGAGGGATAGCAGACTCTTAATTTCATTCCCTGTTGATTTGTGGGGGATTTTTAAGAAAAAGCTTGAAATGTATCTTGAGTTTAAATTCTGGAAATACAGGGTTTGGGTGGATAAGTGAAGTTTCTTATCTTTCAGAGCTGATTATAAATTTGAAAGAGAAAAGGTGAAAAATGAGTAGATATAATTTAGATCATTTAAAAGATATATAATTTAGATGACAGTTATTTAGATCATGTGATCAGCAAACTATAACTCAGGAACCAAATGTAGCCAGCTGCTAGTTCTTTTCTCTCTCTGTTTTTATTGTTAATCCTCGCTTGAGGATATTTTTCCATTGATTTTAGGGAGAGTAGAGGGGAGAGGGAAAGACAGAGAAACATCAATGTTAGAGAAACACATTGATTGCTTGCCTCCTGCATGAGCCCAGACCAGGGCCCGGGGCAGGGAGGAGCCTGCAACCAAGGTACGTGCCCTTGACTGGAATTGAACCTGGGACTCTTTGATCTGTAGGCCAACGCTCTATCCACAGAGCCAAACCGGCTAGGGCCAGCTGCTAGTTCTTGTAAATGAAGTTTTATTGAAACATAGTCACACCCATTTGTTACATAGTTGCAACAAAGACTGTATGGCTGGCAAAGCCTAAAATATTTACTATCTGTCCCATTACAGAAAAATTTTGGTGACTCTTGGTTTGGATGTTGTATTTGATTCCTGGGGCTGTCAACAAATTACAGATCTGATGGCTTAAACAGAGATTTATTCTCTTGTAGTTCTGGGGGCCAGAAATCCGAAATTGGGGTGTTGGCAGGGCCTTGCTTCTTCTGAAGGCTCTAGAGGACCCTACCCTTTCTTCTTTCAGCTCTGGTAGCTCCTGATGTTCCATAGGCTGTGGTAGCAGAATTCCAGTTGCTGCCTCCAACCTCTTTTGGCCTTTTTCCTGTATCTTTCTGTGTGTTCTGTCTTCTCCAGTTCTGTCACTTATAAGGGTATTAGAGGCCTGGTGCACAACATTTGTGCACTGGGGGCCGGGAGGTCCCTCAGCCTGGCCTGTATCCTCTCGCAGTCTGGGACCCCTCAGGGGTCCTTAGCACTGCCGTGGAGGTGGGAGAGGCTCCTGCCACTGCCACCAGCCGTGAGCCTGGCTTCTGGCTGAGTAGCGCTCTTCCTGTGGGAGTGCACTGACCACCAGGGGGCAGCTCCTGCATTGAGCATCTGCCCCCTGTGGTGGTCAGCACGTCATAACGACCTGTCGTTCTGCTGTTTGGTTGATTTGCATATTAGGGTTTTATTATATAGGATTTGTCATTGTATTTAGAGCCTACCCTAATCTGCAATGATCTTTTCTTGAGACCCTTCTGAGGTTCCAGATGATCTATCTTTTGGGGGAGGAGGGCCTACTGCATATGGTTTTGAAGACTTGGTTTTGGCTTTTTAGACCACATTCTATGTTAAGAATAGCTAGCTACTGGCAAGTTTCCTTTGGAAACCTATGAAGAATGTATTCTCAGCAATAGGTTTGTTGACCTGCTAGGGAGGGTATTCAATTTACTTTTCAAGGACAGGATGATATAGGCATAGTTAAAAATCATAGAAGACAGCCTCTATGATGCAAATATAGGCAACAGGGTGGGAATAGTACTAGAATATCACAGGAAAAACAACAACACTAAAATATTCACAGGAAAGTGATGAGGAGTAGTGTCTAACACTTCCTGTTTTCATCAGTATCACCTCAACTCCCACTTGCCCAAAATAGCAAAGTGAATTTGGAATTTGAATGAAAGATAATTGGCACCAAAATAAGATTCAGAGTTTTGAGGGGTTGGACTCATGACTAGATTATGACAGTGGTAAGTTTTGACAAATGGTGAATGATTCAAAATTAGTAGATTTCTTAAATGAGTGGAGGAGTGGCAATGTAGAATGTGTACAGTGGTGTGTGAAGCTATGAGTCTGAGACTTGACTCTGGAGAGAACCTTTGTGTCATTATGGGAATGAACACACAGGCCCATGCAGGAAGGGTCTGTGCTGTGTTCTTCATATGTGAGCTCATGTGTAAGCCATAGTAACCATAGTAGATATCTATCCTTCCATCCCTTGGAAGTTTCATTTAGCATGTTGGTATATTTGGAAATGTTTAAGAAGTGATATATGCCCATGGCAAAGAGTCAAATAGTAGACATAGGATTCCATTGTGGGTGCTGGAGCTGCAGGGAGAACCTCTTCATTATGTAATTTGAGGGATCCTAGCCTAATGCCTATATCTGCACCTGTGCACCTTAAAATGAAACCTCTGATTTAGATTTATGAAGATAATCATTAGAATAATTAAGCAAGAATGGTTAGAAGTGGATTCAACTTAGGGTATAAGCAGTACAAACTAGTGTAATATACTTTTAAAAAAGTTATTGGGACTGTAGATTAGGGATTTGCTGAGGACTGGGTGTTTCTTGATTTCAGTATATGTGGATGCAGAGCAGTAACACTGAGCCCAGGCCAGGACTTTCAGGCAGCTTCCTGGAGGACAAGACTGGATGGTCTGTTTGCTTTCTAATCAGATTCTCTTGTCTGTAACTATGCATGACCTGAACACCAAACTGGGAAGTCGGGAAGCCTGGGGGTGAAAGTTTTCTCTAACAAAGGATTGTGTGTATTAAGCTTAAATAGTTTCACAGAAGGATTAAAATCCAACTACAATTCGACTTTAATGTTCTATATTTTTATTGGCAGCTATCTAGAATATACATAAGGAAATAAAATGGGATAAAGTTTAAAACATTTAGCATCATTAGTCTCTAGCCACTAAATGCGCATAGCAATGCCCAGTCCTCATGATGACTGAACTGCTACCAATGCCTGCCCTCCTCCCCACTTAGATACTCAGGGTGTGGGGTAGCACCCCCTTCTGTGAGGATCACTGGGAAATGAAATATTGTTAGGGGCTGTATTAGAAGTGTATTTGCATGTAAACAATAATTGCAGTAGAAGTTAGGCATGAGCACAATAGGAATGTCACCAGGGCAGAAAGCCCCTGGTACGTAGCAGCGGACAAAACTGGGAAAATAAGGACCTGGCTCCCAGAGTGACCTTTCTTCCCCTAGCATGTCCTTAGTCATTTGGTAGCCCCCCTTCGGGGAGGAACAAGGAGGTCAGAGAACAGCCTCTTATAAGTCCCATACAAGCCCTTGCATGAGCACACCCTTAAGCCACATCAAAGTCAAGTCAATGAGGTTCTGGTCACATCAAATAATCTTAGGAATAAAGCCTAGGGTCTGTTGGCAGAGTTGTGGTCAAAGCAGAGAGAACATCTAGGCCTCAGTTGTGGTTCAGTTTCAGGCCCAGAAAAGCACTAAGGCAGGTGGGGTGATGCCATGGCTGACATCAGGACCAGCTGTGATGACTAATGCCCTGCCCTGGCACTGACCAATCAGTAGTGAACAGGACTCTGAAAGGACATACCAGGAAAGCTGATGAATATTCTATTGAGATCCTCCCCTCAGATCCCACCTTTAGAGAGTGGATAAAAAACGCCTCAGGACAGAGGACCCAGCAGGCTCATTCTCTCCTCCCCCCATATTATTGAAGACTACAGACAAGCCCCAATGCCTTTCCCCAGGGGCCCACACCTAGCATAGCTCTGCCTTTCCCTCTCTTCTCCCAGGTGCATTCTCTCTACTTTTCTTTTTCTTAAACTCCTAGGGCCCTTCTTTTGCCTCTGTAACTTGTTTCCTGAGTCCAAACAGAGCTCAGATGAGAGACCAGGTTCCTCTGCACAGAAAGAAGAGATTTGGGGGAATAAGTGTTCCCTTAAACAATTGGGAGAGGTAACCCTTAAAATATTTGATATTTTCCAGTCATTCTTAATGGCATCCCTCTATACCAGTAAAGCTAGGGAATGTAGTCTTTTGGGAAAAAAAAAAAGTGAAGATATTAACCCATGGTACATACACCTAGTCTATTTATATTAATTAGTGAATATGGTGGTAAGATACAATATGTCCATGAATTGACTTTCAAATTTGATTCATATCCAATAAGGTTGATTGATATATACTAGTATATTTTTAAATATATTTTTATTGATTTCAGAGAAGAAGGGAGAGGAAGAGAGAGATAGAAACTTAAATGATGAGAGGAAAAAAAAAAAGCCCGCAACCCAGGCATGTGCCCTTGAACCCGTGACCCTTCAGTCCATAGGCCGATACTCTATCCACTGAGCCAAACCAGCTAGAGCTGATATATTTTTTTAGATTTTAATCCTTAGTGTCAGTGTCTTTAGATTTCAAGTTCATATTGCCACTGAAATTCTATTTAGCTTTATGTAGGAGGAAATATTTTAACGGGACATCAGTCTATATCTAAACAGTGTCCCTGATGTTAATATGTATCCAAAAATGCATACTGTTCGAAATACTGTATTCAAGAGATACAGTATTTAATTCAGATTTGTGATCTTAGGCATTAAAAAAATGTTAGTATAGCTGAGTTTTAACTGGAATGTGTGTCATTTGATAGTCCAATCACAAGTTCTGTTATAACAAGAACTACTGAAACTTGTTTTCATATTAAAGACCTCCAAATCCAAAGGAGAATGTTGCTCATTTTTCTATGAACTTTTTTTTCCTCCTGGACTATTTTATGGAGAGGGTTCGCTGGGGGGTTAATTTGAAACTTAGAACATCAATCCCTTATTTGTTTCCTGAGTGGGCAAAAAAAGAGAATGGTGGGATGTCTTAGTTAAGAATTACCCGTGTAGAGACTTAACATATATTTTAGGAGGAATATGAGTAAATATAAGTTCGTAGGCAGAACTTATTTACTGATAGGGCAATGGCCTTGTGGATAACTTCTAGGTTTATGGAGTCATTGAATTTTCAGGTAAGAAATTAATAATGAAATGATTAGGAATTCCTGATACTGTCTAGTAGAAGTAACACTTAAATCTTGTTGGACAAATTTTCCTCAGATGAAAAACTGCAGCTAAGGTTTTGGCCACTAGGTACAGTTGCCTCATTGATGCACTGCTAGAGTTCAGTGGTGACGGCTCAGGTCGGCTTCTGGGCTAGTCTCTAGAGCACTGTGTCTGTTCTACGCACAGTCCTTTGGAAGCCATTGTGGTTGGGAACACTTAAAACAGTAGCTGTGAAATTGGTTCAGGATCACTGAAAAGATGGCCAGCCCATATTATTGAAGACTACGGATATGCCCTGGTGACATTCCAGAGCATAGTTTTCTGTGGTTTTCATGACTCTTTTCCTGTCTAAATGAGAAAATGGAGCTCTGGGTAGTAATCACATCTTCCTGTTTATCTAACTTTTAGCAGCTTTATTGACATATATAATTCCTATACCACACAATTCACCCATTTAAACTCTCCAATCAGTAGCTTTTAGTTATTCAGAGTTGTTCATCTGTTACCTTAATCAATTTTTGAACATTTTCATTAGCCTAAGACAGTAACCTGCATAGTTCAGCTATCAATCTGTTCACTTTCCAAAAGAAAAAAAAAGGACTTTTTCTGGAAATCACATAGCAGCCTATATAGTAAGCTAAACTATTAGCAAAGATAGTATAGCTGTTGTGTGATTTTTATGTAGTAATGAAATATCATTCATTTTGTATCTGAGGAATACTAGCAATAAATGTTCTATAACACAGTGTGATCATGAGCATGATATCCGTTGCCATATTTTACTGGTTAGAAGCAAGTTACAGGTCCCATCTGTGCTCAGAGAGGAGCTTACACAGAGATGTGAGCACCAGGAACGTGGAGCTTAGGGACCACCGCAGAGCCTCTCTGCCATCGCCCTGAATTAGTGAATACTAATTAGTGAATACTTCAAAATGCCGCTTCCAATTTACACACAGTTTTAATTACCTTTCTTCAGCTCCTTCAGCAGTAGGCTGGTGCTGTATATTTCACCAGTGGTTAAACTGTACCATACAGATGGTGTTTACTTGCCATTGATCATAGAACAATAATCACTATACATGGAACTTTTTGATGCTAGAATATTTCCTGGCTTAATTTGTATACTTCATGGAAGAGATTACTGAGGAAATTAGTCTCTGGGCTTGATGTACTTGCCTGGATCTGATTTCCATCTTAAAAACTTTGTTCAGGCTTCACGGCTGTTCCTGACTGGTCACTTAGGCCACTGATTTCCGGGCTCCTGTGACTCTAGATTCTAGAGCAGCCGTGGGCAAACTACGGCCCGCGGGCCGGATCCGGCCCGTTTGAAATGAATAAAACTAAAAAAAAAAAGACCGTACCCTTTTATGTAATGATGTTTACTTTGAATTTATATTAGTTCACACAAACACTCCATCCATGCTTTTGTTCCGGCCCTCTGGTCCAGTTTAAGAACCCATTGTGGCCCTCGAATCAAAAAGTTTGCCCACCCCTGTTCTAGAGTCTGAGGAACACCGGTGAAAGTATTCGGAAACTGGATGAGTGAAGGCTGGTGTTATGACATGTTAGTATTGTGATTTGAGAATTTGGTTTTTGGTATGCTAGTTCACTAAGTTGTTATTTTAACAGTGTATTAATCTTTGAACTGTAATGTTGAATCTTGGCTATTGTTATTTTTTCACCTTGAAGAGGTTTTATTTATTTTTATTGTGGTATAATTGGCATTATATTCATTTCAGGTACATGATTTAATGATTAAATATTTGTGTATATTGTGAAATGATCACCACAGTAAGTCTAGTTAACATCCATCACCAACTACAGTTACAAATTTGTGTATGATAGGAACTTTAAAGATCTATACTCTTAGCAACTCTCAGATATATAATACTCTATTAACTATTGTCACCATGCTGTACATTACATCCCCAGAACTTATTTATTTTATAACTGGAAGGTTTTACCTTTTCACCAAATCTTGGTTATTATTAATATTAGCGTACCTGGTTATTCTGGAGCACTTTTAAAATTCTAAATATTTTGAGAACCTTAAAAATAGCTACAAAAACCAAAAAATCTGAGAAATGTTCATAAATGTTGGAAGAAGAAAAATAAAAAAAACCCAAGCATATAAACTTTTGTTTGTATCTCCAGATGAGATTTAAAAAGAGATTCTGATCATTTAATATGAAATTAAAAAAATGTAGATGATACTTAGTGGAATGTTTTTCTTTTATGTATGTTTCACTCTAGTTGATGCAGTTTATTCCTACACATTGCAGTGTATGTGTATGTGATAAAAGAGAGAGACACACACACACAGACAGAGGGAGTGAGAAATGAGATTGATTTTTTAGTTTTAATTGGATTTTTTTTTTTTTATGAAGCATGGTTAGAAGTTAATATGTTCTCTAGGTTGGAATTTTGGAGGTGAAGTTTTTATTTAATGGAAATCTGTAATGAGTAAGCGCTCTTGTCTATGAATTATTTATGTTCACTCCATTGTTTTATCTAATGAACAAAGGCTAAAAGTTTCAAATTTGAATAGCACGTGGCAGTTTCATCTTAGAGCCAGCGGAATACTCATTTAACTATCCCCCTTCCTGAGCATGGCATTATCATGAACACGGCAGTACACTGAGGTGCTAGTTCCTAAACTCTGCCAGAATCACCTGGGGATCTTTAAAAATATGGTTTCCTGCCTCTTGTCCCTAGATTTTCTGATTTAATTGCTGTAGGGTCTAAAAAATTCTCCCCAAATGATTCGAATGTGCAGCAGAGTTTGTGAACAGCTGCACCAGGATTGTGAACCTGGAATAAACAATATTGGGTGAGGTAGGATGAGAACTTTTTGGAAATGGGGCTTATAGCTCTTGGGATTCCACATTTGATAATACAGTTTGCAAAGTTTGGAAAAGATCTATATTTGGAAATAAAAACTGGTGTGCAGAATTAGTTTCTTCAATAAATGGAAATTAGTTTTATAAATCCCATTAAAACTGTGTTTATGGATTACCTAAATTTCAGCCTTTCTTAATTCAGTGTGTAAAAAACCAAGATAATACAAACAAAAAGCTCCCAAAATCTGGAGGTCAGACTGTTTTAGTAAATTATGAGAAAACAAATTTCCCACACATTAATCACTGCTAGCTAAAATAAATAAATCAAACCATATTTAAACTGTGGAAATTGCTTTTCAATATTTTAACAGAGAGAGACTGAGAACACACAGCATTGAATCGTCAGGAAAACTGAAGATCTCCCCTGAACAGCACTGGGATTTCACCGCAGAGGACTTGAAGGACCTGGGAGAAATTGGACGAGGAGCGTATGGTTCTGTCAACAAAATGGTCCACAAACCAAGTGGACAAATAATGGCAGTTAAAGTAGGTGAAGCACATAATTATTTTTGGAACTTTAATCTGTGAGGTGCAGTTTCTCGATGTAGTAATACTACTATTCTGTTCTTTGTGGTAAATGTGGGTGTCCATAAAATTGTTTCTTCGAATTCTTTGAGGGTGTTTTGTACAGAGGTTGTCTTATTGGTGGCACGTTTTCTATCTCTCTGAAACCATGAGTGTATGAAGTATGCATGTTCGCTGCACTTTTGGCATGATGCATTAACATGTTTTAAACTTCAGGCCCTTCCACGGCCCAGGTGAGTTCAGGCCGGGCGGCTGCACCCCTGGGAGCAGGGCAGTGCTGCACTGAGCCAGGCGGGGAGCTGGAAGAAGAGGCAGCGCACTGGGTTGGGCAAGGTGCGGGGCTAGGGCTAACAGCAGTCTTACTGAAGGTTTCCTGGAAACCACGCACATGCTGTTGCCACTAACCTCAACCTTACTCGGTCCTGACCGGCTCGGCTTCTGTTTGTTTATTTCATCTCCACTCAGTACTGCCCTGTTCCCTGGTTTGGAAGATGTATTAAAATGTATACCTTGTGATAATGCTGTCACATTCTGTCCTTATTGTGAGTGTCATGCCACTTAATATGTTCATTAAAAAAAAATCAAAGAGTGGCCAGAAATGGAGATTGGCCCATAGATTGTACCTGGCAGGCTTATGTTGGCACCTGTAATGAACTGATGGTTTCCATCCACTCTTAGTTGGCCCATATAATTGTAATTTGTTCACTTGTTTGTTCCGATGTTTAATGAATATTTGCTCTGTATAAGATATTTTAGGAAAATTGACAGTTGGGGTGGAGGGCAATTTAAAGAAAAGTAAGAAAATAAGATATGGATATATTGTCATTGAATTTAAAATTCTTAGAGTGATAAATAATGTTCGAGTTTGTAAGAATTGAGAATGGGTTTGCAGACTAAGCTGTCTTCTTGTTAATTCCCTATTTTGAGAGTTTATCAAAGTAGTTTGATGAGAGGAGGAGCCTCAGTTTCTTGCTTGATTTTGGGGAGTGGATTTATATTACATTAATATAAAAGGCTGCCTGTGTTGAAGTTTATTGTGAGCAAAATGTTACTATTTTAGCCTCCTTCATTGTTGAGCATTTCTCTTTGCTGGGTCATTAAAAATAGTGAGAAATTAATGATGGAAAACTGATTTCTCTCTGTGGGTTCTTGGTCATATTTTCCTATGTGATGAGAGCTATAGACTTTTTCTCAGAAAGGTGCAGACATGTATGAAATTTTGCATATAACCTATAGACCTCTAAAGATGAAGATGCTAAGACCTTTGCTCTGGATTATCTGTTGAAATAAAATGTTGTTTTTCTTAGAATGAATTGTTTCTCTTTTGATTTTGTGCCACTGCAGAGTAAGTGGAAGGAAAGTCATTTTATTTAGACTCTTCTGCATGAGTATTGCATTGCCCCACGTTGTCTGTTCATAACATCCGCTTTTACTTAGCTGGGCCTTAAGGGAAATCTGCCCTCTGTAACTAAGTTCTAACCCCTCCCCCTGACCTCTCCACCCCCAACACTAGAGAAAGCACTTTTAAGTAATCGTGTCCTGCTGTTTTCAGTGTGTGCTGTGTGTGTTCCCCTGTGCTAATTCACATTGGGATCTGTTTTAGTAATCTGGACTGGCTTAGTCACAGTTAATCGGTCTTAAAGGTAAATAAAGAAGGTACTTCATTTTGACATTAAAAACGTTTTTCTTAATTTGATAACCTTTGGAACTGTATAATGCTGACTCAAGTTTTGAAGGAATTTAAAAGTGAGAATAGGAAATTGTCGCCATTTGTAATTTGACCTTATTTTGAGAGCCTCTGTTGGGATGCTATTATGCATATATGCATAACCCATGGACACAGATAGTAGTGCTGTAGGCGAAGGGGGTGCGTAGGAGAAGTGGGGGGGATTAAAGGGGAGAGAAAAAGGGACATATGTAATACTTTGAACAATAAAGATAAAATTTAAAAATCCCAACTCTTGCCCTGACCAGGGTGGCTCAGTTGGTTGGGTATCATCCCATGCACCAAAAGCTTGCTGGTTTGATTCCTGGTCAGGACACATGCCCGGACTGTGGGCTCAATCCCTGGTGAGAGCATGTAGGAGGCAGCCCATTGATATGTCTCTCTTCACATCAATGTTTCTCTTTCTCTCTCCCTCTCCCTTCCTCTCTCTCTAAAAATCAGTAAAAATATATATTAAAAAACAACAACAACCCAACTCTTAAGAAATACTTTTAAGGCAGTCTTGGGACCTACAGACTGGTAATGGTCACATTTATGACCACTGTTTGATACCCTGAATTCTTGAGCATGTGTGATAGTTTAGCATGAGGAGGGTGGTAATATACATATTAACCAATGTATTGATAAGGTGTACTTGATGACTGATATATGCCATCTATTATTATATAATACAATATATAAATACATATATTGTTGGTCTCTTTGAAAAAGCTTAACCTTTCATCACAGCTAAGACAGTTTGTTCCCTCATTCCTTAGGCACACAAGCCAGATTAACAAGTACAAATACATAGAAGCAATGTATGAGTAAGGAGTTAGATTTGACCTTGTACATGTAGAAAGTGAGTTACTGAGCACCCACTGTATTTAGCTCTGAAAGTGGGACTGTAGAGATATATAAGTGAACTATGAGACCATGGTCCAAAGTGCTGTAAGTTTTCCATTGCAGCGGGTGAAATGAGAAATACACTTGAAGTAGCCCTGTACTAGTGTTTTAATGTGCACTTTGGGACTTTAGAAGGATTACTTTGTTAGATATTAAGCTTATCCTGGAAATCATCCTTAAGATTTCCTTGCAGTATCTATACAAAGATGAATTGTGATATTAACCTGATAGTTAAATAATTATTATCTCTCACTTTTAATTTTGAGGGAGGGAGCCCTTCCCCAAGTTTATTTTGCCAAATATAAGAAATGTTTGAAAAGATGACTTCTTAATTACCAGAAATAATTACCTCCAAGACTTAATCTAAAAATCAGTTCAGATATAATAAATCAGATTCAATAAGATAACCTTGTAAAAGTTATACTTAAAATAATGTTTTGACCTTTGACCTGAGGACAGTCCCTGAAGAATTGGAAAATTTTAACCCTTTAGTTTTAACTGCACACACCTGAGGAAACGGCCTTCTTCTTTTTCCGCATGGAGGTGACAGGCTTGGTTTACATCTGCTTGAATGACAGCGTCACAGGGCAGCCGTGGGCAGAGCCCTTGTCACCAGAGGGTCTTCTAGAGCTCAGGAAGGACACACTTCAACTGGCTGGGTACTCCAGACTTTGATCAGCATCCTCTGCAGATAGCATTTTATGCCCATTTTGCATGATAGTGGGATAGCCACTGAATGAAGACATTAGACATGTTCTTCGCTGTCCTATAACAGTAAAGCAGGTGCCTGGCTAGCTCTCTGGCAGGATTAATCATAGAAAAAGCCCAGCATTCAGAGCAGACGTTGGAAGAAGCACTCGGGATTAGCTTTCTGAGCCAGGATTAGAGACACCCAGGAGAGTTAGGGCCACGGTTGATCAGAATCAGGACACAGGAGTGAACAGTTGGAGAGAGTAGCTGAAGTGCTGTGGTTCAGGCCTGTGGGCTGGACTTGAGTAGAGTGACACACATTGCTGCCAGGGAGGCATGATCTTCGGGCCTTGACAGGGAGCCCCCACCTGACCCTGCCTGCAGTGTAAATCCTGCTTGTGTAGACTACCAGCTTTCCTACTGTTTCCTAACAGACTCATGTCCAGGTTGATTGCCTGAAGGCATGCATGCCCTGTTCCTATTTGTAGGCTATGAGAGAAGAAACAGAGGAGAGTAGAAAAGAATGAAAGTGAGAGGGAACATAAGGGAATGAAATTGCTGAGACTGAAAATGGAAGGCAATGGGATTATTATTTGGAGGGTTAATGCTGAAATAAAGCTGTGATCTCCTTGGAGATTGGAACTAATATTGGACAGGTAGGTAGGGCTAGGAAGTTATGTTAAGGCTGTCACCATTGATCATTATGAGGACCTTTTAGTCTTTTACTTGTGAAGTAACCTGGGTTAATCAGAAAGTCAGATTGGCTGTTTGAGGTTAGACCAGACTGCGTAGGCTAGACTGAATTTGTGATGTGACCTTGTATTTAAGGGTTCAGATGTGTTCTGTTTCTTAGTGATCTAACTTTTCTTATTTCTTCAACACTCAGTGTGTTTTCTCTACTCTTCCATCTCTCCTGTTGCTTTTATTTAAGTTAGTGGTTCTCAACCTTCCTTAATGCTGCGACCCTTTAATACAGTTCCTCATGTTGTGGTGACCCCCAATTTCATTGTTACAAATTGAACATAATTAAAGTATAGTGATTAATCACATAGGCGACCCTTGTGAAAGGGTCGTTTGACCCCCAAAGGGGTCGCGACCCACAGGTTGAGAACCGCTGATTTATGTGTTCCTGATCCTGGGCTGGTAACCTGACCTCGATTCCTGCATTCCTGCTTCTCTTTGGTGTTTGGATCTTGACTTCAGTGTCCTTGACCTGGAATTGAGACCTGTGTTAACCCCTAGGACTGCTGGGAATGATCAGAGCCCTGCATCTGACAGTATCAGCATCCCACCGCTCAGCCCTCCCCTGAGCAGTGTGGGGTTTCATCTGCTCATTAGGAAGGGCTCCTTGGTGCAGGTGGTACTGCCAGTATGGGACAGCAGGGGCCAGCAAAGTATAGCTTGGCTTGTCTTCCCCACCACTGCAGGGGCCCTGCCATTTCTGTTGGAAGTTCCATTACTGAATAATTTAGGTGGGGAGTGTGAGCATTATTGGAGAAGGTTCATTTTAGTCTTTAAACATTGGTGTTGCACATTGTTTTGAAAGTGCTAGAATGATACTGGAAAAGCTTTTTTCTGATAGTATGGAGTGCTTTGTTAGGAAATTTGGTTGAGTTTTGAAGGCCACAGTGCTGGTGTTTGATTATCCAGATCACTTGTGGGATACACAAGTCATGGCCATCTTGTTTTGAATTCAGACTGACTCCAGTGTCTTAGGCTCTCATTTGATTGGCCAGATCATGTGTCTTAATTTAAAAATACATGATTGATTGAGCCGTATTATTTTATGCTTCCTAATGTTGCGGTGTTGCAAATGAAAAGTGTAAGTGGATCACCGCCAGCACTGGGCTACCCTCTGGTCAGCCTTGGTTTTGAACTCAGGTCCCTTGTGTATTTGGGATTGGAACTCCTAGTTAGATCATGTGGCTGAATTTAGAAATACATGATTGATTGAGCCATATTATTTTATGCTTCCTAATGTTGCTTAAAGTTGTGGTGTTGCAAATGAAAAGTGTAAGTGGATCACCGCCAGCACTGGGCTACCCTCTGGTCAGCCTTGGTTTTGAACTCAGGTCCCTTGTGTATTTGGGATTGGAACTCCTAGTATACATGTGTTTTTTTGCTGTTGCTCTTAGTGGTTTTTAGAGTGTGGTTTCAGAATTATATATTCACCCCAATAAATTAAACAGACAAAATTAGTACGATTCTGGTTGATGTAAGGGGGCAAGAGGCGGGAAATCTGCCTACCCCTATTGAAAGTCCTTTTGGCATGACCTCTGAGAAAACCTTTGGGGTCCAAGTAGGACAGTTTGGAAATGGTGGCTCTAGGGGAACTTTAGTTCACCATGATGTGTTTCTGAACATTCTGGATATCTAGTTTCTGAAACTCTACTATCACTGGTTGATTTGACTGAATTGTGACATAGTACCACATAGTACCACATATCCCAGCTTATATAGTTACTTGGAGAAAAACATGTCTTATCACACTTCATTCTAAATGAGGGTCATCTAACCAATATTTGATAATCTTGCACATTTTTCTGTCATTCTTTATTGTCTTATGGCCGTGCCTCTAAAATTGGCTATACATCACATTTTTACTCTTATCTCACTTTTTTGTTGTTGATACTGAAGTAATGATCTGTAATTTATGATCTGTATGTAAGCCCTTAATTTTAATGCTAAGATTAACATTGTGTCCTTTACATGTGGGTGATGTAATAGGAAAGAGGAAGAAGATGATACCACCCTTATCACCATATATCAAGCCTGTCCCATTAACTTTGTCCTCAGGGCAACTTTTCCCATGATGTAATATTGCATATGTGTTTGGAACTGCTCTCCAAAGTTCTCCGATGATACATAGCAGAAGATATATAAAAGCAATTAATTGGGCCCTGACCAGTGTGGCTCGGTTGGGTGTCGTCCCGTGCACCGAAGGATTTCCAGTTCTATTCCTGGTCAGCATACATGCCCAAGTGGCAGGCTCAATCCCTGGTAGGGTGTATGCAGGAGGCAGCTAATTGATGTTTTGCTCTCGTATTGATGTTTCTCTCTCTGTCCCTCTCCCTTCCTCTTTCTCTAAAAAAAAGGCTCAATAAAAATATTTTTTTCCCCCAAAAAGCAATTAATTAGGCCTCAGTATAGTCAGAAGAATGGGAGGTACCATTATTAATTAATTAGTTAATTATTTAGACTAAGATAACATTGAGAGTTCAGTAAATTGATTCTAAAGACTTGGATGGTTTTGCAGTTAAGATTTAGTATCCTTTCTGCCTTAGTGAAAGCATGTATTGTCATAAATTCATACAATTGATTTAACAGACACTCTTTGACATGAAAACCATTTTTGTACCTATGATCAGCATTCCAAATACTTTTTTGTTCATTTGTTTGTTTTGGCTGATGTTGGCTCTGGTTGGACCTTATTAGTGATGGCATGTGAGCTGTCATGGGCATCTTTGTTTGTGGCCTATTTAGAAGACTCTTTAGCAGCGAAGAATGAACCTGAGCAGCAGGGATAAGAGCCTTGCTGAACCTGTGGGATATAGAATCTTAGTCTGGAAATAGGGAAAGTGAGGATGCCGAGGACTTTCTGTAGCCCAGAAGAAGGTGATCGCAAAGTGATGTGCTGTGGTGGTTTCTGGGGTTTCCCAACTTTGTATTAGAATGGAATTCCGGGCATTTCTGTGGGGAAAGCAGCCTCGTTGTAAGGATCAGAATGTTTGTTAGGATCCAAGGGGACACTTAGGGATCTGGGTGTAATCCTTGCTCTTTTACCCCCTACATCACTGATGGAAGTTGATCTGAAGTCAGCCACTGACTGGCGATGGACTCCCCTTCATTTTATTCACAGACACTAACCTTAGGAGGGTTCTTTAACAAGGAATGCCTAATGGCCAAGGGTGCGTTTATGGCAGGAAAGAACCAGTGTTTGTAGATCCCAGAAAGAGGACACATTTTCAAAATACCATTATTATAACTGTATCAGTTAACATATGGTACTTTTTGTTCTTTTCATCTTTTGATTTTAAAGCAAAGACTGTTGCACCTTCACTATCTCACTTTTATTTTCTGTGGTGAGGAGTTCCACCTCAGCTCTAATGTGATATGGTCACTCATGTCCTTGTTCTAGGACTTCCACATGGATGATATTTATCAGTGCCCCCTTGGCACAAACTCAACACAGGGAGCTTCTGATTCATTCTGTCCTGTGAGTGGTTGCTCTGACATCATACCCTTTGACAAGACGTTTGGACATTACTTGGAATACAAGTACCTTTGGAATCTTAGATGGTGAGAGGTACATATGTAAAGGAAGGAGCCACAGCCACTGAGAGATGAGTTTTAGCTACCTGCAAGTGATAGCAGATCCCACACAGCTTTGCTGGAAAGTAAATACCTTCTGGTGTCTGATTTGGGTTGGTGGTAAATTGAAAATAACACTTTGGTCCTAGCTGGTTTGGCTCAGTGGTAGAGCAACGGCCTGTGGACTGAAGGGTCCTGGGTTCGGTTCTGGTCAAGGGCACGTACCTCGGTTGCAGGCCAGATTCCCAGCCCTGGTTGGGCACGTGTGGAAGATGTATCTCTGTCACGTGGATATTTCTTTCTGTCTCTCCCCCTCCCTTCTACTCTCTAAAAATCAATGGAAAAAGATCCTTGGGTGAGGATTAACAAAAAGAAAATAACACTTTGCATTACTAATGGCCAAAATACTGATCGCTTGCTTTACCTTACCCCATGTCAAATTGTTTTAATCAGTACTTAGAATAATGTTTAAAGCCATATATTGAGTTTATCCATATTTGCTGAATTCTTCCCTCTGCTGGGTTTCATCGTGTCCATGCCTTAATTTCTGATCGGGAATTTGGCCCTCTGTCACTTTTGCACACTTGCACCTTATTCCTCACTTACTCTAAGCAGCTAAAGATAAATGTGCAGCAGGGATAAGAGTCACCTATCTTGCTTGAGCCCTACAAAGAACAGAGAAGGATTTGTCATGTGAGAATTTATCTCCAGGACTAGTGGTTATACCCTTCCACGTTAGTTTTCCCATTTCCTCTTTCCTCGCATTTCACTCCCCATATATTCACTCCATTTCAAAACAGAAACAAACAAACAAAAAAGAGTATCAGTTGGAAATGATAGACATTTTGTAAGTATATTTGACTATACTTTTTTATAAAGTATAAATATTATACTTTAATAAATAATACCTGCACAAAGTTACCTGCACAAAGGTACCTTTGGAACCTTAGATGGTGAGAGGTGCTTATGTAAAGGAAGGAGCCACAGTCATTGAAGGATGAGTTTTAGCTACCTGCAAGTGATAGCAGATCCCACACAGCTTTGCTGGAAAGTAAATACCTTCTGGTGTCTGATTTGGGTTGGTGGTAAATTGAAAATAACACTTTGGTCCTAGCTGGTTTGGCTCAGTGGTAGAGCAACGGCCTGTGGACTGAAGGGTCCTGGGTTCGGTTCTGGTCAAGGGCACGTACCTCGGTTGCAGGCCAGATTCCCAGCCCTGGTTGGGCACGTGTGGAAGATGTATCTCTGTCACGTGGATATTTCTTTCTGTCTCTCCCCCTCCCTTCTACTCTCTAAAAATCAATGGAAAAAGATCCTTGGGTGAGGATTAACAAAAAGAAAATAACACTTTGCATTACTAATGGCCAAAATACTGATCGCTTGCTTTACCTTACCCCATGTCAAATTGTTTTAATCAGTACTTAGAATAATGTTTAAAGCCATATATTGAGTTTATCCATATTTGCTGAATTCTTCCCTCTGCTGGGTTTCATCGTGTCCATGCCTTAATTTCTGATCGGGAATTTGGCCCTCTGTCACTTTTGCACACTTGCACCTTATTCCTCACTTACTCTAAGCAGCTAAAGATAAATGTGCAGCAGGGATAAGAGTCACCTATCTTGCTTGAGCCCTACAAAGAACAGAGAAGGATTTGTCATGTGAGAATTTATCTCCAGGACTAGTGGTTATACCCTTCCACGTTAGTTTTCCCATTTCCTCTTTCCTCGCATTTCACTCCCCATATATTCACTCCATTTCAAAACAGAAACAAACAAACAAAAAAGAGTATCAGTTGGAAATGATAGACATTTTGTAAGTATATTTGACTATACTTTTTTATAAAGTATAAATATTATACTTTAATAAATAATACCTGCACAAAGTTACCTGCACAAAGGTACCTTTGGAACCTTAGATGGTGAGAGGTGCTTATGTAAAGGAAGGAGCCACAGTCATTGAAGGATGAGTTTTAGCTACCTGCAAGTGATAGCAGATCCCACACAGCTTTGCTGGAAAGTAAATACCTTCTGGTATTATATAATAATAATGTATAATTATTATTATACATCTAAGGTTCCAAAGGTACCTTTGTGCAGGCACTTTAACATGTTTTTAACATGTTATTAACTGATATGTTAAGTGTGCATTTTGTAAGTATATTTGACTATACTTACAAAATGCTATGTTTAAGTCTGTCTTTCTCAGAACTCCTCAGTTCTTGATTCTTGATATGTTTGCAGGTGACTTGTATCTTTTTTTTACCTGGAATGCTCAGGTCCTAGGAATTAACATCTGTTATACACTCTGGAATTACTGTTTTTAAAAAAAATATATTTTTATTAATTTCAGAGAGGAAGGAAGAGGGAGAGAGAGAGAAACAACAATAATGAAAGAGAATTATTGAT
>NW_005367626.1:898978-905447 GCF_000412655.1 Myotis brandtii
CACATATGAGTGAGATCATGTGATATTTGTCTATCTCCAACTGGCTTATTTCGCTTAGCATAATGCTCTCCAGTTCCATCCATGCTGTTGCAAATGGTAAAAGTTCCTTCTTTTTTTACAGCAGCATAGTATTCCATTGTGTAGATGTACCATGATTTTTTAATCCACTCATCTGCTGATGGGCACTTAGGCTGTTTCCAAATCTTAGCTATAGTAAATTGTGCTGCTATGAACGTAAGGATGCATATATCCTTTCTGATGGGTGTTTCTAGTTTCTTGGGATATATTCCTAGAAGTGGGATCACTGGGTCAAATAGGAGTTCCATTTTTAACTTTTTGAGGAAACTCCATACTGTCTTCCATAGTGGCATTCCCACCAGCAGTGCAGGAGGGTTCCTTTTTCTCCGCATCCTCACCGGCACTTGTCATTTGTTGATGATAGCCATTCTGACAGGTGTGAGGTGGTACCACATTGTCGTTTTGATTTGCATCTCTTGGATGATTGGAATTACTGTTTTTAATCAAGGACATACATGACTTGTCATCAGTCCTTCTCACTCTGAGTCTTTCAAGTCTGTGACGACCTGATTTTCTCCTTCTCGAAGCAGGAATGGGAGCAGGTGACTCAGCGGGCCTCTCCATGAAAACACTGTTCAAGAGAGAGAGCTTGCCACCTGCCTGACCTTTCCTTAGAGCTTGAGTTGGTGGGAAGAAAAGCTCTAGGTTGGTGAGAGGCAGGAGTTCGCACAGCTGGACACAGACAGACACAGATGGGTCATTTCAGGACAAGCCCTTGCCCAGTGCTTTCTGTTTATATATGGGACGCTCTTTGGAACCACGTATAACTCTCACAGCCATAAACCCGAGAACTGGGAATTCAGTTGATCCTTTTCCTTGTATCTCTAAGTGACATTTAATTGAAGTCATTTTGGCATTGCTGGTCTGTAGCTACATGCTGTTTTTATTGGCATTTACCTGTTTTGAAGCTTTTTTAGGAGTATAAGACCACCTTGAATACAGGTTTGGACAATAATTAGAAAAATGTTTTTAGCTTTAAGCATATAAATTTCTTCACTGTGGAAAACCACTTATTTATGTAGGGTAGTAAGTCTCGTTTTGATTTTAAATATTTTCTCTACATTTTCTTCCAAATAAAATAAAACTTATAATACTTTGAAAATACTTTGTTGTCAAAAAAGCAATATGGATTGATTTTCAAAAAAGATAGTTTAATTTATGAGAGCATGCACATAATTACTTAAGCTAGGTTAATAAAATAGTGCTAAATAAAAGAGCTCAATATCCTCATAGTACAGAAACAAGTGATTTTAATGAATTCTAACAGTTGGGTGAAAATGAAACTTTTTTTGAGATGATTTTAAAAAATATTTGTGTTCTTGGGTGAGATTTTCATCCTTACTCTTTATGAGAAAATAGTTTGTTGAACACAAATAAATATCAGCCTTATTGAACTTTTAAATTTATTATATAAATAAAAAAATTTCCCGTGATTCAAGGCATTTATCAATACATTTGACTTCTGAACATTATAATTACAAGAGAATTTCCAGTAGTATAATTGGCTTCACCTTTGCACTTTCATTTTCCAGTGCCCTCAGTTAAGGACAGCTTTCTAGAAGGAAGAGAAGTTTTCTTATTGATGTGTTCCATTTTAGGTGGTTTTGCTTCCTTAATATTAGAGAACTCGGGCCTTATTTATTTCAAATCTTTTTCATACACATTGTTTTGATGTTCCATTAGAAGAACTTTCCTGGTAGTGACTTTTGTTACTAAGTATTCTCTCATTTGAATAATTATCATTAAGCAGTCTCCACCACAGTGTACAAATGATGGGTCGTAGAACTGTACACACTGAAATCTGTATAATTTTGTTGACCAGTGACAACCCAATAAAATCACTACAAAGGAAAAAAATAAATAAAGTTTTAGAATTAAAAACAAAATCTAGTGTAAATTTTGCCCTGAAAAAAAAGTTCTCTCTGACTAATCATTTATTAAAATATTGACTTAATTTCAGTTTGAAGCTATTGTAGGTGTATGTGTAGTTAATCTCCTTTTGAGTACTTTAAGCCTTTTAAATTATTTTATTAAGTGCTCACATATAAGAAATGTTGCAATACAACCCTAAAACTTTAGTATAATTGAGAGTCAGCTATACTTGCTTAATCCCAGATGATTCAGATGTAATAGCAACAGCATGAGGAGGTCTTAGTCTGTTGACAAGCATCCGGGAGCAAAATCAGTTTCATGCTAGGCCCTCCAGCGGCCCCATGTCCTGTGTGTACTAGTAGTGGTATTAAATAATATATTAAAGATGAATAGATTTTCCTGCTATGCTGATGATCTCAAAGGTTAGAGCTGCACCAGGAATTATCTCTACATTCTGGTTAATAATAATCCTGACAGGGATTGAGTATAGATATTAATCAGATGCTGGCACTTAAGTTCCACCTCCAATTCACATAGTAACAGGTATTCTTTCTGTAGCTACAGCAGTATTTTTAGAAATAGTTCCCAGTAGCCCAGCTGGCCTGGCTCAGTGGTTTAGCGTCGAGCTATAAACCAGGAGGTCAGAGGACATGCCCATGTTGCAGGCTCGATCCCCAGGGTGGGACGTGCAGGAGACAGCCAATCAATGATTCTCTCTCATCATTGATGTTTCTATCTCTCCCTTTCCCTTCCTCTCTGAAATCAATACAAATATATTTAAAAAAAAAGGAATAGTCCCCAATATTCAGGTATTGATAATAACTATTAAGCTTTTGACTGTAATATGCTTTCTAGTAGTTGAAATATAAGCATTTGTACAAATGTTAAATATAGAAAACCATATAACCAGTTTAGGGAAACAAAAAATAAACTAGCAAAGAGGGTATCTTTTAAGATAGTATCTCATAAGTGTGTGTGCTAGTATATTTACACTTGCCAATATAAACATACAAATAAAATAGCAAAAAAATATGTTTTTAAAATTTTTAATAGTGAGAATTCTTTAATAGAGGGCCATTTGCTTTTTCTTCCCTGTTTGTTTCTAATTATCAGGTCTCTGTCTTTTAAATTTAGATTAAAAAAATAATTGTCTTCCCAACTTAGTATTTTTACAGCTGTACTTTTAAAGTTATATATTTAAAGCAGGAATACATGTAGTTGAAATGTTTATAAGAATTATCAATGTCAAATTTTGAACAAATGCACATTGCACCAGTAGGCTATTTTGACTTTTTAATAGTATCATTTTTTAGTGCACATGCTGATGTTGATTTACAAGCAAGATTGTTTATTCCAGAACTATGAAAAGATAGACAGGAGAGAGAGAGAAGGGAAATATTTTAATTTTGAAAGTACTATTCTTATTTTGTTTATATTTTTTTATTATGTCTTCTTGTTTATGCAGTGAAATTTCATGTCAAAGTTTTAAATAAATCAGCATATATGGATGGATGCCAGTTAGTAAATTTTATTTGGTGAGAAGTACTATAGCTAGGAGGCTCTACATTTTAAATAGCAAAATTAAATTTGTTTGTATTTGAAATGCATGGAATTCCTATTTAGTGTGGAAAAATGAAAATGAGAGAACCTACTTCTAGTCTTTATGTACCTGCTTATTGTCATGTCCCATGGAATACACCTCTTGTATTCTCTCTGTGCCTCTGGTTTCTCTTCTGTAAAATGGGCTCAAGAACTTATTGATGCCTTCATCCCTTTCAAGAACATTGAGGACAGATACCTTGAAGTCTTTGGAAGACAAAATGCCACCTTATGTATTTTTTGATACTAATTTGCCTTGTAAGTATGTGCTATGTATTATACACAGTGGCGCGGTGTGACATTCTGAATATTTTTATGAGAACAAAAGTTGTGTGTATGCCTTAATGTTAAACCATAACTTCGTTCTTAATGTTTTATAATTTCTGAACTTCTATTTCTGTAGTGCAGTGAGAACTCTCCCTTTGGCCATCTCCATGCCCTATACTGTTCGTGGGTAGAACACGGGGATACTAATTTTTTGTGGCAGTATTTTAGGATTGTGCCCAGAAGTTGTTCTGTAGGTAGGTTAGGAATATACCCTAGGTCTGCAGTGTACAGAGCAGGGTCTCGTCAGCTTAGGAAAAGAGAAAGAGCCCTCTATTTCCTCAGTTTTAGGTTATTTTTCAACATGTTTATGTTGTCCTGCATTCTGACTCACGGTTTGGAAAGTCAGGTAGAACTTTTTGAGTTTACCATTCAGGAAGTGGTGAAGGGGAGAATTCCAGGTCAGGATTTTGGAGACATGGATAGTAGGCTGTGTGCTGCCCCTACAGTAGTTCTCGCTTTTTTACCTATTCTGAACTGTATTCTATCTCTAATGAATGAGGATGCTATGGAACAAGGATCCCAGGAGGGAAGAGGGTTGTTCTTGCATTGAATGCCTTGATTTCATACAATTCTGAAATGGTCATTAAAGCATCTATGAAGCTATCTCTAATTATTCACATGAAAACTGTTTAAAGTATAGTCCATTATGATTTAAAGTATAGTTCCTTATGATTTTCTTTTGCACATGGTTAATTTTCATTACCCAAGAACTTTGTTGCATAATTTCTAACATCAGTGAATGCTTGTGTTTAGAGAGCCTGGGTCCTATAAAGAGTTATTGAGTACTATTGTATTAAAATGTAATAAATGTCCTATGTCCTATTTTGTTTTTCTGTGGTAAAAATTGTTCTTGTAAAGTATAACAAAGATAATCACTTTCATGTTGGGTTAGTATTTGCAAAGTTTGCTTAGAAATTTTTTTTTAAAAATATATTTTATTGATTTTTTACAGAGAGGAAGGGAGAGGGATAAAGAGTTAGAAACATCGATGAGAGAGAAACATCGATCAGCTGCCTCCTGCACACGCCCCACTGGGGATGTGCCCGCAACCAAGGTACATGCCCTTGACTGGAATTGAACCTGGGACCCTTGCATCCGCAGGCCAACGCTCTATCCACTGAGCCAAACCGGTTAGGGCTGCTTAGAAATTTTTGATCTTTCTGTGGTAGTGGTTTTCTCAAGCTTCTGTAGTTGTTTTATGTTATTATGACATCTTCTGTCATTCTTTTCCAGAGAATTCGCTCAACAGTGGATGAAAAAGAACAAAAGCAGCTTCTTATGGATTTGGATGTAGTAATGCGGAGTAGTGATTGCCCATACATTGTTCAGTTTTATGGTGCACTCTTCAGAGAGGTAGGAATGAACTATCTGGGTTTTTAGCTGGCGAATGAATATCTAATTGGGATAAATCAAGGGGTGGCAGGCTTCAATCTTAATGTACAGTTAAATGCCATACATTAGTAATAAGTTAATTTCTCAGTAGTTTAGTATATAGCCTTGATAATCTATACCAGTGATGGCGAACCTTTTGAGCTTGGCGTGTCAGCATTTTGAAAAACCCTAACTTAACTCTGGTGCCATATCACATATAGAAATTTTTTTATATTTGCAACCATAGTAAAACAAAGATTTATATTTTTGATGTTTATTTTATATATTTAAATGCCATTTAACAAAGAAAAATCAACCAAAAAATGAGTTCGCGTGTCACCTCTGACACGCGTGTCATAGGTTCGCCATCACTGATCTATACATAAATTTCTACCACTTATTTTTCCTTTTGTTAAGGTGTGAATCTTACACTTTAAAAAAAATGGCTGTCATTTGTGAATCCCCTATTTCCTTGCTTCATTTATAAATACTTTCTCTTCTTTAAGGGGATCTAACCCACAACCTTGGCGCATTGGGACGATGCTTTAACCAACTGAGCTACCTGACCAGGGCTTGATGTACCTTTATTTATTTATTTATTTATTTAGTTTCCATTGCCCAACAAATTGCTTCAGAAAGAAACCTGCTAAGACAAATGTCAGAGATTTTACTGCCTTTGTTTTCTTCTAGGAGTTTTATGGTTTTGAGTCTTACATTTAAGTCTTTAATCCACTTTGAGTTTATGTATGGTGTAAGAAAGTGATATACCAGGTGTACCGCTTAATAACGCGGATTTTGTAATCAAAGAAAACATGATAATTTCAAGAGAAACATCAAAAGTGCTTTATTCTAAGTAATGTCCATCGCTAGCTACGCATTTCCCCATCTTTCAGGTAATTTATGGATACCGTCCCAATAGAACTTTTCTTGTTTTGAGGCAAACCATTCAGAGACCCAATTTTCCACTTCTTTATATGTTTTGAAGTGCTGCTCAGAAAGTGCGTGTGCCATTGATCAGAACAAGTGGTAATCTGAAGGAGCAAGGTCTGGTGAATACAGCGGGTGGGTTAATACTTCCCAGGAAAGATCTTTTAACGTGTCTTTAACTGGTTTTGAAGTGTGTGATGGTGCGTCATCATGAGGCAAAATTACTTTGCTGTGTCTTCTGGCACATTCTGGTTGTTTCACAATCAAAGCGTGGTTCAAATTGATTATTTGTTGT
>NW_005367626.1:906119-914151 GCF_000412655.1 Myotis brandtii
CAATACAACAAAATAGCATACATATCAAATCGCATATATATCAACATATGTGTAACTCCCATCTATTGAAAAAAATCCGCATTATTAACCGGTACACCTACTAGTTTTATTTTTTCGCATGCACCTGTTCAGTTTTTCCAATATCATTTATTGACTAGACTGTCTTTACTCATTGTATCTCCTTGCCTCCTTTGTCAAATATTAATTGACCATATAGACATGGGTTTATTTCTGGACTCTCTATTCTGTTCCATTGACTTATGTGTCTGTTTCTATTCTAGTATCATGCTGTTTTGATTACAATAGCCTTGTAATATAATTTCATATAAAGTAGTGTGATACCTTCAACTTTGAACTCTTAAGCATTTTAAATGCTCATTAGAAATACCATTCTCATTTTGAAAATGTTCAGATGTGCTGAAACTGTATCACAAAGCCTTGGGTTTTTATTGTAGTTATTGAAACTTAAAATAAACTGTGTTATAAGACAGAACTAAATGTATACTGACTAGAAGTATGAAATCTTGTGATTGGAGAAGACCTTAGAGGTTAATCAATTAATTCTCCACCCAACCCTAAAACTTATTTATTTATTTATTTGTGTGTGTGTGTGTTCTTAATTGGTAACTCTAGTAACTGGAAGAATACTACTTCATGATAAAGCCTATTTCTTTGTTCAATTACTAATTAACCACTGTTAATTCTATACTTGTAGTTTCTTCTTCCTCCTGTCCTTGTACTTTTTAATGAGTTGAATATTCATATATTTTTTTACCCAATACATTGAATTTCTTAGCTTACTTCACTATTTCACATCAGTATGACATTGTATCTGTATATAGTCATGCATTCAGGTACATAACTGTATCCTGGGCCTAAATATTACATCAAGTTATTTTGTTAGTAAGGTCATGAGTCTGGAACTTGTTTAGGTTGCACAGGAATCTTGGTATCTCCTCTCCCCTTCTTTTACCAAACCATAACTTTATTCTTCATAATCACTAAATCCTTTTTCAATCTTACGCAAAAGAGTTGTTATTTAGGATTGGACTAGATCTTCTCTCCTAACTGGATTCCTTAGTCAACTTTTCCAGTGCTGTGTTCACTAAAGCCTCCCACTGGCTCTACCTTCACTGGAATTCACCTCCCTATGCTTGAACATGCCAATTTAGTGCTCCTGTTCATTTATTTAGTCCTTCATTTAAGCAACATTTAAATATCTAGCCCCAGGCTAAGTAGTGTGGAAGTCTGATTTCATGAAAAGAAGGCAGGGTAAGTGATATCTACAATTGAGAACTTACTGATAATAAAACAAAAAGCTTTTTATAAACAAAAAGAATAGGATCTGAATGGTATCCTTATGATTTCTCACAAATAGCTGGGTAAAATTCAGTTTTACATCTCAGGAAGGTCGAAGGGAGTTGAGATAAGCAGTTATAAGCACTAGCATCTATTGAATGCTCTATCGTTTTCACATATATTATCATCACAACGGTCTCAGGGAGTTTGGTGGTATTATGTCCTTTTTACAGAGAGGAAACTGAGATTTGAGTACTAATTTGAAAAACGTCGCACAGCCACTAAGTGTCACAGTTGGGAATTCAGAGACAAAGTTCTCACTGTTCATTCATTATATACCACAGGTGGTCTAGGGATGAAGAATTTTTAGCTTAATTTAAAATATAGCCTTTTTAAACATTACAACTTTTAACTATGATAACATGAAATCTTAAGAACTATACAGTTAAGCTGTATATAGTCATAAAATGCCTAGAGTGAACTTGAACTTCTCCCCCCAAATCTTAGAATAGAAGAAATAATAGGTACTTTCTCAATAATAAAAAAATGAAGTTTTAGAAGCAGAAAGTTCATTTAAAGAGTGCATAGTCAGCCTATCTGGTTTGACTCAGTGGATAGAGCATCGGCCTGCAGACTGAAGGGTCAAGGGCACATACCTCAGTTGCAGGCTCAGGCCCTGGTCGGGCCTGTGCAGGAGGCAGCTATCAGGTGTCTCTCTCACACCAGTGTTTCTCTCTCTCTGTCCCTCCCCTTCCCTTCCACTCTCTCTAAACAAACAAACAAACAATAAATAAATAAATGGAAAAATATCCTCTGGTAAGGATTAACAACAAAAAAGTGAGTAGTCAAAGTTTGTTTTCTCAAGTTACAAAGGGTAAAAATGTTAAACAGATTTAATAAGGGTTTAGAGAAACACTTTTCTTTCAAGATTGATTACTTAAAAATAAAGATCTCTTTTGGCTACATGACCTTCAGTTTTAGTAATAGACCCAAAATTCTGGGTTTATGACAGGAAAGAATGGAAGTGTTTGTGCAGTCAGGACTTTTTGCCTTACATCACTGTGTGAGAGACACGTGCTTTTAATTCTGTCACTGTGAGAAACCCTCCAGAATATTTCACATAATTTAGTGTCCACAAGACATCAGGTTTTGGTCTGGTTCAGTCACCATCAATCAAGGGGCTTGTGAAAAGGTATTTTTCTTCTTGTAGCTACTATGTAGAGATTAATCTTGCTATTGGGTAATTTTGAGCCTTTGTAAGTTCTATAGCTTTATTTAGAGCAGTGAATAAATAATACTTATTACTGAAGTTGGTAACTTATATGTTGCCATTGTTTCCAACCATGTATACTTCTTTCTAGGATGGACCTAAAGTCAAATAAAAAGCCCCAAGTTCAACTTGGATTCGATTAAGTAAGTTATTAAGACATCCAATTGCACAGGTTTCTAAATTCGTTTTCAGACTTTGTAGACTGGGAAAAGAAGAGCTTGGTAGTACTGAAAAATGAAAGTAACTTTTAGCCTATAGTTTACTTAAAGGCTTTTAATATATAAATTGTCAGAATTTAATAGCAAGGAAATCCTTAGGTTGAGGTTGGAGAAATTCTAGTGTAGGAAATACTGTTCTGAGTAAGTTCTGATTGTAGAAGTTCATCAGATTATATAAAAGTGATATTAGCTGAATTTAGTCACCTTCTCTTTCTACTCCCTCTTCTCATGTTCTTCTTTCTCTTTCCTTCCCCCTTGCAAGTTATAAATACAGCTTATGGAGCTAATGTTGACACATGATAAACCACACATATTTAAAGTATACAATTTGATATGTTTGGACAAATGTATGCACCTGTACAGTTATGACCATACTCAAGATAATGAACTTCATCACTCACAAGTTTCCTTGTGTCCCACAGGTAATACACACTTCCTTTCTGCTGTCAGCATCCTCAGCAACCGTAGGTCTGCTTTCTGCCACTATAGATAAATTTGCATTTTCTAGAATTTTGTGTAAATGGAATCAAACAGTATGTACTCTTTTTTAAAGAAATTTTCTTTTACTCAGCATAATTATTTTGCAATTCATGTTGTGGCATGTATAAATAGTTTGTTCCTTTTGATTGTGGAGTAGTATTAGTTTTCCATTGCGTGGGTATACCACAGTTTGTTTATTCATTTGGGTTGTTTCCAGTTTTTATCTATTACAGTAAAACTGCTGTGAGTATTTGTGTACAAGGATTTGAGTGGACGTATGATTTTATTTCCCTTGGGTTAAATACCTGGAAGTGGGATGGCTGGATCATATGTTTCAGTTTTTTAAAAAATGGGCAAACTACTTTTAAAAGTGCAGTTGACTTTTGAACAACTTGAGGGTTGGGGTGCTGACCATTGAAAATTTGCATTTAACTTTAAACTCCCCACAAACTTAATGAGAGTTGTCCCTCAGTATCTGCAGAGGATGGTTCTAGGCACTTCACCAGTACCCAAATCCAGAGATGCTCAAGTTCCCTATGTACAATAGCATAGAACAATGCATGCACTCGGCGCCCTGCATTCTGATTCCCCACTGCAGATCCAAAATAACTGTTTTCGATCCACAGTTGGTTGACGAGGAGGATGTGAAACCAGGGATATGGAGGGGTGACTGTATATTGAAAAAAAATCTGCATTTAAATGAACCTTCGAAGTTCAAACCCATGTTGTTCAAGGGTCAACTGTAGTTGCATTTGCAGCTTCCAGTGGTGGTGGATGAGTGTTTATTTCTTCCACATCTTCTCAACAGTTGGGGTGTCTGTCTTTTTAATTTTTAGCCACTCTAATAGATTTAGAGTGGAATCTCATTGCATTTGTAATTTTCATTTTTCTAATGACAAATGCTGTTAAACAGCTTTTCCTGTGCTTACTTGCCAGCTGTCTTCTTCAATGCAGTTCCTGTTCAAATCTTTTTGTCATTTTCTTAATTGTTTTGCTTATTTTCTTACTATTGAGTTTTGGGAGTTTTTAAAAAAATGTTATTCTGGATACAGGTTTATTATCTATCTATATATATAAAAAGCCTGTGGTCATGATGCCCTCATGCCATAACGACTGATCACCAGGAGGCTGCGTCCGCGGCAGGCGTGGGCGGGTGGGCAGGGCTGCCTGCGCAGTGAGGTGCGCAGGTGGGCGGGGACTTAACACTGCGTCCCCTCGGGTGCCAGCAGGGGCTTGATGCTGTGTCCCTGTGGGCGCTGGCGGGTCTGGGTCTCACGTGATTTAGAGGCGCAGGTGGGCAAGGCCCGTGCGGGTGGGTGGGGACTTGATTCTGGGTCTTGCGGCGCTGGTGGGACTTGACACTGCATTCCCGTGGGCGCCGGCCCAGACTCTGACAGGAGAGAGGAGGGAGTCAGATACCCGCACCCAGGACTTGACTCTGGGTCTTGTGGCGCCAGTGGGACTTGATGCTGGGTCTCTACGGGCGCCGGCGGGGACTTGACGCTGCGTCCCCATGGGTGCTGGCCAGACTCTGACGGGAGGAAGGAGCCGGATACCCGCAATATTAAAATATTTCCTCTAATTAATCCCCTTTTAATGTGCATGAATTTTGTGCACTGGGCCACTAGTCAGATATATGATTGCAAATGTTTGTCCCCCTATGTCTGTGTCTTATCTGTTATACATTTTAAGTGTTTTTTAAAAAAATATATTTTTATTGATTTCAGAGAGGAAGGGAGAGGGAAGGAGAGATACAAACATAAATGATGAGAGAAAATCATTGATTGGCTGCCTCCTGCATGCCCCCTACTGGGGATGAAACCCGCAACCCAGGTATGTGCCCTTGACCGGAATTGAACGTGGGACTCTTCAGTCCGCAGGCTGACACTTTATCCACTGAGCCAAACCAGCTAGGGCTTAAATATTTATTTTAGAAAGTGAAAGTTTTTAATATTAATGTAGGACAACTTGTCTGTTTTTTTCTTTTATGCATTGTGCTTTTGGTGTATCTAAGGAATTTTTGCTGAACTCAAATTAAATTTTCTCTTATGTTTTTCTCTCATACTTTTATAGTTTTAGACATCACAATTATATTATCCATTTAGAATTAGTTTTTATGTGGTGAGAGGTGTGGATTGATGTTTGCTTTTTTGCATTTGGATATCCTTTGTAGCTTTGCCAGAAATCAGTGTGTGGGTCTATTTCTGGACTATCTAGTCTGTTCCATTCATCTGTTTTGTCTCTCTTTGCACCAGTTTCACACTGTCTTGATTATTCTAGCTTTATAGAAAGTCTTGAGATCATGTAGTACTTACTGGTCTTTAAAATTCATTTTTCTTAAAAAATAAGTTTTAGCTAGTTGAGGCCCTTTTCGTTTCCATATAGATTTTGGTATCTGCTTGTCAGTTTTTATAAAAACAAGTCCCCAGAATTGTTGATTGGGATTATTTTGAATCTATACATCTGTTGGGAGAGTATCAATATTTTAACAGTATTAAGTCTAATGACCCATTAACATGGTATTTTATTTCATTTACATCTTTAAAACATTTATCAGCAATATTTTATAGTTTTTACCATATAAGTCTTTCACATTATTTGTTAAATTAAGTACGTGATATATTTTGATGCTTTAATAAATGAGATTTAAAAAAATTATTTCCTCTTATGTTGTGACTAATATGTAGAAATACAATTGATTCTTGTTTTTTTTGTTTTGTTTTTTTGTTTATTCCCGAATTTATATCTCCAACCCTGACTTCTCCCCTGAAATCTAGACTTCTACAACTGCCTAACCAATATCTCCATTTGGATATTTGATAGGCAACTCAAAATTAAGATGAGCACAAATTGAGATCTCTCAACTTACTACCTCACTTCCCAAACCCTCATCACCCCCAGGATTTATCTCCACAATTGGTCCTATCAGTCTAGGTACACAGGCCAAAAAGTCAGGAGTTATCTTGATTCCTCTTATTTCCTTACATTCCAATCAGTAAGTTCTACTGGTTCTACCTCCAAAATATATCGTAATACCTATGGTGGCCTTCCTTGCCATCTCACTGCTATAATCCTGGCCCAAGCCACAGTCTAACCAGTCTTTCCATATCCATTCCTGCCCCTCTAGGTTCATTCCCCATGCAGCAGAGTGATTTTAAATGGTAAACCAGGTAACCTTACCCCAGAGAATTGCACTGAGAATAAACTTTGCATTTTACTTGCAAAGCTTCACACTATCTGATTGCTATTTACCTCTCCTTTATGGCTCTGCTCTTTGCCTACTGTGTTCCAGCAACAGCAGACAGCAACCTGCTTTCCATTCCTAAACAGATAGGAACAGGTAAACTAAGCTCAGTCAGGTTCTTATGACTTTATACTAGCTATTACCTTTGCATGGGATGCTGTTCCTTTGGACAAAAAAAAAAGAGAGAAAGAGAAAAGGAAAAGAAAGACAGAAAAAGAGAAGGAAAGAAAAAGGAAAGGAAAGAGAAAAGGAAAAAGAAAAGAAAAAAAAAAGCTGGCACCTTGGCTGGTGTGCTCAGTGATTAGAGCATCGCCCCACACACTGAAGAGTCTGGGGTTCAATTCCCAGTCAAGGGCACCGTACCTGGGTTGCAGGTTCCATTCCCACTTGGGTTGAGGTGCCTGTGGGAGGCAACCAATCAATGTGTCTCTCTCTCATGGATCTCTCTCTCTGTCTCTCTCTCTCTCTCTCTCTCTCTCTCCTTATCCCTCTCCTTCCCACCCTTCCACTCTTATGAATTTTGGAAGCTTTTTGTAGATTTTATCACATTTTCTACATAGATTATCATGTCATCTGTTAATAAAGAGCTTTTATTTCTGTCTTTCCAATTTGGGTCTCTCTCTCTCTCTCTCTCTCTCTCTCTCTCTCTCTCTCTCTCTCTCTCATACTCTCTTTCTTTTCTTTTTTCTTCCTTCACTCCCTTCCTCCCTACCTCCATTTTTGTTGTTGTTTTCTTCTTTTTCTTTCGTTTCTTATTGCACTAGCTAGATCCTCTGGTGCACTGCTATTGGATAGAAATGGTGAGAGTGAACATCCTTGTTATGTTTCTGATCATAGGAGGGAAGCATTCAGCCTTTCACCATTAATTATGATGTTAGCTGTAGGTTTTTCATAGATGCTCTTTATCTGGCTGAAGAAGTTCCCTTCTGTTACTAGTTTGTAGAGTTTTTTTCAGGAATGGATATTAGAGTTTTGTCAGATTGTTTTTATACATTCTTGAAATGATTGTATGCTAAATTTTTCTTTTTTTTAAAGATTTTTTAAATAAATCTTTATTGTTCAGATTATTACAGTTGTTCCCCCCATAACTCCCCTCCACCCAGTTCCCACCCCACCCTCTGCCCTTAACCGCCCCCCACTGTCCTCATCCATAGGTGTACAATTTTTGTCCAGTCTCTTCCCCCACCCCCCACATCCCTTTCCACCCTGCCCAATAGTCACTCCACTCCCTTTCTATGCCCCTGCTTCTATTATATTCACCAGTTTATTCTGTTCATCAGATTTTTTATTTACTTGATTTTTAGATTCACTTGTTGATACATGTGTGTTTGTTGTTCATAATTTGTATCTTTACCTTTTTCTTCTTCTTCCTCTTCTTAAAGGATACCTTTCAGCATTTCATATAATACTGGTTTGGTGGTGCTGAACTTTAGCTTTTTCTTATCTGTGAAGCTCTTTATCTGACCTTCAATTCTGAATGATAGCTTTGCTGGGTAAAGTAATCTTGGTTGTAGGTTCTTG
>NW_005367626.1:915724-966366 GCF_000412655.1 Myotis brandtii
TCGCTGCAAGCACCTCTGAGAAAGCTGCCCTCGAGTTCCGCCTGCTGCCAGACAGTCCAGTTTCTCCCCATATGAGTCTGGGTCCCCAGAGACTCGCCTGGAACTGGAGTCAGGGCCGTCGGAAGCTTGTGTCTCCCCCCCGATTGAAAAAGACACCGGCGTCCTCTGTTGCCAGCCCTTTCTGCGTGCCTCCGTACCTCTGCACTTTACTTCTGCACCTCCTGAGTCTCAGTGTGCTTTTCTCTTTCCTTCTAGTTGTAGAATTTCCACTCAGCCAGCCTTCCTGTGGTTCTGGGTGATGTCTGTTTTGTCTTTAGTTGTAGTTTTGAAGTGGTTGTGTGAGGCAGCAATTTCAGGTGTTTACCTATGCTGCCATCTTGGTTTCTCCTAAATTTTTCTTTTTAAAATATGGTAAATTACATGGATTGCTTTTCAAATGTTAAACCAGCCTTGTCTTTCTGGGTTAAAACCACATGATTATTATGTATTTTTTTTTTATATATTGTTAAATTTGCTAAAATTTTATTTAAAGTTTTATATACATACCATAAGAGAAATTCATCTGTAATTTTCTTATAATGGTTTTATTTATTTTTTTGCTTTGTATCAGTGTAATGCTAGCTTTATAGAATGAGTTGGGAAATATTACCCCATTTTCAGTTTTCTGGAAGAATTTATGGAATTGGTATTATTTCTTCTGTAAATATTTGATAGAAATCACCAATGAAGCCATTTGAACATGGAGATTTTTTTGTGTGGGAAGATGTTGAACTACAAATTTGATTTCTTTCAAAGATAGAACTCTATTCAAGGTATCTGTTTCTTCTCGAGTGATCTTGGGTGGTAAATTTCCTTGAAGAAATTTGACCCTTTCATCTAAATTGTCACATTAATTGGCATAGAATTATTTATGATAGTTATTTATTATCATCTTAATATTTGTAGAATCTATAGTGATGTTTCCTCCCTCTCCCTCTCTCGTTCATGATGTAGGTAATTTGTACCTTCTCTGTTTTTTTCTGATTAGTCTGGCTAGAGATTTATCAAATTTATTTTATTTTTAAAATTTATTTTTTTTTTTATTTCAGAGAGGAAGAGAGAGGGAGAGAGAGTTAGAGTTAGAAACATCAATGATGAAAGAGAATTATTGGTCAGCTGCCTCCTGCATATCCCCCACAACCTGGGCATGTGCTCTGATCTGGAATCAGGCGTGACTTCCTGGTTTATAGGTCAGTGTTCAACCACTGAGCCACACCCGCCTGGCTCAAATTTATTAATGTTTAAGTGATTCAACATTCAGTTACATTAATTTTCTGTTTTGTTTTTCTGTTTTCTAATTTAATTTTTTTATTCTGGTCACTCATTTTCTTTTTTTCTATTTGGTTTATTTTGCTCATTTCTTAAGGTAGTTCTTACTTTTTAAAAAAACTATGAAATATTTCAAACATACAGAAAATTGCATGGAATAGCAGTGTAGCCTCATCACAGATGAACATTTTGGCATATTTGCTCTTTATTTGTGTTTAAATTATAGATACAATAGAAGTCCCCATCCCATTTCCCCTTTTAATCTCCCAATCTAAACACTACCTTGAAATTAATGCTTCCTTCAATTTGTTTTTATTTAGGCTTTCCATATATGTATTCCCCCCCTAAGTAATACATAGTATTGCTTTATGTATTTTCCAAGTTTACCTAGGTGGAATCATCCTGTTTGTATCTTCCATAGCATAGTATTCAAAATTTGTCCCTGTAAATAGAGATCTCTAATACAGGGTGGGGCAAAGTAGGTTTGCAGTTGTGAGTACACGAAACTGAGTTTATTCTTGTATTATTTATTGTATTATTTACCCTATGAACAACTGTAAACCTACTTTTGCCCCATCCTGTATAGATTTGGTTAATTTATTTGAACAGCTCTGTAATATTCTGATGAGTAAATATACCACTTTTTAAATGTTTAATAATTTTAATGTTGGTAGTTTCTAATTTTTTGCAATTATGAAAGTAAAAATGAACTTCCTTTTGCATGTTTCCTTGACAACTTAGGTTACAGATTCTGTAGAATCCATACCTAGAAATCCAGTTGCTAGGTTAAATGATAATGAATATCTTCAACTTTAGTGGATGTTGTTGTATTTCTATGTTATACTAACTCATATTCCTACTAGTCAGAATGGTAATTTCTCTGTCAGGAATTGAACTCAATTGTCAACACTGGAGACTGATAGTGGTGTACCTAGTGTGTGGTTTTCATGATTAAGATTGCCTCATGGTCCAAGTTGGCTCCTAGAGTACAGCTGTCATGGCCACAGGTGGGAAGAGAAGAAGGAAGAACTAAAAGGGCTACCCTGGAATCAGCAACCCTTTGCGCTGACATTTCATTGGCCGCCCTACTTTACATGGAAGATTGGGATATGTAGTGTTAGCTGGGGTGGGACATGTGCATTTGTTGTCACAGGTCGCATTGCTAGTATCTGGTACTATTAAATGTTTCAGTTTGGGCAGTCAGGTGGGTTTGAAGTGGTATCTTACTTTTAAAATTACATTTACCTAATCACTGGTGAAGTACAGAATTTTTTTACTTGTGTGTTCAGGTTTTCTTTTCTGTGACTTGCCTCTTCATATACCTTTGCCATTATTCTATTAAGTTTTGTCTATTCATGATTAATTCAGCATATGCTTTATTATCCAGGGTATCCTTTGTTTCTTTACATCCAAAAAGATGTTCTTGTCTTATTTTTGAACTTTTGGTATGGTATCCTTTATCAGACAAAAATATTCATGATAGTGGAGTTAAAGTTGACAGGTCTTACTCTTTGTGATTTATTCTTTTCACATATATACGTGTATGGGAAGAAATTTTTTCCCCACCCTGAAGTCTTAGACTTTCAAAACAAAAATGTTTTAAACGTTTGTTTTTCAAAAATTACATTTGGGAGTTTTTGTGTTTTTGTTTGTGCATAACTTGAGGTAATGGCCTAATTTAACATTTTTTGTGTATGGAAGGCTACTGGTCTCAGCAGCATTCATGGACTAGTCCATCCTTTTGTCACTGCTTGCTTTGCTACATCTGTCATAAATCCAATTGCCTAGGTGCACGGGTTTTCAATCTGATCCACTGGCATATTTACCCTGCCCCCATATTAATACCACCATCTTTTATTGTGAACGTTTTATATAAAGGTCTTTGTCTAGTAGATCAGTCCCCCTTTTTAAAAATTGTGTGAGCTATGCTTGGCTCTACTTTTCTACATAAGTTTTAGGATAAGCTTGTCCTGGTGCATGATAATTTTGATTAGAATCTAACTAAATTCTTAGGTTACTTTGGGGGGGAATTTGGCATCTTTATGATGTTGAGTCTTCACATTTGTAAGCATGCTTTTCCTCTGTATTTAGTCAGATTGTTATGTCCTTTAGTAACATTTCATACTTGTTTTTGTAAATGTTTTGCTTCTTTTGTAAGATAAATTCTTAGGTGTTTTATAGGTTTCCTTTTTATTGTTAGTGGTGTCTCTGTAAACATTTTTCTAAGTGGTTACTGGTGATACATAAGGATGTTATTAGTTTTATCTAGATTTTGTCTTTAGGAACCCTTATCTCGATCTTAGTAGTTCAATTTTTCATTGTCCCCCCCCCCCCCCCCTTCCCCCCCCCCCCCTTTCTTTCAGTAAATCCACATTCAGTAATTTCTGATTTTGTATTTTGGTCACCTGGCCATTTTGTCTTTCATGTGAACATGAGAGCTATGCTGCCGTCCCTGGTTTTTGAGGCAGCTCAGGCCATTCCTTTTTATTTTTTTTAAATGTTGCCTATTCTCAGTTATGGCCAAAAGGAACTACCGGAAGAAATAAGAAATTTACATTAGGTTATGTGCCTTAGAAACTATAGACATCTTCCTCTCTAATGCGAATTGCTCCTTTGTGCCTGCTCTTCTCATCCTTAGTCCTTCATTTACTTCTTACCTTCACTTCCCTGGTTCCCATATTTTTCTTTCTCTTTTGGTTGCCTTTCTATTTTTCCACCCGTCCCTCTCCTCCCTTTATTTTCTTAGCTATAGTTTTTACCACATACCAGGCACTTTATTTTGTGTTTTGCATATGTTAGCTCCTTTGATCTTTATCACAGTTCATTGAGGATGGTGGAGTGATCCATTTCCTAGATGAGGAATTGAGGAGCCCAATCTTATATAAGCAGAAAGTGGGAGAGTCTGGGTACTAAGTCAGGCCTGCAGACTCTAATATCAGTGGTCTTTCTGCTTCACTACACTACTGATGTTCAATTCCTTCCTTACTGTTTTTCTAAGTAGATGAGTTAAGTGTAGTAAAAATTCTAGTAAATCTATTGAGATGATGTCTTTAGACTAAATTAATTCAAGTGTGTGTTTTGAGTGAAGGGTGTTACTCAATCTTTTGTGAGAGTCATTCTGTAAAAGCACTCAAAATGAAAAGAGAGAGAGAGAGAAGAGACTTAAAAAAAAGAAATAGAAGTAAAAGTTCATGTCAAGTATGCTTTACCATAAGTATTCTCCGAAGCCCTGGGCTACATGCGTGCTCCAGTAGGTGGTCCTGTTGTGAGAGCGCTGTGCTCACCTGTGTCCTCGAAGCATAGGCCCTCTCTTCTTACAAGGTTGGTGTCCTTGCATTGTAGGTGTTGATAGGAGAAGGGAGTTAAGTACACTGGATTCTATTTATGGCTATATCACTAATAGCCGTGTTCTCGGCAAGCCATTGTCCTTTTAGGGGCATTCATCTCTAACCAATGTAGGTCAGGCATGAGGGGAAGATTAGTGGTGGAAAGTTTCGGAGGGTACAGCTGGATCCATAGATTAGTGACAACATACAAAATAATTTTTATTTATTTTTATTTTTTTAAATATATTTTATCCTTACTGGGGATGTGCCCGCAACCAAGGTACATGCCCTTGACTGGAATTGAACCCGGGACTCTTTAGTCTGCAGGCCGACACTCTATCCACTGAGCCAAACCGGTCAGGGCCAAAATAATTTTTAGGTAATTTTTTTGTATCATCCTGATAGTTGTTTTCACTCTTTGTAGTACTTGTTCATGTGTGCAAATACTTTAATCTATATATATAAAAGCCCAAGTGACCGTCCAACCGGTAGGGGGCAGGTGCTCAGTGCAGGAGCGGAAACTGCAGGCATGGAAACATGGAACAGACTGATGAATCTCAGAGGGGAGGGGATAGAGGGGAGGGTGGGAAGAGATTAACCAAAGATCTTATATGCATCTTAGAGGCCCAGCGCACAGCCTGGCTTGCGCACTCTCGCAATTCGGGACCCCTCGGGGGATGTCAGAGAGCTGGTTTCAGCCCGATCCCCGCAGGCCAGGCCGAGGGACCCCACTGGTGCATGGATCCGTGCATCGGGCCTCTAGTAGTGTTATAATCATGGTATTACTTAGGGTCTGCATTTTGCTCATGCATACCTCTCATGAACTGTATCATTTTAAAATAATTTAATTTTAGATAATTCCTTTAATGATGTACCATTTCCTCTTGTGGGATAGTTCAGTGGTTTCTAGTTTGTTTTTGTTTTTGTAATTTCTGGACTGTTTCTTTAAGTTAGATCCCAGTCATAATTCTGTCAAAGGGTATAAATACTTTTATTTCTCTTGCTTTATTGTCCAGTTGCCTTCAGACTGTTTTAAAACCCTCTATAATGCTGCCATCAGTTTTTGAATGATTCAGTTTAATTATAGCCAGCATTCATTCATTTAAGGAATGTTCATTGAGCCCCTGTCCTGGTGGAGTGTAGGGAATGTAGATGAAAAACATAATAAAATAAATAAGTTATATTTTATACTAAAAGATGATACGGGTCATTCAAAGAACAGCAAGGCAAGGCAAGGCAAGGGGTTGCTGAGAGTGGGATGACTTGTAAACTGCTCCAGAGAAGGTGCATTTGAGCAATAACTTTTGAGGCATTGGGTTTGCTTTATGTATTTTCTTCTGTCTCTCTTTTATTTTATTTACTTATTAAGAAGTTTTTATAGTATATCAAGATAACTGTAATCTATTTTCTTTGTTAGTGAGAATGAACAGCTTTCCACGTTTTCTATTTGTATATTTAATTATGGCAATATTTGAAATTTGTATAAAGCTCAAAAGTTTTCTATGTAAGACTGTTCCTGCCTTTACAATTAAGAGTGGGGAAAATTGGGCAAATCAGTTTGTGTTTAAGCATGAGGAGAATGTTCTGTCCAGAGCTTTAATAAGGAACGAAAAATTTCTACAAGATTTTTTTTTTAAATGAAGTTTGCTTTTTTGTTAATTGTATTTCTGTTTTAAGTGAAGGAAAAATGGTACATAATATGATGTATAAGAGTAACATATTTGTTATTTTATAGGGTGACTGTTGGATCTGTATGGAACTCATGTCTACCTCGTTTGATAAGTTTTACAAATATGTATATAGTGTATTAGATGATGTTATTCCAGAAGAAATTTTAGGCAAAATCACTTTAGCAGTAAGTACCTGGTTTTCAAATTGTTCATTCTCTATGTGCTCATGTAAAGATGCTGCTGGCATTTGAATGCACATGCCCAGATATCCTTCACAGAATTTTACTGACTTTCCTGGAGGATCACTGGTAAAGGGACAGAGACTGAACCACTTCTGTGGGGTAATTGACACAATCATAAAGAACTATTTTCAAAATGTGGTCTGTAGCACAAAAGATTGTGCTGTCAGTAAGATTAGAACAAGCAATTTTCTGTGCCCTTTTCCACTGTTGGTTTAACTATTTTTAAATATGTTCCCTTTTCCACTGTTGGTTTAACTATTTTTAATATGTTTTAAATATGTATTATCATGCTTATGCCTAAATTAATCAGAATCACAGCAGTATCCTTGAAGTCTCTTAATTAAAACTCTTCGTGGTTTAAGAGTTGGGCTATGCAGACTAAACTATTTAAATTTTTGACCAGCAATTTCAGTAACCAGCATTATTGCTTATTTGGTCAATTCACTTTTACCTGAATACCAAAACAAAAAGAGGTACTTTTTTACTTATGTTTTTATAGTCTTGAAAGTGGGGTCATGATTATTTCCTTTCTTGCTTTGAATCTTTTAGTTGACAAAGGTTGTTCATAATTATTTTTTCTGAAAATAATTTTCTGTGATAGCGTAAAATTAATAAGATTCTTAGAAACCCCTGAGACTCTGATCACAATCTGGCGTAGTGGATATGTCAACTAAATTTTATAGGAAGCTGTAAGCTACCTAGTTGCATTTAATTTCCCTACTCTCCCTTTCCTGCATCCTCATATCCAGCATAGGTTGTCTGTCCATTGCATTTTATCCTACTTAATCATTAATGTTTAATGTTAGTTTAAACATTAGTTTAAAAGTTACAGGTCTCTTGTTAATGTTTTAAATTATTTAATGCTTAAAATTAAATGTTTAATTAGCTAAATGTTAAGATATATACCCTTACATATATTTTATAAAAAGAAGCAGAGTTTTACTAGAAACTTGTTAATTATTCTGACTGGTCTAGGAAATTTTATATTGATCAATTTAGTCATCTGTCTCCAGTATACCAAAGCCAGTATTATCTTGGAATTTGTTAGTATTCATAGAAACAATAGTAGCATAATGAAAACAGCTAGTGATTATTGAATGTTTATTTATATCAGGCCAAGATCTTATGACATTTTATCTTCATAGCAACTCTCTATGGTAAATAATGTAACTTGTTTACAGATGACAGATCTGAAATATGGAGAGATTGAGCAATTAATTTGCTTTGAAGTTTATATAATTTTAACTGGTAAATGCTTTAAGCCCAGGCAGCCTAATCCCAGAATCTTGTTTTTAACCACTGTACAAGGTGATTATGAAGTTAGAAAACATAGATAAAGTTATTTTATTGTATAATGAAATATGTGTTGTGTATGTATACTAATAAATAATGTATTATATATTTGCCTATGTTTCTAGTCTTGGTGATCACCTTGTATATTAAGCACAACATTTAAAATTACTTTGATTTAAATCTCTCTTTTTAAATTCTTACCTGAGGATATGCTCATTGATTTTTAGAATGAGAGAGAGAGAAACTTTGATGTGAGAGAAACATTGGTCAGTTGCCTTCCTGTTTGCTACCAGACTGGAGATTGAACTCCCAACCTAGGCTTGTGCCCTGAATGGGAATCAAACTCATAACCTTTGGGATGGCGCTCCAACCAATTGAGCCACCCAGCCAGGTCGATTAATCTCTTCTTGCTAATTAATAACTCCATGAACTCGCAAGCCTGACTGTTTGAGACATTAGAGACACATGGCTCTGCAAAAGTTACTTTGAAGGCTCAGCACCCAATGAGGGTGAATAATTGTGAGAAACTGAGACTTTAGAAGAACTTAACTAAGTCAGGGTTGATAATGGATTCAGCCTGTTGGACTTTTCCTATACTACATATTTCTATTCTTGAAGAGTTTGAAGATATAAGAAATATTATACAACTTGTTAATGACTTACTAAAAAATTGTAAGTTTACAGGGTTTTCTTTTTAGCTGTCAGGGCAACTAAGTTTTTAAATTTAAAATCAACATTCAGCATCTTCAGTTAACAAAAATTGCACAGGATGTTGAAACATTAAGCTTACAAGAATGCAATGGGCTATGTGGGCTGTTACTTAAGATAAACTGTTGTGCTGTTTGATTAAAAGGAAATTGTTTATCCCATCTCTGCTTTTTCTCCACAGACTGTGAAAGCACTAAACCACTTAAAGGAAAACTTGAAAATCATTCACAGAGGTGGGTACAGAATTATTTTTTATAGAACAACTATTCCTTAATAGGGAAAAAATATTGAAAATTACAGTGCCACTTTCAAGCAAAACCTATATGTATCCTAAAACTTCACTATTAGGGTTTTTTCCCTTTGGGGGTCTATAGATTTTAGTCTACCTTATTAATATGTTTGGCTTAGTAATTGAAGGAGATTTTGCTGTAAATTCTTATTATTCTTAGTTGAAAAGTTATTATTCATTTGCCGATAGATAATTAGTGTTTCTCTTGTATACTACTAAGGCGTGAAGGTGGTCCTGTGGGCAGTCAAAGGAGAATCAGAGGGTAACTGCCTTGTGTGTTGCAGGCACACTACTGTCCCTGTGAAGTGCTGCAATCAGAGATTCCTTTAACTGGAATTGCTATAAAGCATTTGTATTTGTGAGAATAGTGATCTTGTCCTTATTAAACACACATTCAAAAATTTTAAACATTTGATGTAGACCTATTGCATGACAGTGGGAATCCCGAGTTTAATTCAGCACATAGACTAAATAGTTGCTCTGGTATCATGACAGACCTAAGACAATATGTGACAGTGTGTGATTCATCCTGATAGTAAATAAGTAGGAAAGTCAAAGGTCATATTCAGAGAAGTGCAAAACCTTGAATTCTAAGTATCATAGTTTCTAGTGGTTAGAGAAATTAGTAATTGGGACATTTATTTAAGTAATTTTAGTTTGGGGTTGACTCTGGTCCAGAAATTAGTTAACCTTAAACATCAAAATAATTCATTTATTTTTGCCTACCTGATATTTTTAACATAAAATAATGAATTTTTCTTCATTATTTTATGTTAAAATAATATTAGGTAGGCTCCTAATTTCCTTTTTGGCCTAAAATCATGTAGGATTAGGTCCCTAAACAAAATTATTTTGTTCCTCTCATAGTTCATCTTGTTCTTGTTTTGGGGTTTTTCTCTCCCTTTTTGCTGTGTTCTGCAATTATGAGAGTACTAGAGGCCTGGTGCATGAATTCATGTACGGGTGGGGTCCCTCGGCCTGGCCGGCGATGGGGGCCAATTGGGGCTGGCTGGCCCGGGGGAGGGACTGCGGGAGGTTGGCTGTGGGAGCGCACTGACCACCAGGGGGCAGATCCTGTGTTGAGTGTCTGCCACCTGGTGGTCAGTGCACGTCATAGCCACCGGCCAGTCATAATGGTTGCAACAGTTGCAACGGTTGCTTAGGCTTTTATATATATAGACTAGAGGTCCGATGCACGAAATTCGTGCAAGAGTAGGCCTTCCTTCCTCCGGCTGCCGGCACTGGCTTCCCTCTGGCACCCGGGCCCCGGGCTTCCCTCTGGCCACCAGCACCTGGGACCCGGGCTTCCCTCACAGCCCCAGCTTTGTCCGGAAAGTCGTCCAGTCTAATTAGCATATTATACTTTTATTATTATGGATTGCCTTTACCGTAGAGCGATTCAAATACCTTAGGAATACTCAAGGTATCACAGAAAAGCACTAAGGCAGTGCCTGAGGAGGAGTAAGATAAAAGGGAAAGTCTTCAGAAATAACTTTTGTTTTCCTATTAGTAAATAAAATGATGAGTTTATAGCAGTCTTTTTATCACTTCAAATTAGTTAGCTTTTTTTTTTTGCTACAGGTAGAGTGCTTTGATTACAGGTTACAGAAAATTCTGATAACTGGCTTAAACTCCAAGGAAATGCATTCTCTGTGGTAATAAAGTCCTGGCACAATTTGGTTAGAGTTCACGCTCCTTCTTTAGGCTGTGCCCTCCTTAATCTATTGGCTCCATCCTCAGGGTAGTAACAGCTAAAGCGGTCCCTAGTGTCACATAGTCTTTGACACATATTGTACAGTAGCTTAGTATACTCTTATAGGTTAAATTCATTCTTTATAGTTTGACTGTTAAGTAATGAATTTGAAGCAAGTAAATGAATATGTCCCTTGATGAGAACAAAACAACATAATAGAATGCCTAAATGTATTGTATAGTATTTTTTTAATACACTTGTAGTTTTTTTAAAAAATATAATTTTATTGATTTCAGAGAGGAAGGAAGAGGGAGAGAGAGCTAGAAATATCCATGATGAGAGAGAATCATGGATTGGCTGCCTCCTGCAAGTCTCCCACTGGGGATCGAGCCCACAACCCAGGCATGTGCTCTTGACCGGAATTGAACCTGGGAACTTTCATTTCGCAGGCTGATGCTCTATCCACTGAGCCACACCGGGTAGGGCTGTAGTATTTTTTGATACTGAGTTTTTAAGCATCGGTCTTCAGAGAAATTTCGTATTTCTCATCTTCTCATACATCTGAATATTAAGGACTTGATCACTTATGTTGTCTAAGGTTTTTCAGTATTTTTACTTAAAGTACTTTAGAATGTAGCTCATTTGATTGATTACTTTTACACTGAATGGTACCTGTCTCTTTCAGATATCAAACCTTCCAATATCCTTCTGGACAGAAGTGGAAATATTAAACTCTGTGACTTTGGCATCAGCGGACAGCTTGTGGACTCTATTGCCAAGACCAGAGATGCTGGGTGTAGGCCGTACATGGCAGTAAGTGAAAGGCCCAGCCCTTTTAGAAGCCTGACGGTCATTGCAGTGGGAGACCGCCTTTGGTGCTGTACCTGAGGACTCTGCCATTGGTCGGTCATGCAGTCTCACCAGGCTACAATCCTTTTCTCTTCCCTAAAGACCAAATTCAGGTTCTAGCTGCTCCATGAAATGTTGCAAAATTGTCCCAGTGAACTCCTGTTTGATTGTCTTACTCTGTTCGTCTTTGGTACTTAGCTTGTGGTCTTCTCTGACTCTACTAATCAACTAGATCGTTAGTGCTCAGCAGGCCGCTCTGAGTTTTTAGCACTCCATATGTTATCTTGACTGTAATAGGATTGGCTGCTTCCTGCAAGTCCCCCACTGGACATGTTGATAATGTGTCCTGGCCATTAAGTGGTACTATTTCCAGCTAGAGAAGAATGGAAGACTCAAGTTCATGGTAGAACTCAGTATATCTATAAATCTGAGGCTTTGTTTTGTATACTGTTGATCTCTTTAGAGGGGGACGAAGCACACTAACAAATGCAAGAAAGATGCCTTAGTATTTGCCAACCTGGAGTCTCTTTCCCTTCAGGGAGACAGAGCTCCACTATCCTTCTGCACAGGTCATTCTCATCTTTTTTTTTTTTTTTTTAATTCTTTAAAAGTATTACATGTCTCCTTTCCCCCGCATTGACCTCTCCAAGCATGCCCCCGCCCGTCATCCTCATCTTATCCCAGTGCTGCATACACTACAAATTTAGTGTCTGTATTGTAAACATTCTCCTAGTGTGTTGGTGTCTTCCTTACCGTGGCTGTGGTTCTTTGGGGACTGGTTTTGCGTCGTTATTAAAGCAGTCCTTCTCATCAGTAGTTTCTGTTTCCGTCTTTAGGACTTTTAAATTTTAGATTAGCTATGAGCTGAATACAGTTTTTCTCTCCTTTTAATTGTTAGCTTCTTTCTTGATTTACACATTTCCAAACCCAGTGCTGTAAGCAATAGAAAAGTAAGTAACATCATAAGCTACATGTTACAACTTTTTTATCTTGTTTGTGGATAGGCAGGCTCAGTGCTACACTTATGTACACTGATTTTAAAAACCTGAATACATTGTATTTTCAGTGTTATTTAAAAGTAAATTTTTTTCTTTTCACTTTTCTCTCAGCCTATAAATAGTTGAATGCACAGGATTACATGCATTTTTTTATGTATGTTTTGTTGCCTGTACTTTGGTCATTGCATTTGAAAATGATTGTATTTGAAAATTTTCCATTATTAACCCTATTTTAGAATTTTTGCTTTCAATACCTTGTTTTTATTTTGTTATATCTTTTTATGTCACCTTTTCCACAAATGAAAATGTCAGAGGGGTGTGTGTGTGTGTGTGTGTGTGTGTATGTTAATTGTTACAAAAAGATACCTTCATTTAGACTTCGGACTTTGTAGATGGTGACTGTCTAGGCAGAGTCTTGGGGAGATTTGGATGATCTTGCATTCATCATGATAATTAGGGATAAATGGAACAACCAGATCAAAAGCAAGAAAATAAATTAAAATATGGAGTATTTGGGAATTCATATAATTTACACATTTAGCAATCATGCCCTGAGAATTAAGTGTAAACTGTTTGTACTTTTAGGGCTTGTCTCAGTACTAAGGTTGACTAAGTGTTTTTGCTGTGTAACATTGGTTAAGAATTATATTTGATTTATGTGGATGTTAAAGGTGCAGTTGCAGCCCTGTTATAGCTGATACTTGCATTCAGGTAACTTTTAGAAAGAAGTAGACTTTCGGTTTCTGTGTAGAAGTAAGTAAGGTTCAAGGCCTGGGAGGGACAAACTTTTCTCTTCCTGCTGACCTGCTTCAGCTTTAAAGGAAGCAGGCTGATGGTAAACTCTGCCTCTGATCTTGACTGGACTGAATGAAGCATTTCTGTCCATTCCAGTCTTCTGAGGCTTGGATGAGTGGACAAGAATATAATCAGCATTCATCCTACAAGCCTCTGAGTAACTTGACTTTCTTAATGTATCTTGACAGAAGATATCAGCAATGCACCTTGTCTAGTCTATAGGAATTGTGATTTCTTAGATTATATTTATCATAGAAAGTGTACAAAGTGTAGAGTTTAAACTTAAGTTTTCTCATAAACCAGTTGTTAACATCTTGTCACTTCCCTACCTCCTCATCTAGGGAAGTCTGTATTTATTCACATACACATAAACATAGACAGAGGTGGGCAAAAGGACGTTTACAGTTTTGAGTGCATGAAATGCAGAGTTTATTCTTGTATTATTTATTCTTGTATTATTATTTATTCTTGTATTACATATTTTCTATACGAACAACTGCTAACCTACTTTTGCCTACCCCTGTATATGTACATTTAGGTGTGTGTGTGTGTGTGTGTGTGTGTGTGTGTGTGTGTGTGTGTTCGTTCTGGACCATTTGAAAGGAAGTTACAGATATGATGAATTTCATTCTAGACACTTCAGCACATCCTCCCAAGAAAAGGGCATTCATCTGTGTAACCACAATATCATTACCATACCTAAAACATAAGCCTAAAAAGTTAACAAGAATTTCATAGTATCATCTAATATACAGTTTATAGGTCAAAATTCCCAATTGTCCAAAATAAATGTATGTTATAGCTGTTAGTAAGGATCACATCAAGATACATAATACATTACTTTTAGTTGTTACATTTTTGCATTTTAATCTAAACTGGTCTAGACCATTCTTTTTTTTTGTTCTTCCTCATGATTTTGACATTTCTGGAAGTGTTTTTTAAAATGTCTACATACTGGATTTGTCTGATTGTTCTCATGATTAGTTTCAGACTACATTTTTTTGGTATGGATGCTTCATAGATGAGGTGTACTTTATGTTGCATCACATTGCAAGAACATAATGCTAGGTTATTTCACTAATTGCTTTTTTTTTTTTTAAGCACTTGAAACATTTGTAAAATAGAAACTCATATCCTCAAAATGTTTTCTGTTTTTCTTCCCCAAAGGAGTAATTTATAATCTTTATTTTCGAAGGATTCCTTCACCCAGGATCCTCTCACCCTTCCCTCTGGTATCCTCCAACTTGAAGAGGCTTCTAAAAAGTAACTTCAGTTTCTCTATCTTTACCTCTTCTTCTTACAGGATAGAAGCCTGTCTGTGTTAGTTTGTAAGGTAGTCTTTCTTTCTTTTTTTTTTTCCAAGGCCCGTATCTTTACTTCTACATAGAAGGATGTGCACACATAGTCTGGAAGCGCACACACACCCAGCAGGTGCTCTGCTCAGCTTTATAATCCCTGACGCACGTGACCTGCCCCTCACTCTTGATTGGAGCTCAGGCGCACGGTCTTTCCCGATTGGCTAATTCAACGGGAGGGGTTGGCCTTTGCCATTTCAAGATGGTGGCCCCGGGGGAGCTGCAAGCCATGTGGCCAACTTGGTGGCTGCCAAGTCACGCAGTCCAAAATGACGGCTGTCTACACTGCTTTTTGACAGAAAAGATGACTTGTTCAATCAAAAAAAAAAGAAAAGAAAAGAAAAGATGACTTGTTTCTTCTCATAGTTCTCCCCTTTTCTTTATTTAAACTCTTTTCTTAAAACTCGGCTGACATTCATTGACTTTCATGCTCTACAGCAGCAGTTCTCAACCTGTGGGTCGCGACCCCTTTGGCGGTTGAACGACCCTTTCACAGGGGGTGCTTAAGGCCATCCTGCATATCAGATATTTACATTACGATTCATAACAGTAGCAACATTACAGTTATGAAGTAGCAATGAAAATAATTTTATGGTTGGGGGTCACAACATGAGGAACTGTATTTAAAGGGCCAGAAGATTGAGAACCACTGCTCTAGAAGGAGACTAATTTGCTGTTTGGTCAATGTGGTTTCAATTAGTCTTTGGATAAGACCCCCCCACACACATGGGATGATGTGACATCCCATCTCTGTAACTTCTAATCAAAGGGGTGAGTGTGGACACCGTCGCTCTAGTGCATCAGAGAAAGGACCCTCGATCGCAGGCTCCAGCTCACCCGTCACTAAAGCTGCCAATGCCTTAGGCTCAGTGACGGTCCGTGCGCTGTGTTGTCAGGGATGAATGTGCAGCACTGACTCCAACATTACACATCTTCCTCCTTTTTCTGCCAGAATCAGATCCAAAGCCAACCTGTTCTCCCAGGTCATCCTGCTGCTGGCATCTAGCTGTTCAGCTATCCCTTTAGCTGCATCTCGAGCATAGTTAACAAGCCTTTGCTGGTTCTAGTAAATATAATTATTCTACCGCATTCTTGTTCACAGTGGCCACCAACACAGGACAGACTCAAACCTGGCAGCAATCTGATTTCTAGCCTTAGACTCCTTGGGACTCCTCCTGGAACCCCAGTGGGATCTGTGTGCATATGGGGATCAAAGGAGCCCCCTGGACTCTCTCCTCTTCCTGGGCTGTCTGTCCATTGAAAAAGGTTTACGATGTGCCAATGTGAAAGGGATAGCCAATTGTATCAGAGCACAAGGTCCACTCCAAATGCTGGGCAAGGCCCAAGTCAGGGTCCCCATGACACCACCAGACATCAGCACGGGTACCGACAGTGCAGCACGATGGGCTTCTGAGGATACTCGGCCGTTTACGCATCCGGATACATTTCTCTGAACTCCAAGCACTGTCCCCGCCCCTTGAGAGGCAGGAGGCATAGTTTATGTCGGAGGACGAGGCCGGATCGTTTTGGGGGGTCCTTGCTCTTTACCTCTGTTGGATGGGAACAACAGGGAGAGAGTCTTACAGGAAGCGTTTCCCCAGGCTGTTTCTTCCTGGTATAAGGCAAGCACACCTTCCATCCTGTTACTGTCTGAGGTCCATTCGAATGGGAATGGGACCACTTGGGTCTCTAGCCTTCCTGCCGTGCAAGCGTAACAGTAGCTTTTATTTAGGGTGTGAACAGAATATCTAATCCATTCCACCCAGGCATTCGTACCCTTATATCCTACTTCTATTTGCATGGTGGTGGCAGTGGCCTAGGGGATCTTGTCCTGTGACGTCTACTCCTATATCTAGTCCTAGCCAATCTTTTGACTAAAGGCTGAAATATCCAAGTCATTCAAGTTATCTGTAATGAGTAACTTAACTGGGTAAGCATGATCCAGATTGTACACATTTCTCCAGCCCACATTGTAAGCCCCTGCAATTTGCCAGACTCCTAAAGCAAATAGAGCCCAGTACAATGATGGTTATTAAGACAGCTCACAGTTTTTAGTGTCAATTTCAAGGGGATATGTCCTGGTATGGCCGATCAAGTTGAGGTGTGTCTGCCCTTAACCCATGTGTGATAGGTCCAACCTCGCTCTCCAGTCTGAACAGCAGTCTCTGTGGTAAGCATGACAGGTAGGGTCCTCTCCAGGAGGGTTCCAACTTGCTTCGCTTCCAAATCTTGATTAGAACAAACATAGTCTTCTGGTCGATGGCCATGAACTGGAAACTCAAGAGGGCTTTGGGTCAGGAGGCCTTCTAACCTGATTGCCGCGGGTCTTGCTTGGGCCCTTCCTGCTTTGCTGGCTGACTTTCGATCCTGAGCTCATAGTCGGCCCAGGTGTGATGGCTGTCCCTCCTCACCGAGGCCGCCACAACTAGGCAGCGGGGCGCACCTCCTCAGGGGAGGGGTCCAATTTCCCTGTGACGACAAACGGTATCCCAGACAAGCCCCCAAATTGTAAGAAATAAGGTGAGCCCCCAAATTCAGGGGTCCTGGTAGAACACAAAACATACTCGGGAGCCAGGCAGCAAGGCAGATATCTTTACTTCTACGTAGAAGGGTGTGCTCACATGGTCTGGAAACGTGCACACCTGTAAGATAGTCTTAATCAGTAATAGAAATAATGCATTTCATAGCAGTACTTCATGAACTTTGTTCATCTATTTACCTGGGTCATTTCTCAAACCCTGACATAACCTTTGTTTAAAATATGTGCAAGCCTATCAGGCATGAAAATCTAATCAAGTTATTATATCTAATCAATAGTGAGAAATTGTTGATGTGTGTACTTCCTTTGATCTTTGTTCAACAAATTTAAAAGCATTTATTCATTCATTCATTCATATTCTGCTTTCTCTTTCCCTTTGGTTTCAAAAGAACTTAATTCTTCAGGGTATAATTTTCATTTTCCACTTGTATACAGGCTGAAAAAATGGTATTCACTTTCCCCCCTTTGTTTGACAATTTAGATTTTCAAAATGTCTGGTAAAGAAATTATTTAGCAGCCCAGCCAGTGTGGCTCAGTGGATTGAGTGTCCTGTGCACCAAGAGGTTACCAGTTTAACCTCTAACCACTGGGCAGTGCTGGCCAGGACTCAGCTAGTGTTTTGACAGATTTCTTTTGGGGTGCAGGGTGGGGGAGGGCGCGATACCAGGCTCCAAAACATTTTTTTCACAAAGAAAACAAAGGGGGAAAAACCAAAACAACTATTCCAGTTTTTGCAGATTGGCTTTGTGTTGAGACTCTCCTTCAGTCCGTAGCCAGGTCACTTACAAATCTGCCTTAACTTTCACTTCCTACTTGCCCTAAGCCAGTGATGGCGAACCTTTTGAGCTCGGCGTGTCAGCATTTTGAAAAACCCTAACTTAACTCTGGTGCCGTGTCACATGTAGAAATTTTTTGATATTTGCAACCATAGTAAAACAAAGACTTATATTTTTGATATTTATTTTATATATTTAAATGCCATTTAACAAAGAAAAATCAACCAAAAAAATGAGTTCGCGTGTCACCTCTGGCACGTGTGTCATAGGTTCGCCATCACTGTCCTAAGCCAGAAGTTAAAGTTTTGGGTCTTTTCGGTCTTTTGTGTCCTGCCCTGGGTATATACTAGTACATGGCTTTCTAAATTTCTCAATATATACAGTAATTTTGAATAGCCAATTTCCCAAAGAATCTCTACCCTTCAATCCTTCAATTTTTCTCCCATGCTTTCTTTTGTATCTTGTTTTTGTTTTTTGGCTAATCCTGACCCGAGGATATATTTTTCAATGATTTTTAGAGAGAATGGAAGGGAGGGAGAGAGAGAGAGAGAAACATTGATGTGAGAGAGACACATGGGTTGGTTGCCTCCCACAAGAGCCCTGATCGGGGCTGGGAATTGAACCTGCAACCCAGGTATGTGCCCTTGACCCTTCGGAGTGTGGGCCGATGCTCTATTCACTGAGCCCATACCGGCAAGGCTCTCCTAGCGTTTGATACTCTAATGCAGTGGTTCTCAACCTTCTGGCCCTTTAAATACAGTTCCTCATGTTGTGACCCAACCATAAAATTATTTTCGTTGCTATTTCATAACTGTAATGTTGCTACTGTTATGAATCGTAATGTAAATATCTGATATGCAGGATGGTCTTAGGCGACCCCTGTGAAAGGGTCGTTCGACCGCCAAAGGGGTCTCGACCCACAGGTTGAGAACTGCTGCTCTAATGTATGCCTCAATCCCAGTTTCTTGCACCAGGCATATATATATATGGGTTATTCATTTGCCTTAAATAGTTTTCAAGGAATGTCCATTGCTTTTCTGCCTTGAGTGAGTTCCAGTTTAGGCAAAACGAAGGCAGGCACCTTGCATCTTTCCCAGACAGGATAGAACATATAAACACAATTCTTTATGAGTAAGGTCTGCTCTGTTTCCTCCTCCTGGACCAGGGACCACAGTCCTATACTAGGAATGCTGGATGCCATCTTCAATACTGCCAGATACTAAAGACCACATACCATATGATTCCATTCATATGCAAGTACAGAATAGAGAAGCCTGTAGCTACAGAAAGCAGATTAGTTGTTATTTAGACCTTTGGGGGGGGGGGGGGGGGGGGGGGTGGTGATGATATCCAGAGGGTGCTGGGTGAGGAAATATTTTAAAATAGACTCTGGTCATGGATACAAATATCTGTCACTATATAAAAGCCATTGCCTTGTATACTTTAAGTGGGTGAATTGTATGGTATGTGCATTACATCTCAGTAAAGTTGTTTAAAAACCACCGAAGGCCACCATTCTCTGTGAGTTATACTGAGATGGCTGAAGGTATAAAGATACAATCCCTGAGAATTTTGACTTCACAGAAGTCAAATTTAATAAGCAACTATTGTTAAAAGTGCTGTCATCTTTGGAAATGTAGATTTGCACTTGAGTAACCAGTACTTTTTCTTTAGCAGTTTGAATTGCTTATTTTTGAATGTTAAAAAACAACTACCCCACGTAATCTTGGGTATAAATTCATGATTTCTTTTTTTTTTTAAATGCTTTTTAAACACATTTTTATTGATTTCAGAGAGCAAGGGAGAGGGGGAGAGAGAGAGAGAGAGAGAGAGAGAGAGAGAGAGAGAGAAAGAAACATCAATGATGAGAGAGAATCATTGATTGGCTGCCTCCTGTACTGGGGATCAAGCCCATAACCCAGGCATGTGCCCTTGACCGAAACTGAACCCAGGACTCTTCAGTCCACAGGCCGACGCTCTATCCACTAAGCCAAACCAACTAGGGCTTGCCTTTTTTCCTTATATTTGACCACTTTAATGCATTATCCTTTGTCCATTTTTATTAGAATGTTAATCTTTTATGTTGATATAAAATATAAGGAGAATTATGTTACACTAGAGGCCCGGTGCGTGACATTTGTGTGTTGGGGTGGGGGGAACGGGCCTGCACCCTCTCGCAGTCCAGACCCTCAGGGGCCTAAGCTGGCAGTCAGACATTCCTCTTGCAATCTGGGACCCCTTGTTCCTTACTGCCCAGCTTGCTGTTCCTTAGTGCTGCTGCGGAGGTGGGAGAGGCTCCTGCCACTGCTGCTGTGCTTGCCAGCCTTCTGGCTGAGTGGCGCTCCCCCTGTGGGAGTGTACTGACCACCAGGAGGCAGTTCCTGCGTTGAGCGTCTGCCCCTGGCGGTCAGTGCATGTCATAGCGACCGGTCATTCCGCTGTTTGGTCGATTTGCATATTAGCCTTTTATTATATAGTATAGTTTTCTCAAAAGTTGTCATTTGTCTTTAAATTTTACATATTTTTGGCTCAATTACAGAAATATAAAATTTTATTGTGATGAGCTTATCAATTGCTAACTTTGAGGTTTCTAGCTCTTGTCATATCTTCAAAGATTTTTGTCATGCCAAGATTGGAAATAGCTTTTGAGGTTATTAGGCAAAAATCATTTGCATCCCTAATGTACAAATTTCTGCAAGTTATCATGTAACTTAAGTGTCTGGGCTCATGAATAATAAGTAGCTTACAATGAAAATTTATGCAGCCACAGTACTCATGTTCAAAACAAACTATGTAGGTGTCCAAACTAGTGGTTGCCAACAGTGATCCTAGCTAATAAAATAGTAATATGCAAATTAACCATCACTTCGTCACAAAGATGGCGGTGGCCACGGAGCTGGGTGGCCACGGAGCTGGAGCGAGCAGGAGGCTTGAGTTGCCCCGGCGATGGAGGAAGCCAAGCTTCCTGCCTGTCCTGCCGGCCCTGAGCTCCGCTCAAGGCTACAAAGTTTCAGTTATAGAAGATAAATAAATCCCAGATACCTGCTTCCAGCCACCGTGGTTTCCGCTCAAGGAGGGGCTTCAAGCCGGACCAAGGCAACAAAGTGTCAGTTATAGAAGTTAAATAAATCCCAGATACCTGCTTCCAGCCCACGGCCGTGGCCAGCCTGAAAAAGGCCATCAGCCCCTCACCCAGGCTGGCCACACCCCCATGGGGTGAGGGTCCCCACTGGGGGCCTTGACCATCCTGCAAACAGCCATCCGCCCCTCACCCAGGGTGGCCAGGCACCCCAGCAGGACCCCCACCCTGATCCGGGACACCCTTCAGGGCCAACCAGCTGGCCCCCACCCGTGCACCAGGCCTCTATCCTATATAATAAAAGGGTAATATGCAAATTGACCCTAACAGCAGAACGACTGGGAATGACTGGTCACTATGACACACACTGACCACCAGGGGGCAGACGCTTAATGCAGGAGATTCCCCCTGGTGGTCAGTGCACTCCCACAGGGGAAGCTCTGCTCAGCCACAAGCCAGGCTGATGGCTGCCAGCACAGCGGTGGTGGCGGGAGCCTCTCCTGTTTCCTCAGCAGCGCTAAGGATGTCTGACTGCAGCTTAGGCCTGCTCCCCGCTGGCAAGTGGACATCCCCCAAGGGCTCCCAGGCTGCCAGAGGGATGTCTAAATGCCAGCTTAGGCCCAATTCCCCGGGAGCGGGCCTAAGCCAGCAGGTGGACATCCCCCAAGGGGTTCCAGACTGCAAGAGGGCACAGGCCGGGCTGAGGGACCCCCCTTCCCCCCCAACCCCCCGAGTGCACAAATTTTTGTGCATCCGGCCTCTAGTAGAGTATAATTCAGCCAACTGGTATGCTTCTCTGGGCACGCCTTTCAACAGCAGTTACTCAGTCTTAGGATCCATGGTCTGCTCTGCCACCGATGTGCGCGCGCTCTCTCTATCTCTGTCTCTGTCTCTGTCTCTGGTGTTCTCATCCCTGACACATTGTGTAGATAATGGTCTCTAATTTCACAGAAGTTACTAAAAATGATGTTAGCTATTTAAATGATAGGGTGATATATTACTATATTGACAATGTTTAATTTGATTAAAATGACTAATAGAAATAATGGTAAATTTAGCTTTATGATGAAGAATGGGTAAAATAATTATAATTTGGCTCATATTTGCTTTTGTATCTCAATATATAACATTAGGGCCTTATTCACGGAAACAAACTTAGTCTTTTTTCCCCCATTTGCCACTACTTGCTGCTAAGCTGACCCTGCATTTCTTTATTTTTTACATTTTTCTAGTTTTCTTCCTATTTCTCCCTTTGGCTGTTCTCAGCTTTAGGATTGTAAGTGCTTGTGAGTACTTAGGGGGAAAATAGGAGAGTTGCTTTGTATTTCCTTTAGGGAGGAAACTATTGAGGTTTTCTTTTTTTTCCTTTTTTTTTTTTTTTTCTGTTGGTTGTTTTTAATGTTGGCTTTCTACTACTTTTTTTTCGTTTGTTTGTTTTGTTGTTGTTAATCCTCACCTGGGTTTTAGGGAAAATGGAAGAGAGAGGGAAAGACATAGGGAAACACTGATGTGAGAGAAACACATTGAGTGGTTGCCTCCTGCATGAGCCCTGACCAGGGCCAGGGACAGGAAGGAACCTGCAATCGAGGTACGTTGCACTTGACCAGAATCGAACCCAGGACCCTTTGGTCTGCAGGCCAGTGTTCTATCCACTGAACCAAACCGGCTAGAGCCATGACTCTTAATCTGACCCCAGACATGGGTTCCTGTAAGGATTATGCTGGCATTTGGGTCACCTGCCCAGCTGTTGCTTCCCTTTCCCTGCTTCTTAATCATGTGACTAATTACTGACTGTGACTTCCCTTTGTGTTCCAGCCGGAAAGAATAGACCCAAGTGCATCACGACAAGGCTATGATGTCCGCTCTGATGTCTGGAGTTTGGGGATCACGTTGGTATGTTGATGTCCATCCAGCCTTGTCCTAGTAGTGTACCAAGAAATTTAGAAGTGAAAGTAAATTTCATCAGTTTTCCACCCCTCATAAGAACTGCTTCTTGTCTCTTCTAGTCTTTGATTTTATTTACCTATTTTTTCCCTCATGGCTATGATCACAGGGACTGTATCTTCTAGTTGTTGAATAAATGTATGTTTTATACTTTAAAAATCAAACTGTAATTGATTATTTCTCTCAAGGTTCTCTGAGGTGCCTAGGGCTCTGTAACATTGCAGCTGTGGATGTCTTGGTCACACACACAGGAGTCTCGTGCACTGAGAATGGAACGGGGTGGGGCAGCTCCTGTGCAGTCAGAGTCCTGGGAAGGCACAGGCTCCTCCACTCAGCCTGAGTAGTGTGTCCAGTAACACTATGCAGGGTGTGTGTTAGAGGAATATGTTCATGTCACTGGAGTCTTCCAGTCACGGAATAGAAAAGTCAGAGAAACTGAAAGTAATTCAGTTGTTGAGAAACAAGAACTGCTTAGGTGACAGTTCTAAAGGAGAGTTCTACCTTAGAACAACACAGAAAGAATAGTAAGAAAGTTGCTTACTTTGCAACTAAGCACAACTCTTTCTTGGCTGTGTTGAAATTTTGGTTCTATTTAAAAAGCATCTTTATTTGCTTATTTCTTTAACTAGAGGCCTGGTGCACGAATTCGTGCACATTGAAAGGAAATTAGAAGAAATATTTTAGAGGCCGGGGAGGGACCGTGGGAGGTTGGCTCCAGGGCGTGTCCAGCCCATCTCGCCCAGTCCCAATCGGCTGAACCCCAGCAGCAAGCTAACCTACCGGTCGGAGCGTCTGCCCCCTGGTGGTCAGTACACGTCATAGCGACTGTTCGAGCAGTCGACTGAATGGTCGACCAATCGGTCGGACACTTAGCATATTAGGCTTTTATATATAAAGATACCAAATTTTGTTTTGAAGTTTTAGGTTCATTTTCTTGTGCTTGCTGTTTTACCAGGCTTGATGGCATTTTTCTGATTTTTGACAGCTTTGCCTACATGGGTGTGAATCTTCCGCCACTAAATGGGGCTGTGTTAGTTATCCTTGTAGTTATCTTGTTAGTTAGTTATCTTTGTAGTTACCCTTTAGTTATTCTTGCAGTTGTCCTTGTTATTTATCCTGTAGCTGTCCTTGTTGTTATCCTTGTAATTTCCTTGTAGTTGTCCCTGTTAGTTACCCTTTAGTTATCCATGTAGTTATTCTTGGTGAGTCATGTTGCCAGCCTGGTGAAGTCTCTGAGTAGAGAGTTGAGGCTAACAACTCACCTCTGCCGAAGACTCCTTCTAGTTTCTCTTGTGGCCAGATCTGGGAGGCACCTTCTGAGTCTTTTCCCATTGTGAAGCCAACTGAGCAAAGAAGAAGGAATCTTTTTTTCAGTTAGGAGAGAGCATGGAACTTGGGTATCTTTTAGGTCTGGTGGCTGGTGGCAAAGACTGCAGCAAGACTCTAGCCTCTAGCTGAGGCTACTGCTCGCATAGAAGGGATATTAATGGTTCAGAAATACCTATCTGTGTCCAAACCAGTTATGTTAAAAAATAAGTATTTACTTCATTATACTCGTAAAAACAAATTTTTGTTCTGTGAACGGTTCTAACATAGAAAAAATTTTTTAGCAAGTTTCTTTAGTACTATGTCTTTGTTTAAAGCAAGGTATTCAGTACTTATAATTGCTTCATAATTTTTTTTATGTGGATAATCTCATAAAATTATGAAATGTGTGAAATTAATTTCTAGGGTACTAGATCCTTCACCTTATTCCTTCTCTTAAGCATCATTTTTGGGCTTCAGGGTGAAGGCTTTGACCCTGACTTTTTCTTCAGCGATGGTAACATCTGGTTGTGGTTGGAATTGTAGTAACTGCAGAATGGCAATCGAACTTTGTTTCCTGGGAGCTCATTGGACGTTTTGTGTATGTTTAATGTTATTTTACCTTAAAAATGAATTTGGCAACAGTTCTGGACATGGCTTTCCACTCAGGTGACTATAAATAGTGAAGATATTGTACTAAAATAGTTCTAAAGCCAGCCTTGCAGAATCCTGTATACAAAGGAGTCAGACTTGAAGCATGCACTGTGGGACTTGGGGCTTAAATTCATTGTTTCCTTGTAGTCCAAGTTCTTGGATTTGGTTGATACAGAATTCTTTATATTATCTTGATTCTAATATCATTCCACTTAGCCTTAATACTTCTGAAGATTCTACCTTAACCTGATACGGATTTAATGCCAAGCTTTTAAGAGTTTTGCTTAGAGTTTAGATTTTCAACATGGCCATTTCAGTGAGGAGAAGTAAGCATTGCCTTAGTGTATTTTGCTTTTTCCTCTGGGTTCTTTCAGTACGAGTTGGCCACAGGCCGATTTCCTTATCCAAAGTGGAATAGTGTATTTGATCAACTTACGCAAGTCGTGAAAGGAGACCCCCCGCAGCTGAGTAATTCGGAGGAAAGGGAATTCTCCCCGAGTTTCATCAACTTTGTCAACTTGTGGTGAGTACTTGAATTATGGATGTTCAAAAACACGCAGTGAGAACAGTGAGGTTGATTTAACCTTAGCAACACTGGGGCAGGGGAGCCTTCTCCTGTCCCTCTGTCTCCTGAGCTGGGACTCCGGATCATTGCAGCTACATGGGAGGTTCCCGCAGCCTGGAGGGCCCTGCTCTCTTGTTCTACTGCTCAGGCACTGATGAAAACAGCTGGGGGTGGTGGAGAAGCGCTGCCTCCCAGTTTCTAGTTCTCTGTACGAGAAATACAGCCCAGGTGAGACTGGCCATCTCATTCTGATGTGGTTTTCATCGTGAAATTGTACCAAATCACTTGGAAGCCTTTACCAAGTGAAGATCCTACCAGGCCATACTTTCAGGGGTTGATCTCTGCTCTGACATAACATAAAACATGGTTGGGTGTGTGGAGTCAAGTTAGGCCTAAAGTTCAATTGGTAGAACCCTAGATTAGCTCTCTGAAACCTATTCCAAGGAAGGTGAACTCCACACCTCATGTCTGTCCACCTTTTAAAGGTGCACGTATGCGTGTGTACGTGTGCGTGCCTGTGTGAGCAGCTCCTGAGAATAAACTCATGCAGAGATGGTGATATATAATCTTGCTTCATGCTGTTTCAATCTGTATTTTAAATACAACAGGCTTTGTTATTATTTGACTATTTTTAATAATTATTGTTTATCCAACATAGTTTAAAAATTTATATTTACAAGCAAAAAGCCAGAGTGTTTAGTATATCTTCTTTACTATACATTCCTGAAACTGCTTTGCTTTTCTCTTGTTCATAGATTGCCTAATTTTTCCTGTTTTCTGAGATTGGCAGGTTGTCTGCTATGTCACCTTTGCATCTGAAGGAAAAAACTACTCGATTCTTTATAATATTTCTTTTGTGAAAAAAAATCCTTGGGGTAAATGTGTCTTCATATTAATAATGTTTGTTTTGTTTTGTTTTGTTATTTTAGCCTTACAAAGGACGAATCCAAAAGGCCAAAGTATAAAGAACTTCTGGTGAGTATGAGACCTTGGCAATGTCAGCTGTCTCCTCAGCCTTGGTCCGCTCAGCGTGCTGGCTCACTGAGCAGGCAGTGGCCTCTCATAGACAGACAGACAGACAGCTCCACCTCACTGAGCAGGTGGTAGCCTCTCATAGACAGACACACAGACAGACAGCTCCACCTCACTGACCAGGCAGTGACCTCTCAAAGACAAACAGACAGACAGACAGACAGACAGCTTCACCTCACTGGGCTTTTGTAAAAGGTTCTGAAACAAGTGTTTGGAAAGAGAAAATTTGAAGTTATAACTTCCCTACTGATTTACTCGGTATGTTCTCATGGACTCCACCTCACTGAGCAGGCGGTAGCCTCTCATAGACAGACAGACAGACAGACAGCTCCACCTACTGACCAAGCAGTGACCTCTCAAAGACAGACAGACAGACAGACAGCTCCACCTCACTGAGCAGGCGGTGGCCTCTCAAAGACAGACACACAGACAGATAGGTCCACCTCACTGAGCAGGCGGTGGCCTCTCATAGACAGACACACAGACAGACAGACAGCTCCACCTCACTGACCAGGCGGTGACCTCTCAAAGACAAACAGACAGACAGACAGCTTCACCTCACTGGGCTTTTGTAAAAGGTTCTGAAACAAGTGTTTGGAAAGAGAAAATTTGAAGTTATAACTTCCCTACTGATTTACTCGGTATGTTCTCATGGAAAGTTTTGACCTTGACATGTTATAAATATTAACCTGGAAAATTTATTTAAAAATATGTTTTTATTGATGTTTTAGAGAGAGGAAGGGAGAGGGATAGAGAGATAGAAACATTGATGAGAGAGAAACATCATCAATAGGCTGCGTCCTGCACACCCCCAACTGGGGATCGATCCCGCAACCCGGGCATGTGCTCTGACCGGGAATTGAACTGGTGACCTCTTGGTTCATAAGTTGATGCTCAACCACTGGGTAACACTGGCTGGGCTCCCTGGAGAATTTTAAGATTCACTTTAAGGAGCCATTTTTATTTTACCATGTGGTTTATGTATGTGTAACACATCCGTAAGAATTTATTGTGCTTTCTCTGCCTTTATAAAATGTTCTCATGCAAATAAATCTAGACTCATACAGCCAATTCCCATTTATTTTAAAACTTCTCACCCACCCCGTGGAACCTGGGCCTTTTAAGTAGTCTCCTGGATGTGTCTTTGGTCTAGTGGTGAACAAAGTACTGTGATCTGATAATGTGGAAATATTTTAAGAAAAAAACCACCTATTTGTCACACTTAGCTTCTGTCTCTCAGACTTACGGTCAACCCCAGGTGTGACTAAAGATATCCAGTCAGGCCTGGCTGGTGTGGCTCAGTGGTTGACATCGACCTATGAACCAGGAGGTCACTGATTCAATTCCCGATCAGGGCACATGCTCAGGTTGAAGGCTCGATCCCCAGTTGGGGGCGTGCAGGAGGCAGCCAATCCATGATTCTCTTTCATCATTGATGTTTCTATTTCTCTCTCTTCTCGGAAATCAATAAAAATATATGTTAAAAAAATAGCTATCCCCAGTCATTGTGCTTAGAGAAACTGTTAAAGAAAAATACTGCTGGAGATGGAGTATGAAACGGTGGGTTGTGAGGCAGATATGGGCTCCAGGCTTTGGAGAGTGTGGTGCAGGAGTTCATAGGGTAAGTTTCTATTGAGTTTCCTTGGGAGCGGGGGTGAGAAGGTTTGAAACAGTTCTTTTTGTTCAGGATTCACTTTGCGCCCGGGGGAACGGGCAGTTGAGTTGGTGTCTGTCCTAAGACTAGCACCTGGTGGTCATGTCGTTCTTGGTTCTCACATGTTCTGTGCAGAGGAACAGCAGTGCTGTCTGCCTTAGCAAATGCTCCCTGGTCCACAGATTAGTACCCAGACCTCACCTCCAGGCGGCTCCATATCCCAGCCTGAGCATCACGCCCGGCAGACCACACCCACTGACACGCCTCCTGGGAATGCAGGCTGTGCTGGCAGCGCTGAGCCGGTGCTGGAGTTTCATAGCCCTGCGTGGTTGAGCCTCTGGTTCTGTGCTGTTCCAAAATTGGGAAAAGCCCAGCGTGGGCTCTGATATAAATTTTGATTTGTTTTTTTCTTCCATTTTCTTGCAGAAACATCCCTTTATTTTAATGTATGAAGAACGTACTGTAGAGGTCGCAAGCTATGTTTGTAAAATCCTGGATCAAATGCCAGCAACTCCCAGCTCTCCCATGTATGTCGATTGATGCCGCTGCTACGTCAGACTCTAGAAAAAAAGGGCTGAGAGGAAGCAAGACGTAAAGAATTTTCACCCTATCACAGTGTTTTTATTGCTCGCCCAGACACCATGTGCAATAAGATTGGTGTTTGTTTCCATCATGTCTGTATACTCCCGTCATCTAGGACGTGCATCCCCGAAGTATCCGACTGATCCCAGTGTTCGTGCTGGTCAGAGACCTCATCCTGCTCTTTCCCGATGACATACTCATGAAACGTGGAAGTCAGTACGATCAATTTGTTGACTGTGATTAGATCACATCTTTAATTCATTTCTAGACTCAAAACCTGGAGACACAGCTACTGGGGTGGTATTTGTCAGACTTCCGGTCCTGGAAAAACGCAGTGATGGATGTACTGTGTCTGAATGTAGGGACTCGGCACGAGTGAGAAGAGCTTGCACAGCCAGCGAGACGCATTGCCTTCTGGAGCCGGGAGACAGGAGGGTTTCTGTTCTTCACCAAGTGCAATAGACTTACTGATCTGAGGTCCTGTTGCTTTATGGTCACAGTCGATGTTCGGGGATCGATGTGCTCGGCCAAATTCCCGTTTGAAATATCATTTTAAATTAGAATGAATTTATCTTCACCAAAAACCATGTTGTGTTCAAAGAGGCGAACAGTAAAATATCGAGACAGGACAGAATGTGCTCTTTTCTCCTTGACCAGTCCTTCTGCTTTTCACTGGGAGACTCGGGAGTCTGCCCCTTGTCAAAGAAGGTGCTGATCCTAAGAATTGTCACTCAGCATTTGGTGTGCTGCTAACCCGAGGTTCCACCTGCCACCAACCACCGGGACTGAACGAAGAAAAATTACGGAGGGCAACGTTTACAGACGTTTTCATGCGAGCATCTTCTCTGGGACAGCTCCTAGCAGCTCTCTTCCCCCTTTGTCCCGAGCCTGATACTTTAGCCATCGTAACTCACTACCAGGGAGGAGTAGCGAGGAGCAATGTGCCTTGATTGATTAGATAGATAGAGATTTCTCGTAGGCAGCAAAAGACCAAATCGCAGCTGTTTGCCGTCACTGGTCCAGGTCTTCGGTTTCTGAACCTCTTCCCCTCCCCTGTAGTCTCTTGCCACTATGTGTCTTTTGCTTAATCCAGTTCTTTGCCTCCCCCCACCCTCTCTATTAAAAACCTTTATAATACCAGGGATGTTCCTTACCAAGGATTTCTAGCCCCAAATCTCTCAGATGCGCCAATGTTTAAGAGGCTGAACATCATGGGGCTCAGTAACGTGGTAGGTGATGAGGCAGCATCTTTCTAGAAACACGAGTGACCCAGGGAGGACCTGAAACGGCAGTCTTAGGTGAGCTCAGCGCCTGCGAGAGCCTCTTACAGGTCATCATTTCTTGGAATTGGAGTTCTACAGAATCAACCCCGCAACCCAAACAACCCCCGAACAGTGATAAGCCCACTGTAACCTGCTCTCTGCTGTGCTTCCTCACTCCCCCACCAGCCAGCTTCCCCTGGGGTTTGCTCTGGCCTCCCTGGCACTGCGCGTTCGGCTCTGTGAGCAGCACTGTGAGTGGTCCCAGCACGCGGGAATATAAAACAGCCGTGGTCCCAGACCAGGTGAGGCCGTTCCAGAAGCCCCGGGGCAGGTACTGCTGTGTCTCCTCCCAGAGTGACAGTCATCAACACTATACAACAATAAAGGGAGAATGGTGCTGTTTTAAAGTCACTTCCCTGTCAATTTCAGAATTCAAAAATGATTTCTTGCTTTGATCCATTTGCCTAATTTTCCCATTTTCTCCCCTATGGCATCATAAACCTTAGACTTCCCAGTGTTCTCAAAGGAAGCGTTGTTATGTGTCTTCCTTCAACTACACCAAGCCATCATTCTCCGTATCTCCCGGGGACTCAACTTCCTGTCTGCTGTCAACTTCCCGTCGGGCTCGGCGCAGGGTCACTTTGCCATTCTACAGTGGAGATCAAAGCAGTTCTGACTGTCCAGGAGCTAAGCTGATCTGACTGTTCTGTTGTGTGGATGACCACATCAAAGCAATTTTAGTGTATTAATCATAGATTATTATAAACTATAAACTTAAGGGCAAGGAGTTTATTACCCTATATCTTTATTAAAACAAAAGGGTGTATAGTGTTCACAGACTGTGAAAATAGTGTAAGAACTGTACATTGTGAGCTCTGGTTATTTTTCTCTTGTATCATAGAAAAATGTATAAAAATTATCAAAAAGCTAATGTGCAGGGATATTGCCTTATTTGTCTGTAAAAATGGAGCTCAGTAACATAACTGCTTCTTGGAGCTTTGGAATATTTTATCCTGTATTCTTGTTTGAAATCCTCCTCTATTTAAGATATATACATGGAATCGAAGTGTTTATGTAATAGTTCTATCCTTTTGCCTGCAGGTCAGTTGTAATAAATCTAGGATGTGATGATGACTCTGTAATTTGATTTTCTGAAGTCAGACCCTGAGAGGGGAAGATTAAGTAAATTCCATTAAATTATCTGTGAGTTTCACCTTGGGAGAGAGTCTCTTCTGGACGTGTTTATGGCTTTTCTTTCTCTGCTCTCCTGTGGTTGCTGTATGGCTTTGCCTTCTCTTTGAGCAGGTGGGAGGCAGAGTCCCCTGAGTTGTGTTCTCTGCTGGTTTCCCTGCCCTGCCCAGTGTTCTTACTGCTGGAGGGAGAGGGCGCAGTTCCCCCTGGGATGGGGTGGAGTCTAGTCTGCTGGGCTTGGTGCTTGGTCACCAGCCACGCTCTCTGCTCCTGGTTCTGTGGCTGCTGGTGAGTCTCCATGTCAGCCCAGTCACTCACGGCTCCCTGGGCTAAAGGAGGGGGAGGGAGGGGATTTTTGCCTCTCAGACCTGAGAGGTTTATGAATGGGAGGACTTGTATGTGAGCAAAAGCCTTGGGACCCTGGGAACTATTGGAGAGGACACTGAAGCCTGGGCACTGGATGTGTCTGTGATACTCCCACCTCCCGGTCAGTGAGCAAATCCTCACTCCTGGCCATATGTTAACTCGGCACCTTACCAGTCTGTGCCTGCTTCTGATCTGACCTGAGGTGCAGGAGGAACCACTATAGCACCAGGTGTGGTAAGGAGCAGGCATCCTCCAGGGAAGGGTGTGGCTGTAGGAATCCTGGCCTCCCCTTGAGCCTTAGCTGCCCCCAGAGAGGTACCCCATGGAGCTTCCAGATCCCCGCTGAGCACTGACCTGGTGCCATGAGAGCCAGACAGGCTGCACTCCATGCGGTGTGGACAGTGCAGTATTTGTTCATCTTGTTTGATTCTGACTGTAGCCTTCAAAGTCAGGTTGTGGTGTCCCGTTGGGCAGATGAAGAAAACACACAGGGAACCGCAAAGCAAGGCTTAGGGAAGTGAAGTGCTGACCCTGACAGCTGTGGGGAGGAGAGCGAGATGCAAATCCAGGCTGTGACACTGGTTTCTCGTGGAATTAGAGATGAGAAATTACACTGATTTAAAATACCTGACAGAGAAGTGTGGCGTTGAGAAGAGTGAACTGTAGTTGGGGGGCAACCTGAGTTTATAGCCCTAACCAAGGCCTGGTTCGTTATCTTGGAGATGAGTTTAAGCCCGAGGTCCCGGAGGCTCAGTGGCCAACATAAAGGGTAAGAGATGGTTACCTTAGAACCAACCAGAGTAGCTCTAGCTCCTAATTCTTAAGTGGGACACCTGAGCATCAGTGCAGAGGCTGCTGTGTCCTGTTAGCATGATGGCGTTACGTTTCAATCACTGAGAAGGGGGTTGGGCGGGAAAGAAATTTGAGGTGGCTCTGGTTAGTATTCAAGTGCCCTCTGCTCATTCATTTCTCACACCTGCCTCAGCTGCAGGAGGGTCAGGTGCCCTGGGCCCTGGCTGCCCTGCCTCCCAGGCCCTAGGTTGGCCCATGTCCTGGGCCCTGGCTGCCCTCCTCCCAGGCCCGAGGTTGGCCCATGTCCCGGGCCCTGGCTGCCCAGCCTCAGGTCCAAGGTGGGCCCATGTCCCGCTCTGGCCCGGGCTGTGCATCAGTCACATCGCAGCACCTGTGCTTAGTACTCAGAATATGAAGATAGACGACCTAAAAACTGTTGATTTTGAACTTGTTGGTTTCCTTAAATACCTCATTAAGTGGTTTGAGGGGAGACCCCGATGAGTGACTCTCCGGGTACACCGTGGGAACCATGTGGAGTGGACAGTTGGTATTGGACCACCTGGTGTGAGGATCACCTTTAGTACTCGAAGCATCAGCTTCCATATACCTTCTGGGAGTTTGCTATAGACAGAAGCAATGTATTTCCTGGTCTTCCCCACCTTTCAGATAAATGTACATCCAGAAATTCTCATTTCAAAGCTCGGAATCAAGGGTTAGTAGTTCAATATCCACGGTAACATTTTTTGTTGTTTTCCTGATGATATGCCAAAGTATATTTATACTTAAGTGTAAAATGTGATTCTGCTGTTTAAAATTGTCAGTTGCGACAGCACAGTATAAAGTCACAACTGAGTAATCAAAATGTATAATGAATCAAATTTTTATCTGCATTTGAAGTTTCCATCTACATCTATGTTTTACTGAAGAACTGCGAAATAGAACTACCTTTTTATAACACTTGTGAACCCAAGTTTGTGAGACTGGCAGGCTATTGTTGCCTCAGTCCTACACGCAGGGCACCCTCTTAACTAATTAGGCAATTTGCTTAAGGCAGAGCATGGTTCGAGGCAAGCATCGCCGAGCGCCAGGTCTTGCTGCTTTCTTGAGATCTTTCTCCTGAAACCATTTGACAGTTACATGGATTGCAAGGGTTTCTAGATTTTTTTTCCCCAAGCAAATGCTTTCTACATACACACGATTCCTGCCTGTTTTGTGGGCTCTACACTTAATCCACGCCACATGGCATTTCATAGTTTAATTTCTTTTTTTGCAAAACTGGGCCCCAACCCACTTTTGCCTGTTTTTAGAAAGTAAATCCGTTTTCAAAGGATGAAGAAGTGCTTCAACTGAGGGCAGAGAAAGTGTAAGAACTCGTTAGAAAGGGCTTTGAGACCTGCCTTCTCCTAACACCCTTCTCCGCCTCTGCTCCCAGTTAGAAACCAAGTCCTTTCGATTATATCCCTGCATGTGCTCCTTCGTTCTCTCCTCCCGTTGCCTCTGCCACTCACGTCTCCCCTGTGTCTCTGCCTCTCTGGTCGCCCTCCCTCTCTGCTTTCTCTCCCCCCCCCCCCCCCCCCCCCCCCCCCCCATAACGTGCTGATCTAATCACATTGTTCTGGTTCAAAGTCTGAGTCCTTGGGACGGACATGCAAGGAAAAGGCCACCACCTGCTTATGGCCCTAAGTGCATGGTTTTAATCCTCGGCTCGTGGGTAGGAGCTGTTATCCCCGTTTTAAATGGGCGGAAGTGGGCTCGCTGCCTCTGGTGACCTGTGCACCATCCCAGAGCCGGGAGGAGTCTGCCAGGGCCAGAGCCAGGCAGAGTCTGGAGAGGGGGGTCGTAATTATACAGGGAATCCTACATCATGCTGAGGGTGAGCTTTACCGCGGAAGTGCTGGCAAACCAAGTGGGATTTTAAGCAAGAAAATGGTTTGACCTGATGCATACTTTAGAAAGATCATTTCACTGACTGCAGGCTGCAGTGGAAGTGGGGGCATTTGAAGATCAATGAAGAAACCTGCAATATCCCAGGCAGACGCTGGGGAGCTACAGGAATGGAATCGGGATGGAGAAGAGAGACCTTAGGCGGTAACTTAGGGTGTGGAGTGAGCTAGATTGATCCCTGACCACGTGTGTGGGGTAAAGAGTGGGCGGAGGTCTGGAAAAAATCCTTTCTGGCTTGGTGGCTCAGGTGGCTTTACAGAGCCTGTCCCGCCTTTCACAACCTTCTCGGCCTCGCAGGCCTGTTCTAGCCTAAACTGGTTCCTTCTGTCTGAAATGCTTTTCTTGTCCTTTGAAAGCACCTACGTATTTAAGACCTGGCTTAAATGTCACACCCTCCGGGAAGCCTTTCCCAATTCTGTCTTCTGGGCTCAGATCACTTCTCTCCCCCCGCCCCCCGCCCCTTTTAAACGTTTAATAAGAAGTCAAATTAAGGACTAAAATGCAAGTATGCAAATCCAGCAGAAACTGACCTGGTTTGCCTATATCAACAAGGGAAATTTTAATAAAGGAAGACTATGTAGTTTCCATAAAAGATAATTTAAATAGATCACTTCTTTTGAAACATAAATTTATGCAGCATTTAATCACATTTAGTTACATTTACGTGTCTCTTTCTCGACTTGATTGTGAGTTACTTGAGATCAGTCTTCTATGTCATCTCTGTGACCCAGTGGAATGGTCATACAATGATAGCGCTTTTCTCTTAGAAGGCCTGCTTTTTCACACTTGGTGAAGACCGCACGGCATCCTATTGATTCTACAGGATTTTCCCTAAAACAATGCACAATACCAGTAAATTGGATTTCTATGTCAATGGCATATCTCTGCTAAAAGAAAGGAAATGACTAGAGGTCATAGTTGGGACTGTTCTAGTCAACAGTTAGCAACTAAACAGTAGGTGCTCAGAAAACAGAATCCACTTCAAAGACAGTACATCTGACAGGATGTTAGATTGGGTGCCAGTAATTAACCCCTAATTGCAGTAACTACATTTGTAGTTACAAAAGAAAACTATTTTTAAATGCTTTCCTGAATTGGCCCAAAAGGAGTCAAGGAAGCCCTGCCACTCCCTGAGGGAAGCAGGAGCTCTTGATCCCAACCAGCTCTTGTCTGTTTCTGGAAAGTAGGTCCATTTTCGAAGCATGAGGAGTTGTACCAACTGAGGACAGAAAAAAGAACTTGCCAGGAGCAACTTTTGTTCCCAAAGGTGTCAGGGCCTTTGAAGGTTGCTTAACAAATGCTGGAAAAAAAAAAGTCTTTTGTGCCTGGAGTTTCTTTGGAATCCTGGAAACCTTACGCTGTTGTATTTGAAATGACGCAGTGTTTAGGGCTCAGGGCGTGCGGGATATCCACCTTGACCCACACGGTCACCAGGGTTCAGACCCGGATGAGACTGCCTGGGTTTGAGTCCTGGATCAGCATTTATCACACAAACTTGAATCTGTGCCTCGGTTTCCTCACCTATAAGATGGGGATAAGAAAACATCTGTCACCAAGTGTTTTGGTGAGGATTTAACAAGAAAATGTACCCACATGCTTACCAGAGTGTCTGACCCATGGTGGGTAACCTGTACAGGAGCCCAATGATCAATAATCACTGCCTAACACGCAGGTTGCATTCATTCTATTGACCACTTGGGGGAGCCATGTAGCTGGAAAACACCGAATTCCGGGGAAAGCCAAGTACATTTTTGTCTCTGCCTGTCTGTTAGGGAGGATCATGTTTGCATTGGGAGAAACAGAGGCTCAAAGAGGAGAAATGGTTCGCTCATAGTCATGCAAGTAACTGGTAATCTGAAGAGTAGAGTCTTTTTATTTCATTAATGAATCACTTGACAAACCAAGATCAACTTGAGCCACAAGCCTACAAGTTTTCAAGCATGGCTAAGTTTACTGCTCTCTGTGGCGTGTCTGCGTAGAGTTAAAAATAATCCTGCCCTTCTCAAGTCCTCGGCTAAGTTTGTGTCGTATTTTACTTTATTTTATCGAGGCCTATGTTTAAATGGCAGTAGTATAACAGAGATTGTTTAATATATACGATGCTCTGGCATATACATAGATTTTATAAAGCACAGGCAACAGGCATTGCTTTCAAGAAATGTACTTATATGCAGGAGTAAGGACACATACACTTTCCTTGGTGATGGCATTGAATTTCAAAGCTTCAAGTACCCCCAAAAGCAGATAATTCTCAAATTTATATTCCCAACCTCGATCTTCCCCTGGACTCCAGGCTCAATGAATCTAACTTCTTACACGAAGCTCCCACTTGGAAGCCTGGGAGACAGCTCATGTTCTCATTATGTAACGCTGAGCTCCTTATCGTCCGTACTTATTCTTCCCACAGACCTTCATACTAGTGTTTCAGTTAGTGCTACTCCATCCTTCCGGGTGCTCAGCCAAAACCTCTGAGTGGCCCTGAAACCCTCTCTCTCATTCTCCACATTGAATTCATCAGCAACCATGCTGGCCCTATCTTCAAGATAAATCCAGAATCCAGTCACTCCTTCCCACCTCCAGAGCTCCCATCGTGGGCCGAGCCACCACCTCATCTCGGGCTGTTGCCATGGCCTCCACACTGACCCCCCGCTTCCGCCCTTCTGTGGCTGCTCTGTGGAGAGGCACACGGAGCTGGTAACTCTCAGCAGTGTGGCATCCCATCTCACTCAAGTCCTTATAGCTGCGCTTCCCTGTGGTGTCTCCAACCATCCCCAGCATCTTCTGCTTCTCCCCGCCTTCCTGGGAGAGTGGGAGAGGCAGTGGGATTGGGGCTCGTGAGAGGGAGGAACTGGCACAGACAGTAATGGCAGAGCAGGGCCTGTGGCTCAGAGGTCTCTCCTGACCGCCACGTGTTAAATGTCCTCATCTCTGTGTGGCTCTCTGTGCCCTAGCTCTGCTTGCTTACTTGCTTGCATTTGTCACCATGTGAAATCATTTAATTTATTTATTTGATTTATTTATGACTCACTTATGTCTTCCTCTTCACAATGGACAGAGGGGAATCTAATGTGTGAAGGCAACAGTGAGGATATTGGCAGGAGCGAAGCTTGGGTGCCAACAACACCTGGGACCTTTAATCTATTGCTCTTACCGTCTCTTCACTGTCCCTCATCCCGCTCATGTTCTTGCTTCCTTCGCATCTTGCTTAAGTCCATGGTCAATCATTTCAATCACTCCCTTGCCTCTCTTCATTGTATTCTGTTGTTGCAAGACAATAACTCAGATGTAATTGGACTCGTCACCTTGATTTTGCTTGTTAGGCCTTTCAACTGATTGGATGAAGCCCACCCACATTACCAAGGACAGTCTCCTTGACTTGGAGCCAGTTGACTTTGGACATTAATCACATCTCTAACATACCTCACAACAGAGTCTCGATCAGTGTTAGACTGCGTAACTGGGGGGCCTACCCAGCACGGTCCACCTCTTATCAACATGACACCCGTATTCATCTCCTTAATCATACTTAATATCCAAATAAAAACAGCAGTAAAGCCATACTTTTGCCTAACATGGTACCACTATTCTGATACAACCCAAGGTGTGCTTACCCTCTCTACAGAAGAGGTGGCAGTCTTCAATCTTCTTCATAGCCTGAAATTTAAGTAATGTGATTAAGGTTAACTATTATTAATATATCTATATTATAGGGGACAAGAGAGAGCAGAACATAAAGATATTTAATACATACACACAGACATATTCATCTATATATATAAAACGCCAGCGATTGTAAAGCCGTAATGATCGGTTGCTATGACGCCCACTGTGGCCAGTGAACCAGCTGATCAGGAGGTGGGGCCAGCTGGCCAACCTCCCGTGGCCCCTCCCCCAAGCCACCCTGCCCCTGATTGCTCCCCCAGACTCAGTTGGGGGTGGGGCTGGCCAGCCAACCTCCTGCAGCCCCTTCCTCCAGCTGGCCCCACTCCCGATGGGCCCCCACCACCCCGATTGGCCCGCAGCCCTTCCCCTCAGTTGGCCCGGCCCTGATCTGCCAACCTCCAGCCGTCTCCTCCTCCCGACAGGCCCAGCCCCAATCTGCCCCAATTGTTGCCCGGCCGGCCGGATCCCACCTGTACATGAATTTGTGCACTGGGCCTCTAGTAATAAAATAAGGAAGAAACACTTATAACAATTGTAGTCCTCATATCTGCAATTAGTCATGTGATTGTAGCTGGTATTTTTAACTTCCTGCTTTTATTATTCATCCTATATCCTCTCAGCTAGCACCTGAGCTGGTCATGGCCCTCTGCCTGGTGAGGGGATTGGAACCTTCAATTCTGGAAGGACTAGGCCAAACATGTCAAACTGAAAGGCTAACATGGGCCAAATAAACGAGGCATGCAGCCCACAGGCTGTGAGTTTGACATACTTGGACTAGGCCATTAGTGGTCCTGCCTGAATTGGATTATTGTTATTTTCCACGAATATCCCTGAGCCTTCCTTTTTATGGGCCTATTCATATTCATATTTACTATTTCTTGTGTAAGTTTTCATAGTTTGTATCTTTCTAGGAATTTGCCTATTTCATCTAAATTACCTAATTTGTTGGCATATAGTTGCTCATAGTATTCACGTATAGTTCTTTTTATTTTGGTGATGTCATTAGTGATGTTGCTACTTCTACTTCTGACTTAAGTAAATCAAGTTTTTTCTCCTTTATGTTTAGTCCGTCTAGCTAAAGATTTTTTTGGTCAATTTTCTTGAACTTTCAAAGGACTAAGTTTTGCTTTCATTGATTTTTTCTATTGTTTTTTTTTTTCCTACTCTCTTCTATTTATTTCTACTCTAGTCCTTAAATATGTTCTTTGTTCTGTTTGCTTTCAGTTTAGTTTGATCTTCTTTTTCCATTTTTTTTTTAAGGTGGAGAATTAGTTTTTGATTTGAGGAATTTTTTAAAATTTAATTTTATTTGAATATATTCTTTTTTAATTTAAATTCTTTATTGTTTAAAGTATTATATATGTCTCCTTTTTCCCCCATTGACCTCTCCCTGGCCGCTCCCACCCCCCAGCACATGACCTCACCCCGCTACTGTGTCCATGGGTTATGCTTATATGAATGCATACAAGTCCTTTGGTTGATCTCTTACCGCCCCTACATGCCCCCCACACCCCGCCATCCCTCTGAAGTTTTATGTTCTATTCGATGTTTCTCTGTCTCTGGATCTATTTTTGTTCATCAGTTTACGTTGTTCATTATATTCCACAAATGAGTGAGATCGTGTGATACTTATCCTTCTGACTGGCTTATTTCACTTAGCATAGTGCTCTCCAGGTCCATCTACACTGTTGCGGATGGTAAGGCTTCTTTCTTTTTTATAGCAGCATAGTATTCCATTGTGTAGATGTACCACACTTCTTTTATTCACTCATCTGCTGATGGGCACTTAGGCTGTTTCCTATTTTAATATATTATTATTGATTTCAGAGAGGAAGGGAGAGAGAAATAGTAACATCAATGATGAGAAAGACTCATCAATTGGCTGTCTCCTGAACACCCCACACTGGGGATCCATCCTGCAACTCAGGCATGTGCCCTGGCTGGGAATCTAACCAAAACCTCCTGGTTCATAGGTCAGCGCTCAACCACTGAGCAACACCAGCTGGCTGATTTGAGGAAATTTTTAAATTAACATAGGCATTTACAGTTATAACTTTATTCTAAGCTCTGCTTTGCTATATCCCATAAGTGTTGGTATGTTGTAGTTTTCATCAATCTCAAAATATTTTCTAATTTCTTTTATGATTTCTTCTTTGACCCATTAATCATTGAAGAGTGTGTCATTTAATTTCCAGTAATTTGTAAATTTTCCAAGTTTCCTTCTGTTCTTGATTTCTAATTTAATTCCCTTGTACTCAGATGTGCTTTATATTATTTCAATGATTTTTAATTGAATGTAGCTTGCTTTATGACCTATCCTCTGGTCTATCCTAGAGAATGTTCCATGTGTATTTCAGAAAAATATGTATTCTGCTGCTGAACACCTCTCTATGGATGTCTATTAGGTCTGTTTGGCTTATAATGTATTTCAAGTCTTTTATATCCTTGTGAATCTTCTCATTTTTTTTCTTTTATTGAGAGAGAGAGAGAGAGAGAGAGTGATTGAAGTCTCCAACAATTTTTGTTGACTATTTTTTTTAGTCTTGTCAGTTTGTATTTCATGTACCATGAGGTTCTGTTAAGTTCATATATAATTATAACATTTATATATTCCTGTTGGATTGACCTTCTATTATAATATGTTTCATTATGATATGTAGCATTTTTGTTTTAAAGTATTTGTTATTAGTATAGCTCTTTTGTGGTTGCTATTTGCATGGTATATGTTTTTTCCATTTCCCCCCCTTTAAACCTATTTGTACCTTTGAATCTAAAGTGTATCTCCTTTAGTCAGTGTATAGTTAGATCTTGTCTTTTAATTGGACTGTTTAATCCATTCACATATAGAACTCTTACTGATATAATTTGCTTTATGTCTAATACTTTGTTTTCTATGTCTCTTGTCTTTTTTCTTCCTTTGTTTTCTCTTTACTGCTTTCTTTTTCTTTTTAAAAAAAATATATTTTTATTGATTTCAGAGAGGAAGGGAGAGGGAGAGAGAGATAGAAACATCAATGATGATAGAGAACCATTGACTGGCTGCCTCCTGCACACCCCCGACTGGGGATCGAGCCTACAACCCGGGTATGTGCCCTTGGCCAGAATTGAACTCGGGACCTTTCAGTCTGCAGGCCCACATTCTATCCACTGAGCTAAAATGGCTAGGGCAGCATTTTGAATATGGCCACCCCCACTGCTTTGTGGTCACCATTGTTTCTGATTGAAAGTCAGTTGTTAATATTATTGGGGTTCCCTTGTATGCAAGGAATTATTTTTCTTTTGCTGCTTTCAAAATTTTCTCTTTGTCTTTTAACATTTTGACTATGATATGTCTGGATGTGAATTTCTCTGTTTGGAGTTTGGTAAGCTTCTTGAATGTATAGATTAATGTTTTAAAAACTATTTTTGGGAAATGTATTTTGAGGTTCTATTCAGTTCATTATATGTTTATAATGGTTATATATTCCTATAGGATTGACCTTTTTATTATAAAACTAGTGGCTCAGTGCACATATACAGATGGGGGTGGTGGTCATTATTTCTTCAAATACATTTTCTTGCCTTTTCTCTTTTCTGCATCTGATGTTAACATTATGCACATATTATCACACATAATGGTGTCTCATATTTCTCAGGAGCTCCACTTATTTTTTCTCTTCCTCTTTTTTCTCTGTTGCCTGATTCTTTCTTGTACCAGCTGAAATCTACTATTGAATCCCTTTAGTGAATTTTTCATTGTGTTTATTTTACTTTTTAATTCTAAAAATTTTCATTTGGTCCTTTTTAATAATTTCTATCTCTATTGATATTTTCTTTTTAATGAAACATTATCATCATATCTTCCTTTGATCCTTTAAACATTATATTCTTTCGTTAGTTTAACATATTTATAGTAATTGTTTTGAAGTCTTTGTCCAGTCAACATCTGGTTGTTCTCAAAGGCAGATTCTTTTAATTGCTTTTATTTCTGTGTATGGATCACACGTTCACATTTCTTTGTATATCTTGTAATTTTTTGTTGTTGAAACTGGGAATTTGCTTTTGGGCATTTATTGCTCTACAATTTATCAAATTAAAGTCAGGCCCTTTGCAGAGGTGAATTTTTGAGGCCAGTCTTTGGGATTTGTTTCAAGTCCATGGTAGCTCTTCTTAGCTGTCTCTCTGTCTTCCCTGATTCTCTTTACCAAACTTCCTGCTTATCTTCCATTTTTCTGATTGCTATCTTGAAACTACACATCTTCTCTAATTGCTTAACAACAAAATCTTTACTGCCTATCAAAGTGCCTTTTGGCTTGAACTTCTCCACCCTCTGTTGCAAGTAAAGTCAGTCTTTTGAGGGAGATCTATGGAGCTGAGCTCTCTGTTCTTACAGCCTGCCTCCCCCACGGACAAGACTTTTGCACGACTGCTCTGGAACTGGGGCTGGGGACAATGCTCCCCATGAGCACAACTGTGAGCATGGCGGTAATCTCTGGTTTTTTCATTTTGCTTCTCCAACTCAGAGCCTCCACCCTACTAGTGAGCCAGGAATAGTAGGGTGGTCTGGGCCAAGTAGTATTAGCCTGTCGTACCTAGGGTAGAGTTTCCACTTAAGTGTGGGCTGGGTGGAGGAGGGGGACCCCAGACCTCCAGGTTTTATTCTTCTTCAGTAGAGCTTCTGAAACAAGGAGCCGGGGGAAAAGAACTGTTGTCAGTCTGCTCCTCCCGAGGGAAAACTGTAACCCTAGACTGAAAGTGGGGTGAGAGGGAACCCTGTTTTCCTAGCAGTGGTAGAGCTTCTTTCACACAGTGCTGGTGAGGAGACGGGGTGTGGAGAGCCAGGTAAGGCGTGAATCATGACTCAGACATCACAGACTCTCACTGTCTTGTTGAGATTTCGTAGAGTTTCTTGAATAAATGTTTCTCCACTTGATGTATGTATGCCTTTAGAACAATTTCCAGACAGAGACTTTAGACCATTTTTTAAAGTAATTTTTACCAGTTATGGTTATTTCACTGGGGAGAGTGCTATGGTCTAAATATGTCTCCCCAAAATCCATGTTGGATCCTAGCTCCCAAATGTGATGTTATTAGTAGAGGGGACCTTGGGAGGTGATTAGATAGAGCCTGTGTGGATGGGATTAGTGCTTTATGAGAGAGGCTCCAGAGAGATCCTTTAGGTCCTTTCATGATGTGAGGATACAATGGGAAGTCAGTGACCTGGTAAAGGATCCTCACGACTATGCTGGCACCATAATCTTGGACTTCCAGCCTTCACACTATGAGCGATAAATTTCTTCTGTTTAAAAGCTACCCAGTCAGAACAGACTGACAGAGAGGGCATGTGGAGCTTGTAAATCTGCTATTCCAGAAGTGCTTCTTGAATACTATTGTGTTTATGTATTGAATTGTGTCTAGAAATCTTGCTGGACCATCTCATCATTCATTCATTCATTCATTCATTCATTCATTCATCAATTTAATACAGATTTATTAGTTTAATTACTTTGAGCTTTCTAGATAAATGAGCATTACTTTTCCAAAGAATAGCAACTCTTTCTATTTTTTTTTCAATCTTCTGTTTTAAAAAAATTCTTAGTGAATTAGATAAGACCTTCCCAACTATGGCAAACATGGTAGTGATTAAAGCATGTGTATTTGCTTTGTTCTCTACCTGGTAAAGTATCTCCATTATGTATTTTGTTTGTTATAGGTTTTTAAAAAAATATATTTTATTGATTTTTCACAGAGAGGAAGGGAGAGGGATAGAGAGCCAGAAACATCGATGAGAGAGAAATATCGATCAGCTGCCTCCTGCACACCCCCTGCTGGGAATGTGCCCGCAACCAAGATACATGCCCTGGACTGGAATTGAACCTGGGACCCCTGAGTCTGCAGGCTGACGCTCTATCCACTGAGCTAAACTGGTCAGGGCTGCTATAGGTTTTTGAAAGATAAACTTTATCTCTCTGTCTTGTGAAGGTTTTAATAAGAATGTGTTGACATATGTAAAATGCTTTTTCATTATCTATTGAGATAATCATGAGTGTTCTGTTTTAAATTTTGAATCAGATTGATAGATGTTATATTGTTGAATAATCCTCCAATATCTGGGGTAAATTCTGATTATGATGAATTATTTTAAAATACATGTTGGATTCTGTTAGTCAATATTTAATGTAGGACTTTTATTTATATTTCTAAGTGAAATTAGCCTATAATTTTCTTTCCTTATATTGGCCCTATTTGGTTTTGGTATATAGGTTATAATTTTTCCTTCTTAATTTTTTTTAACTTTTTAATTGATTTTATTGGGATGACATTAGTTAATAAAATTATATAGGTTTCAGGTGTAGAATTCTATAATCATCTGTATATTATATTGGGTGTTCACCACCCCAAGTCAAATAAAATTTTTTTTGCTTTTTGCGAGGCAACTTGTATATTATAAGGATTATTTGTTGCTTGAAGTTTTGATAGCACTCACTTGTAAGGCCTCTGTGCCCAGTTTTTATGTCTGGGTATGAATTTGGACAAAAGGCTTTTTATTACTTTCTCACCTTAAATATTATTTGTCTAGATAAGTTTTCCATTCTTTCATATTAAAACTTTTGCATTTTATACTATTAAAACAACTCATCCATTGCTTCTGGATTTTGAAATGTGCTGGTGTTTTCTTGCTTATAATATTTCTTTAAAGTTATTAAAACAGCCTGGCCTGCATGGCTCAGTGGTTGAGTGTTCACCTATGAACCAGGAGGTCACGGTTCAATTCCTGGTCAGGGCACATGCTCGGGTAGTGGGCTCTATCCCCATTAGGGGGCATTCAGGAGACAGCTGATCAATGATTCTCTCCCATCATTGATGTTTCTATCTCTCTCTCTCTCCCCTCCTCTCTGAAATCAATAAAAATATATTTTAAAAAAGTTATTAAAATATCCTCTATGTCTGTAGTTATTTCTCCTGTTCTGTTTTCTATAGTGTTTATTTATATCTTCTCTTTTTTCATGAACACTCTTTCCAAAGTGCTATCTTCATTTTTTTTTTAACCACCGTATTTTTTATTTATTTTTTTGCTATCTTCTTTTTTTTTAACCACCGTATTTTTTATTTATTTTTTTATTGCTTAAAGTATTACAAAGGGTATTACATATGTCTCCTTTTTTCCTCCGCCCTTGACAATCCCCTGGCCTCCCCTACCCCCCAGTGTCTTATGTCCATTGGTTATGCTTATATGCATGCATACAAGTCCTTTGGTTGATCTCATTTTTAAAAAAATATATTTTATTGATTTTTTACAGAGAGAAAGGGAGAGGGATAGAGAGTTAGAAACATTGATGAGAGAGAAACATCGATCAGCTGCCTCCTGCACACTCCCTACTGGGTATGTGCCCGCAACCAAGGTACATGCCCTTGACCAGAACCGAACCTGGGACCCTTGAGTCCGCAGGCCGACACTCTATTCACTGAGCCAAACTGGTTAGGGCCTGCATTTTTTTTTTTTTAAATTTCAGAGAGGGAGATGAGAGAGAGAGAGAGAGAGAGAAACATCAATGATGAGAGAGAATCATTGATTGGCTGCCTCCTGCATGCTCCCTACTGAGGATTGAGCCTGCAACCTGGGCCTGGGCCTTGGCCGGGAATTGAACCATGACCTTCTGGTTCATAGGTCGACACTCAACCACTGAGGCATGCCAGCTGGGCCAAAGTGCTATCTTAATAGGCATTTCTATGAACCAACTTTTGTTTTGTTAACCATCTATAATGTTTTGATTGCTTTGTAGACTCTTCCTGTTATGATTTCCATTCTCCTTATTTCTTTAAAAATGGCCTCCATTATTCATCCTCAACACTGATGAGTTAATTAGACTCTTTTTTAAAATTTTGGGTAGAGAATGAAATCAGGGTTTATTTGGGGGTGGGGTGGGGAGGAGCAGGCAGGGTCTGAAGACACTTGGGAATTTGAACAAAATGTAGGCTGACTGCGGGCAGGGGCTGGGTTTGTAGGCAGCCTGAATGAGACTAATTAGACCAGTGGTTCTCAACCTTGGCTTCACATTAGAATCACCTAGGAATCTTTTTAAAATCCTGATTTCTGAGCCTCATCCTCCGGAAATTCTATTTCTTTGTTATGGGGTAGGGCCACAACATTTGTAACAAAGAAACAGAATTTCTGGAGGATGAGGCCCAGAAATCAGGATTTTAAAAAGATTCCCAGGTGATTCTAATGTGCAGCCAAGGTTGAGAACCACTGAATTAGACTCTTTCATACATGCATATACTTCCTATTGAAGAGAACCACAGGTGTCTTGAACCACCGATTTATTGAACTGTAATAGTCTCTAGAGAGCATCTATTCCCTTGAAGGCAAATAACTGATGTACTTATTTTGAAATTGGTTTACCACGCTCACCTCCCCCCACTGAGGCTGAATGACCCGCAGAACTTGCACACAGCTCTCTGAGCAGCTTCGCCAACGGAGCACGTGTGTAATGACAGGTAGCCCCGCAGGGGAGGAGTCGTCGTCATCCACAGGTTCTGGGATGAGCAGTGTTGAAATCACCTGGAGTCTGTTAGAAATGCAGGATCGTGGGCCCCACCCCTATATTCTGATTCTAAATCAGATTCTGTGTTTTAACAGCATCCTCAGGGGGATCATTTGCACACTCAAGTTTGAGAAGCACCTGGTCTTCCACCTTTACTTGGCAGGTGAGAAAATGAAGGGCCTGAGAGGTGAGCTAATTGACTCCAGATTATGCACAAGAAGGGGATTTTCATAGGAAAATTAGAGGAGGAGGGGAAGAGCGAGAGGGGGAAGGCGCGACGGGGGAGAAAGAGGAGGAAGAAGCCAAGGTTGTGGAAAAGGAGAGAAAAATAAGCAAGAAGAGATGGGAAGGCGATCTTCACCCACACACAGTTCCTCTAAGGCCACCGCTGGGCAGAGCACAAGAGTAGACGTTTGTCTAGTGTCCTTCTATCAGGTTTCAATGTCAGTAAGAGAACACACCCAGATTTCACTGAACCTCAAGTTCTTTCTCTGGCAGTAGGAGTAGCAGCAAGAAAGCTAGAAAATGGCAACATGTCCTGTGGCCCCTCAGGTGCCCGGTGTGGCAGCCCGAGGACCAGCTGTCCTTCTGTGGTTGCTGCCTTGGACCTCCCACAGCCTCAGGGCCTGCCGGGGGCTTCAGCGCCTGCTGACTGGGAGACGCACTCATAAATCTGCAGTGACCCTGCCCTGTCTGCACACGCAGCTCCTTTCCAGGAACACCGGGATTATTTATTGCGGCCCACGGAGTTCTCTGTAAGGCTTCAGCCCGATGCAGGAGATGCATGTTCTATTTCTGTTTGACATCCCCTGTCAGGAGCGAGCTCTGGAAGAGGCGTGAGTAACTCGGCGTTGTACACGGAGGGTGAAGTTATGTGGTTATATATCAACACCAGGCACTGGAAGTCCTTGGAAACCAGGAGGGTATAATTTTAGAATGAACGTAATGAAAATGTTAAAAAGCGATCCATTTTTCTCCTCTGCTTCTAAGATGTGCTAAAAAGTAATTGGGAGAATGTTTCACGGGTGGATGAATGCCTTATGCTGCAGTTACCTCCTGGCGGAAAACGCCGAGGTGGGACAAATACCTCCATCTCGCCAGCCGGGACCTCTGGGCAGTTCCAAGACCAGATTTCTAGCTGCTTCTCAGATGCCTTTCCCCAAGGGTCCTGCCAATAGCCCCTCCAATTCGCCATGTTTGAAACTGAACTCATGGTTTCCTTCCAACTCCCTCCTCCTTCTTTACTTGGCACCCGGCTCACTGGCACCAGGCAGCCACCTGTGGCTCAGGCTCTGCCGTTAGCTGTCCTCCTTGACTCCTCTCGTCCCTCCACCCCTGCCTCCAAGGACAGCTGGTTCCCGTCCATGCTGCCCCCACAGGCTCTCAGATCCATCCTCCTTCCATTCCAACCACAGCTCTCGTAACCCAGGCCTCCCTCTGTCACGTGAGTGATTGTAAAGGCCTCAGAAGGTGTCTAGTCTCTGCCCACTGTCTAGGTTTACCCCTGAAAGTACCCAGCAGGCCACGTCGCTGCCGCCTCAGGGAGCGCCCCTCTTGCCAGCAGGGTCAAGGGTCAAGGACACCGTCAGAGCACTGCAGACAGCCACCCTGGGGGCTCGCACGGCCTGCCTTTGTCACTTTCTTTGCTTGGGCCACATCAGCCCACCTGCCTTTGCTCCTATGCTCACCCCTTTAATGCCATTGGGCATTCCATCCCCCAGGTCTGACTGCCCTTGCCTCTGCCTACATATTAAAAAGCTATCATTTTAAAAATTTTATTCTCCCCATGTTGGCACTCACACGTTGATACAGTCCCGGGAGCCAGCCGTTGCTAGCTCATTCGTAAGAATGAAATAGTTCTCTGGTCAGCTTTAGCTTTGAGAAGAGTCATTTTAGAGAGGAATATACCCAGTCCACGCACATGAATATATTGGCACACACATTGGGTGGGGAGTGAGGGGGAGGCTTCTCTTCTCTTTCTCTCCCTCCAGCCCTGGCCCCCGCTCACCTGATGAGGTTTCGGACCCTCCAGGTCTGAACCGAGGAGGGAGGAGAGGTGAGGGACAGGCAAGGTCTGGCGTGGCTGGCATTCACATCATCAAGTGTTGAGCACTTCTGACCATGACACGTTGGCAGATGAGCAGAGCCGACTTTGTTTCTTGTGGATCGCTTTGGGTGTGTCCTGGGGATATGTAATTAGACTTCCTATAGCATATGTGATATATCTCCTTCCAGCGCCAATTAGGTTTTCTCCCTCTGCTCTTAGGAACCTAGGTTTAACCACTCGCCTCTGGTTGTCATAGTCATGCCTCCGGGAAGATCTCTTGGGCAGCATTTCGTGGTTCCACGAAGGACCTCTCTCCTATGGTCACGTCTGATCCATCAGACACTCTCGCGTAGCTTTGCCCCGACAAAGCTGGGCCTCACTACCCCTCTGGCTACCAATCGTGCCTTCTCTTATGCAGGAAGAGGCGCCGGGCAAGGGAGGCTGCAGTTCCTGAGCACAGTCCCTGGTCTGCTCGCACTCCAGGGGGTGTAAGGGTGGCACTCCAGATGGTTCCTTCCGTCCCTGTCACTGGGCTTCGGTGAAGGGCAAACCCCTCTCCAGCATGGGGCCTGGGGGGCGGGGGGCGGTTCTCACTGCCACTGAATACTCTACAAAGACAATTCCCCCCTCACTTCCAACTTCCACTGTTTTGAGCTTCTGGGTAGGTCAAGGTGAGCTGTGGGTCGGAGAACCATGCGGGTATTCCTGAGCAAGTCCTGCGGCGTTGGTGGAACCCTCACAGGAAGTGTGGGAGGACTCGCTTTCAGTGCCCTGGGCACCTGCTGACGCACAGCGGCTGACATCCACCTGCACTGTCATGACCGTCCCCCCCAGGTCCTTCCTTGGCGCAGCAAGGCTGCCTGCGTTCCTCAGTGGAAGTGATGGTGGTGGGGGCTCCCGGGCACGAACCAGAAGTTTCTAGTACCTTTAAGAGACCTGGGAACAGCAGAGCACAGCTTCTGACTGCCTTCAGTAGAGCCTGCCTTTTCAGGTTATTCACCAGGGCCCAGGGACGCACAGATGTGCCAGGTGTGCCTCCCACTGGGCTGCCACCTGGGATATCAGACCAGAAGTGGGGCTGGTCCCAGGTCCCAGGTCCCAGGTCCCAGGCTCGCTCGGTGCAGCAGAGTCAGGTGAAGACCACCCAGCCGGCCATGCGACAGGACTTTGGGCACGAATGTGCCAGGCTCTGGGCGAAGTGCGGAGGATGCAGTGATGAACATCAGATAGAAAGACAGAACTAGCGCCGGCCTCCACGAAAGGTGTGAATCCCCAGCCCAATAATGAAAAGCTACTGTTGTTTCTAGTGTTTTCCAGACCAGAGCTAGTTAGTGACCTAGAGGCAAATCCAGGCACTCGGGCGCTCTTTGGTCCACATGGTGTTACAAAATGGACGGGGTTAGCTGATGACATGTAATAATTGAGGGATTTTATGTAAAAATCTGTTTCCCTGGTTTTTCTTGAGAATCAGCAGATCAGGCAACTCTGGGCTCTCCAGCCCCGCCAGCCACAGCTGGAGCAGCTGCCCTGGAGGGTGCCACACCCCCACCCCGCCTTTTATAAGCTCTTTGGCCTGCTTCCCCGTTTATATTCCTCTCTGCCTCCATAGGGATTTCATTTTTGAGTAGCTCTGAACTAGTCATTTTCAAATTGTTTTTAGTAAGAAAATGCTGTTTTTTTTTTTAAAAAAATTCTTTATTGTTGAAAGTATTACACATGGTCTCCTCCCCTCCTCCCCCCCTTAACCTCCTCCAGCCCGCCCCTGCGCCCTGTCCCAGGCCCTCACTGCCTGTTCCGTTGCCATTGGCTATGGGCCTTGCATATGTGCATACAGGGTTCTTGGTTGATTACCTCCCCCACCCCCCTTCCCTCCGAGATTCTGCACTCTGTAGAAAATGCTTTTTTAAAATTAAAAACGAACAATGAAATCTTGTACGAAGTACATATATAAAATATATAAAAGCAGAGCTGCTCTGTTGAAGCCCACACCCTCTCATGTCCCTGTGGGAGCCTCGAAGCTCCACAGGAGGGAGAGGGAAAGCCCTACCCCAGACCCCGGAAGCCTGTCTGAACTCTGACCCTAGTCACCTGTGGATTCTGGCCAACACTGTCACCATGAGCAGCAGCCACCAGCCCTTCTGATCCACCCGCGTCCCTTCTCCCACCCGAGTCCCTTCTCCCACCCCAGCCCCTCTC
>NW_005367626.1:966625-987971 GCF_000412655.1 Myotis brandtii
ACCCTCTCCCACCCCAGCCCCGACCAGCACACACTGCTCTCCCTGCTCTGCCACGGTGATGAGCAGCCCTGTGGGCCTGGGTCTGTGGCCTCCAGCTGCGCTGCCATGAACAGGGAAGGACTTGCAGGGAGAGGTTTTGACAGAACACCCCGCTGCTCTTTGGGTTTCCTCCAGCTTTTCATAGAACTATTTGGTTTCATTGGGACCTCGGTCACTGTCTAATGAATTTAAAAAGACAAGGCAAATGCGAATCAAATACTCACATGAAATGGAAACAATTCGAGAGGAGGGCCTTGGTCTGCACACAGCACAGTCCCATCCTCTCGTCTCCTAAATATTTGCCATTCTGCACACCAAGGGGTCAGCAGGGGATAGAGAATGCGAGCTCGAGAGTAAAAAAGTCTTCTCTCTTGTTTTTAAGACGCGTTGAGGCTATGCCAGCAGGAGGCCCTGCCTTTCACTGGGCTCAGGTGGTGGGTAAGCACTGGTTTGCCCTGTGCCTCAGTTCTGCCTCTGTCTCCCGAGGGTGTGTCTTGGGAGGAAACATCGCTTTTCTGTTCGTCTGACACCCTCTGGGTGCCTCCCCAGAAGGCCCAAGGCCAGCTCAGTGGTCCTGCCTGTCCTCCTCGTCCTCCCCATGTGGCTGAGAGGCTGTGGGGATGCAGAACTGTATGAGCTTTGGAAAATAGCCTGGCAGTTTCTTACAAACATTCACCTGCCCTATGAACAGGCGTTTCCCCAAGTGAAGGAAGACGTAAGTCTATCCAAGGACCTGCACTCAATGCTCACAGCAGCCTTAGTCACCGTAGCCCAGACTACAGCTGGTCCAAGGACTCACATACAACCGATGAACAAGGTGTGGTATATCTACACCATGGAATACCACTCGGCTATAGAAATGGACACACTTCAGAAATGTGCAAGGGCCTGGGTGAGTCACAACTGTTAGTCTAAGGCTTAGACTCTAAGCGAAGAAGCCAGACACAAAAGACTAAGGACTGTGTGATTCCACTTCATGTGCATTATTTCTTTTTAAAAGCAAAACTACAGGGACTGAAAGCAAGCAGAGGGTTGTCATGGGTAGACTGCATAGGGGTTTGAGGGAGCATTTTGGGATGAAGTTATTTAGTTTTAGCTTTTATATTTAGGTCTGTGGTCCACTAACAGTGAAATTGTGTGTGCAGTGTGAGGTAAGGCTTGAAATGTGTGTTTTTCCCCCATATCCAGTTGTGCCAGCATCACTTATTGAAAGTTCTCATTTCCCCATCAAATTCATTTTTGCACTTTAATAAAAAATCAATTGACCATATGTATCTTTCTATGGGTTGTAGTTATTTTGTAAAATCATAGATTTGATTTTAAATTTGTAATTTTAAAAATCTGAGTTTTCTCCCATTGCAGACTCTGCCCTTTACATCACTGCTTCATAACAGTAATAACAAGTAATAATTATAACAATTATTGAGCAATCATCATTGAAACTTTTACATCTAGTAACTAATAATCCTTACTACTGCCCTGTCAAGGATGTTTTATTATCTCCATTCATAGAGGAGGAAGCTGCAGCTCCATAACATTAAATAATTTGCCCAAGTTCTAAACCGAAGGAGCAGGGCTGAGGGTGGCTCCCCGCGGGTACACGCGGTTACACGTAGCTCCATTCCATGCCGCAGTGGCCCGTCTCCTCCAGCTCCTGGTGTACAGCGAGTACTAACAAAATTAATGGAATCAACGAACATAGCTATAGTTATAACACTGCCCTTTGATTGTTTATCTGTTTATCATTACAACCTGATCATATGCTCCTTTTTCTTTTTTTTTTTAGGAAAGAAAATGTTCCATTTGTTAATTGTAAAACATTCGGTAAGGCTTGCTACTGCTTTAAACTCTGTGCCAGATGGAGGAATACAAAGGTTAGCAAACAGATAGATGATTAAATGGATGAACAAGCACATCGACTTCAACTGGTAGATTTCATCCCCCAAATTGGTTGACTTAACTCAAAAATGTTCCCGTGATTTAGAGTCCAAGTGGGAACCCCATTGCTTGCTGCCTTTTCAACTTTCTGAGCGTTTGTGTGATCATCCACAGCACGGGGCTAACAAGACCTTCCCTGTATACCTCTCAGGTTATTGGGAGGCCAACGTAATGCCACCCAAGAAAGAACTGAGCAAAATGTGCAGAGCTAAGCAGATGCCAGAAGCTACGACCTTGACTTTAGACTTGTTCCCGGTGTGAGGCCCACTGTGTGACCCGCTCCTATGTGTGGTTAGTAGCTTTGGTCTGGAGGTGGAGGTGGCAGGGGGTTGGAGGGCAAATCTAGGGATGGTGCACAAGGAACCACGGGGTAGAAGAGGAATCTGGCCTGGAAAGTGACCAATTGTGGTGTGCTGGCCACCGGGGCAGGGACAGTTCGTCGGCCCACCTTGGTTTGTGGTCCGCATATAATTCCGGCCGTTGCAGTCCTAGATGGAGGAGCGCACCAGGTGCCTGGGTGCTGGTACTGCAATGGGCAGAGCGGCGCAAGGAGAACCTCCGAAGGAGAGTGACAGGAGGAGATGGACGGACACTGTCAGTCCTTTGGGCTTTGGGGATGAGCACCAACTCGGTCAATATCAGCAAGCTTTGACTCCTCTCTTGATTGAGAATAATGTAAAAAGTGTTCATCTAAAGCCAAGGAAACTCAATGGGGAAGGATGGTTTCTTCAACAGCTGGTGTTGGGAAAACTGGACAGCCACATGCAGAAAAAGGAAATTGTACCCTTGTCTTACACCATTCCCCAAAATTAACTCGAAACAAATTAAAGACTTAAACATAAGACCTGATACCATAAAACTCCCAGAAGAAAACAGGAAAGAGTCTCTTGGATACCGATTCTGGCAATGAGAGTTTTGGATATGACGACAAAAGCATGAGCAACCAAAGCAAAAATGAACGAGTGAGACTACGTCAAGCTAAAAAGCTTCCGCATAGCAAAATAAAAAATAAAGAATGAAAAGGCAACCTATGGAATAGGAGAAAATCATATATTGCACAATATCCAAAATATATGAAGAACGTATACCATACAATATAAAAAAACACAATTTAATTAAAAAAAGTGGGCAGAGGATCTGAATAGACATTTTTCCAAAGAAGACATCCAAATGGCTAACAGGAACATGAAAAGATGCTCACCATCCCTAATTATCAGGAAACTGCAAGTCAAAACCACAATAAGGTATCACCTCACACCTGTTAGAGTGGCTCTCATCAAGAAGACTAGAAATAACAAGTGTCGGTGAGGATGTGGAGAAAAGGGAACACTTGTTCACTGTTGATGGGAATTTAAACTTATGTAGTCACTGTTAAAAACACTATTAAAGCGGCTCAAAAATTCAAAACAGAACCATATGATCTAGCAATCCCACTTTTGGGTACATATTTGAAGGAAATGAAATCACTACCTTGAAGGGATAACTGCACCCCCTGTTCATTGCAGCATCCTTTGGAAACAACCTCAGTGTCCCCCGAAGGATAAATGGATGAGTAAGATGTAGTGTACATATGAGCGATGGAATATCATTCAGCCATGAGAAAGAAGAAAATCCTGACATTTGCAACAACATGGATAAACCTTAAGGACATTATGCTAAGTGAGATAAGCCAGAAAGAGAAAGACAAATACTACAGGGCATCACTAATACGTGAAATCTGAAAGCCAACAGAGAGAAAAACAATGGTTACCAGGACTGGGGGATGAGCAAATTGGGGAGATGTTGGTCAAAGGGAAATTTGCATGTAGAAGAGGAATAGGTCCTGGAGACCTAATGCATAGCATAGTGATGGTAACCAGCAATACTGCATTATGTACTCAATGTTGCTAGGAGACCAGATCTTAAATGTTCTCATCACAAGAAAGAAACGATAATTATGTGATGAGATAGAAGTGTTAGCTAACGCTATAGTGGCAATCATATTGCAATATAGAAATATATCAAATCAACAGGTACACCTTAAACGCACACAATGTTGCATATCAATTACATCTCAATATAAAAATCCATCTTAATACAGTTCAATTCCATAAATGTGTATTGAACACCTACTATGTGCTTGGCATTGTATTAAGCACTGCAGGGACCATACAGATGGACCAGACTCCAGCGTGTCCTTTTGGAACAGGTGTGCCCCCCATTACCTGAGGCACAGAGGGACATGACTTCTAAGGAAGCATCGCCCACCGAAGGTTGTCCTCCAGGCCTCCATGGGCTCACTCAGCTGTTAGCTTCCTCTTGATCTTGACTTAAACCTTATCCTCTCCCTTGACTTGCACAAGAGAACTAGACACACTAAGCATGAGTCAGCTCAGCGTTAGTAGGCATGCTTGGGCTTTACTGAGGGTTTGTAACGTCATGGTGGAGAGGTTCTGTTCTTCAGCACTTAGAATTTCCCTGAAACATTCCTGCTTGACGGGTTCCTCCCTAACTCTTCTCCCAGCCCCAGCCAGGAGGCTGCCCCTTCACCCTTCACCCCACCGTCCTCCTTCCTCCTCCTACCTTCCCCCTCAGAGAGATTTCTTTCCTTCCACCTGAACCCTGGATTCCAGGAGGCCCTGGGAGGCTCACTTCTCCTCCCACAGCACACTCATAAATAGCAGGTGTCCTCCTGAGCAAGCACTGAAAACCCACACATCCACAGGACTTGTTATTTTTATTGAGGTAAATGCATACAGCATTCACCACCTTAACCATTTAAAGATGTACAACACAGGGACTCTGAGTTCATTCACAGTGCAGTGCTACCATCACCACGATCTAATTCCAGATTTTCATCACCTCCAAAGGCGGCCCATTAATCAGCCCCCCATTTCCCCTCTATGACTTACTTTTCTCACTTAACAAGACACCAGGGACACCCTTCCAGTCCAAAGGACTCTTCTTTTGATGGAACTGCAGTGTGATTTCATAGTGTGCCTGTACCACAGTTAACCCACGCATTTCCCCCATGCCCCCCTTAAACAGAGCGACTGAGGGCTCCTGCTCCCATGGTCCTCATGCATCGCTGCCCTTAGTTTTCAAAGGTTGAGTCCTAGTCTCTCTCTCTCTCTCTCTCTCTCTCTCTCTCTCTCTCCCTCTCTCCCTCTCTCTCCTCTCTTCCCCTCTTTCTTTTCTAACTCAGTTACCTTTGTTTTCCTTCTCAAGGGCCTCCTGTTGCCTCTGTGACTTGTTTCCCGACCCGTGCAGCCCAGCTGGCGCACCTCTCTGCCTCTGTGACTTTCTTCCCAAGAGGCCCCGGCAGCTCTGAGAAGCCCACTGGACTCTTCTCTTCAGTGAACTCGTGCCTTGCTTGCTAAATTCACTCACTCTTAGAGGTTGGGGCCTAGAGTGAAACTGCTTTGACAAGGGTGTATGTCTCCTTTAGTTTAGTAGAGAGCAGCATATGACTTTCCGAACAGGGATGTACATGTTTTTGGGTATCCGATGATATTTTATTTCTTGTTCAAACCACTGCATGCCACTGGTATATGTCACACATCTTGTAGGTCTCTGTCTCTGTGCCAAAGCATCACACTCGCGTATCTGAGCAGATCTGGTCTTGGGAAGGAAGCGGACAGGGAGGGTTTGCCTGCCGGGAGCAGGCTCTGGGCCCTCTGAACTCTCTCCTGAGGCAGACATGGCCGGCAGCGACCACCTGTTAATCTCATTTCATCAGCTTTAACTGTGAGGTCCTTCCTGTTCTTGTGTTTTCAATAAATCTTGTATTTTTAGATTTACAGAAAAATGGTAAAGATAGTACAGAGAGTCCCCGTGTACCTTGCACCCAGGCTCCCCTCCTAATACCATCTGTGAACAGAAGGGAGCCTCCCAGGCCTGCCTGGGATCCAGGGTTCAAGTGCGGAGCGTTTGATACAATTAATGAACCGACACTGATGGGGCCCAGTCGGTGAAATCCACCCTGTGCTCCCATTGCCCTCCCTCTCTCTGCTCAGGACCCACCCAGGGCAGCGCCTGGCATTTAGTCGTCGTGTCTCCTTCGTTTCCTCTTGGCTGTGACGGTCTCAGATCGCATTTAGTTGTGTCTCCTTCGTTTCCTCTTGGCTGTGACGGTCTCAGACTTTCCGAGCCTCGGTGACCTTTGTAAACATTTTAAGAGAATATTTTTCTATCTTGACAGAAATAACATGAAGACCAGAGGTAGAGGGGGCCTGCCCGGGACCATGCAAGGAGGCTTTTGGAGAAGGCAGTGCTGAGCGTGAAGGAGGTTTGGCGCAGCGATGGGTCAAGCATCGAGCAGGAGAGATTGTGCGAGGGGGGCACGGAGAAAAGGATGTGGGGTGCGCGCTGGGCTGGGCATGGGCCCCACAGTGTGTGGGCCCAGGAAGGCTCCTCTGCAGGACGGGGTCGTTCAGGGCCTTTTAGAAGGACTCCACCCACTTTCCCTGCTCTTGCTCACCATTTTTCCTGGCACAGCAAAGGACATGGCTTGTGAGGGAGAGAGGGGACCCTGCTCCCCACGCCTGAGTGTGGTGTTCTGTAGGGGGACCTCCTACGCAGATGCGCGGGTCTTGCCTCTCTCCGCATCAAGAACCCCGCCTATTTCTTTCTTGTTGGCAGAGTCTGCGGCCCTGATGGAGTTAATAAGCGACAACTTTGAAACTGTATTAGAGATTACTTTAAAAAGTCATAAAAATGCACAATTTTACTAACATTATATTACAGCTGCTAAAAATAGCCCATGGCCATTGGTTAGCTCAGCGCAATAGATATCCCACAGCCTAATTTAATCGCTGGCGGAGGGCCACGCAGTCCCAGACAGGATCGGGATCAAACTGGGGGCTGCTAAATATAGAAATATAAATTTGGGTTTGTTTAGAATCATTTGAAAACCGAAAGGACACATAAGCCCTCACGCAGCATGGTAGAACAGTCCAGAGGCACGCTCTGTGCTCTCCCCTCCTCACCTTGCACCAGGGTCTGCTCCCCACCCAGCCCGGCTTTCAGCGTCTCGGTGGAAATATCAGACGAGCCCGGGGCTTGACAGTCACAGTAGACCTTTGAAGCCGTCTGGGCTGGAAATAGATCCCTCTTCCAGATGCACTACATTCCCAGGGGCCCGTGTGACCCGGTGGTTTCAAAGATGACTGCGCAACCTCGTGGCCCTCACGCTCTCTGACACGTTTTTGCACCTTTTCCATCCAGGTGTGAGAATGAGTGTCTACAGCTTTGCCTTGAAGATTCATCCGGAGTCAGGGGAATAGGGTCCTATAGGGCCCGGTGCGTGGGAAAAGGGGATAAAGAAAATGCTTCTTTGCAGCCATTGCACCCTGCACATCCCTCTTGTTCTATATTTACGGCCAGAAGGTACCTCAATGTGCAAGCACACCTACCAGAGGAGCTTTGCTTACTTAGGTCGGATTCAAGGGCGTGCCGACCAGGTGTAGAAAGGAGAAGGGGCGGCTCACTCATCTGACTGTTTGGGCTGTTGCCCCTAAAACACCGAGGACATCAAGGAGAGTTAAGGGCTCTTGAAGACACAGTGTCACCAGCCCAGCATGCGTTCAAGTGGCTTTCAGGGCCTTGCATTCGGCCCTCTGCTGCCTCTCCCGTCCTGTATGACTGCTCTCCTCCTTGCCCACAGTGCACCTAGCACGCTGGCCCCTTAGCTGTCTCTCAGACACGCCGGATCCTCCCGCCTAGGCCTTTGCCTTCCTACCTGCCCAGGATGCTCTTCCATCAGATGCTCTCATGGTCTTTGAACGTCACCTATTCAGAGAAGTCTCCCTGAAGTCATTGCCAAAACTGTTATATTCCACCCCCCTCCCTGCTGGACCTCTTTGATAGAATTCATTACTACCTGCTATAGATCATATATCAATCATATCATATCATATCATATCATATCATATCATATCATAATCTTTATTCATGATATACCTCCCCCACTCCAATGCTCAAGACGTAAAGGGGCTAGAAATATTTGTTGAATGCATAATGAGTTACACTTATGTTCATTCCTTATGCTCTGACTACATTTGCATGCAGATTCCATGAGGAATTCACACACGAATCCTTTCAGTACATTACCCACTCCTCCCATTGTCCTGTAGCCACACCTGTAAAGTGAATCTGGGCTGAGACGCAGGCTCTGAAGGAGGCAGGCTACACCTGGAGAGGAAGGCCGTCTGGAGGAGGAAACCCTTGAGCTGGTGACTCCAGTGCAAGAAGAGTGAACTCGGGGAAGCAAAGGAAGAGAGCACTCAGAGGAAACAGCACATTCCCATCGTTTCTGACTACGATGGCACATGTTCCCATTCCCAAATTTGGGATAAGTCTTAGCATCTCACACCACTTTTGGGCAGGTGGCCGCCGAGCCATATTGTCATTGCTGTGCACGTGAGAATTCCGTTGTTGCCTATGATGGCATAACTGGACCAAGATTTAAGAGCCACTTGAGCAAAGAATATGTCTTTTTTTTAAAAAAAATATTTTATTGATTTTTTACAGAGAGGAAGGGAGAGAGATAGAGAGTTAGAAACATCGATGAGAGAGAAACATCCATCAGCCGCCTCCTGCACACCGCGCACTGGGGATGTGTCCGCAACCAAGGTACATGCCCTTGACCAGAATCGAACCCGGGACCTTTCAGTCTGCAGGCCGACGCTCTATCCACTGAGCCAAACCGGCCACAGCAAGAATGTAAGTCTTGATTGTCATCTGACAACCTTCACTGACACCTTCTGATGAGACCAAGAAAGTGCCGACATCAAAAATCGCAGAATGCATGTCCGAGGCCGGAAGAACATATTGGAGACAACAGGGAGCCATCGTAAGAAACCCAGAGTGGCCGGGACTCCTGGAGGGCATGGCAGATGCAGACGCGTGGAGGATGTGGGCGCTGATGAGTCCGAGGAGAGAAGCGGTCCGAGCGCTCCACACGAAGAGGCGTAGGAGGGCCGTGACCAGTCAACCTAGCAGGTGGTTCCAGTCTTACGCAGGCACAAGGGCAATGCACAGTTCAGTCCCACGTCTACAAAGCCGAAAGAACTCTTTTCATGAGGATAAAGTAACAATTGTGAATGGTAAGAAAGCCTCATGTCCACACTCACTGGCAGGGATATTTATTTCAAAAAGTTATAAAATAGTGGTTTGTTTTAGAATCAGCGAGATCTTGGATTTAAGGCAACACAGTAAAGTGAGTTTGAAGATCTGAGAGAATAGCACCAGGTGACAGGGACAGGTGGTGAGGGGCATCCAGGTTCAGGGGGGCTGGGTAGGGGAGCGTGAGGCACTCTGGGAAGGGCTAGCTTCTCCGAGATTGAACTAATGGGCTATTTTCTGCAGTATCAGTGCACTGTCATCTTGATAGCCCTCCGTACAGTTTAAGCGTAAGAATTACTTTACTACTGACACTGAGAAAAAACACATGGCCGATAGACACGACGCTGGCTCTCCAAATTACCCCAAATAAATAAATACCAGGATGTTAAAGGCACCCCCGGGGAAATATAGGGAAGAGACAAGGCCGGGTGAGTTAACATCTGTGGGCCGGGAGAGGAGGGGAGCCGTCTGCCCGAATACGCTTGGCTGTCCAGGTCATTCAGCATTTGAGAGCAGTAAATGGAATCGTCTAAATTTGTTTTCTCATGAAAATGTCAGCTTGAGCGCTTCAAGTGAGTAATTCTTTTCTTACAGCCTGAAAAAGAAGCCCGTTGTATGTTGTTGCCCTCGGGACGAAAGCGGCTTTTTGCTCCTGTTCCATGTTTCCATTTTGCTGGAAGCCTTCAGATCTGCTTGAGCAGAGGGCTGACATGCCTTTCCAGGGGGAGGAATGAGAGGCTGACGTGCTTGGTTGAAGCCAGAGCTGTCCCCCACCTGCATGGCCTCCGGGGGGTGGGGTGGGTGCTGGCTTTCCCTCTGCCTGTTCCCAGGTGAGACCTGTGGCCCACAAATGGCTCTTGCTTTGCGAGACATTTTAATAGGATGGCGCCTGAAGGGGATATGGCTGCATAATTCTTGTTAATAAATGCCTTGTCTGGTTACCTCATGTTAATTATTCACTAAGCAAAGACAGTGGTCAGATCTTGTTTGGGCTCAAGCCTGAAAATGACTGTGGCTTTTGTTTAAATGCTCAGTTTGTTTCTTCTTTCATCCTTCCCTCCCCTTTCCCTTCCTCTCTCTCCTCTCCTTCCCCTCCTCCCCACCCTCCTCCACCTGCTCTACTCTTCTTATTTCTCTTCCAAGACTAGAACAGAGACCAACATTTACTTGTCTGGCTCCCAAAAGAATGACCAGTCATTGCAGCTGGAAACGATGTCGGAAATCACAGAAGTGGGTGACTTTCTAGGAGTCTGAGTTCGCCTGGTGCCCAGTCTGCAGGGCGGATGGGAAGGCCTGGGGGTGGGCTTTGCCCCTCCCTCTCCGATTCAGCCACAGGGGCTGGGTTTCTTTTCCTTTCCACGTGTGCGATTTCTGTCTCCAGTTTTGTAAGGAGAAAAGGATTTGAGCCTGAAAACTGCTCATGCCAAGCAGGCTTCTCATTTGCAGGTGAGGACCCTGGAGTCCAGAGAGGCAGAGTGACTTGCTGAGATACAGCTTCTAGGTGAGGGAGTGGGACCAGGAGAACCCCCCCTCCCCACCCCCCGCCTGCCTGGCACCGGCTTCCCTCTGGCACCTGGGACCCAGGCTTCCCTTGCAGCCCCGGCTTCATCTGGAAGGTCGTCCGGAAGGACGTCTGGTCTAATTAGCATATTACGCTTTTATTATTATAGATGTCTTTGTCTCTGGAGGGTCTTCAGGATAATTTCTTTGGTTCTATTCTTCAATTCACTGACATTCTGATGCGTGCAGTCCAGGATGTTTTATAGTCCATTTGTGATAGAGACAACACTTGTACACGATAATGTATCCTCTTATTCTCTGTGTCAATAGTTTTGTAGTTGGACACATGGATGCTCAGCTCTATGGAATTTCCCAGAACTCTGCAGTTTGATGTGGACATGTGACAAGGTCTTTGATGGATGTGAGTGAAGTGATGTGTGTGTGTACCACGTTAGCACAATGGCTGTGTCTCTGCCACACTTTTTCTCCTTGTGAGCTGGTCAAACACAGCAGGTTCATAAACTGTCACTGGCGTGTGCCGGGAACCAATTCCAGCATGTCATAATTTCAAGAGTTTCATCAAAAGGTTGATGAGACTTGGGGACTCAACAGGGTTGAGTCACAGATGTAGTCATCTGTTGGGAATGGCTGAAGGCATTTCCCCAAACCTGAATAGGAAACTGATTGTGGCTGCCGGACAGTTAAAGGACATCTAACCTACATGTTATTGCCTCCTACTGGCCAAACACCTGTACAGCCTTAGGCTATTCCCCAAACTGACAATGGACTCTGTACCAAACCCTGACCCTTTGAAGTGTATTATCTCCACCTTGCCTTAGGACAAATTGTGTTAATAAAAGCAAGGGTCCTAGACAAGTAGGTAGTCTTCAGTTCTTTTAGCTGAAGGTCCTCTGACCCCCAATGCCTTTCAAAATTATATCTCGTCTCCGGACTTTTTATTAGTCTCTGGATTCTTATGTCATCTATGCACAGCGCCTTTTCCAGATTCCTGAACCCTTCTTGATGCTGGGACAAGAACCCCGGCAGGCGTGCAATGGGATTTATTAAAAAATATAGAGAAAAACATTTAGACACTTTGTAGCAATTCAGCATTGTCACAATATCCAAGCATGGAAACATTTTTCTGGTAATTTATTTTTTTGTATTTTACAAAAGCAATGTTTCAAAAAGGATTAGAAGAAAAATTTTTTGTCACCTGTTCCTGTGACCAGATGAGGTTAATGTCCTGAGGGATGGCTGAAAAATAAGATGGAAAAAACCGGTATTCCTGAATGATCGCCTGGAGCAGGGTTGCCTGCCCACCTGGGATGCTCACCTCAGTCATTACATAAGAGGGTGTAAAACCACCCTCTACTTTAACTATTGAATTGTTGTTAGATCTCTTCCCGTGGTAGTCAAGCCTCACCCCATTGCACATGCATCACGTTTTTAATTCCAATTATTTCACACTTTACTTCTAGAAATTGTGATTGGTTCTTTTTCAGATATCTCTGTTTTGTTATTTTTAAAATAGATTCTCATTCTTTGATCATATTTGCAAGCCTCGGTTGTTTTTCAACTATTTCAACATTTGTGAAAATAAAGTCTTGCTTCAGAACCAAGATCCAACAGATAGGAACTTTCATTTTTTTTAAAAAAATATGTTTTATTGATTTTTTTACAGAGAGGAAGGGAGAGGGATAGAGAGTTAGAAACATCAATGAGAGAGAAACATCCATCAGCTGCCTCCTGCACACCCTCTACTGGGGATGTGCCTGCAACCAAGATACATGCCCTTGACTAGAATCGAACCTGGGACCCTTCAGTCTGCAGGCCGATGCTCTATCCACTGAGCCAAGCCAGCTAGGGCCACATAGGAACTTTCAAACAAAGGTGACAAATCCCCACATGCAGCTATTTATCAGGGATTTCTGAGAATTTGTTCTCAACACGTAGATTCATTCAACCACTTGGAGGATGTAACAGGACTAAGAGGGCAAATAGGAAAAGGTCTTAGTGAGAACGGTCTCTTTAGGAAAGTCAACATTGAGAGCACTATCCTCTCTCCACCCCCAAGAGATGTACCAGTGTTGACCCGTCTGTCCCTGGGATGGTGAGTGTCCGGGAGATTTGGGCTAATTCATTTACACACTGGTTGAGAATATATTTTGTTTCTCTCTCCTTTTATTGGCTGCGATTGAAAATCATAAAAGTAGTGTTGACTGGTTTTCTAGGGCTTCTGTAACCAAGCCCTACCACTGGGAGCCTTGACAACAGAAACGGGCTGTCTCGGTTCCGGGGGCCGGAAGCCAGAATTCAAGGTGATGGCGGTGCAGGTTCTTCAGGGGCTCCTGGGTGCCCAGGCGTTTCCTGGCCGTGGCTGCACCACTCCATGCTCTGCTCTGTCTTCACATGGCCGTCTTCCCCCTGAGTCTTCATACATAGCACTTCTCTCTCTCTCTTTCTCTCTCTCTCTGGGTGTGTGTGTGTGTCTGTGTCCACATTCCCCTCTTCTTCTGAGGACCCTGGTCCAGGATGGCCTCATCTAATTACATCTGCAACAACCCTCTTTCCAAACACGTAAGGTCAGTTTCTGTGATGCTGGGTTAAAATTTCAACCCATCATTGGGGAGGGGGGACGGGCACCATTGAACCCATAACTTAGGGAGAGAAAGTAAAGGGGGTGGAGTCACCAAAGGGTGAGAAACCCGCCTCCAGGTCCTGTGTCTGGCACCTGCTCCTGCCTCCACAGCTGCTCTGGGTCTTACCGACTCAACACAGTCTTGGTAAAAACTTCCTTCTTCAAAGATCCTGACCTCAAACCTCCTACCTGCTCTGTGCCCCATTGTTGAAGGCTCCCTCCCACTCCCTCACCCCCACGTCATGCCCTGGTGGATGCCCTGCTCACCTGCTCACCTTCACCTTCTATCCCAGCCCCCACCTTCCCCACTGGGTGTGCAGACAGCCACAGTCTGACCCCTCTCTCCCTCCACTCCCAACAGCACAAGTATCTTGCCTCTCCAGCTTCGTTCCCAGCACACACTGAGCCTCACGTGGCCAGAAGGCTCGCCCTGGCATTCCCTTCCTCCTGACCTCCCTGGTCACACCATCTGCTGGATCACCTTCCATCCAAGCCCCCACCTTCCCCACTGGGTGTGCAGACAGCCACAGTCTGACCCCTCTCTCCCTCCACTCCCAACAGCACACGTATCTTGCCTCTCCAGCTTCGTTCCCAGCACACACTGAGCCTCACATGGCCAGAAGGCTCGCCCTGGCATTCCCTTCCTCCTGACCTCCCTGGTCACACCATCTGCTGGACGCTGAGCCCGGGCCAGCTCCTTGAGGACCTGCTTCCGGGCTGGGAGCTGGGATCCCGGAGCCAGTGCTGGAGAGAGAAAGCTCTGCGGAGGACCTGGGCTGCCCACAGTTTCCTTCAGGGCTACGTGGCAATGCTATATGTTCCGTTCGCCCGAGCGCAGGGGTTGGTGCTGCGAGGGGAAGGAAGCTGTGGGAGACATTGGATGCTAGGAGAGCTCTGGGAGGAGTGTGTGAGATTCAGATGAGGACCAGCATTCAAACCTCCTGTCTGATTAATCCTTTGTGTTTCTGCAAAGTCATTGGCAAAATGCAGGCCTAGTATGTTAGAGAAAACACACCAAGCTTTCAGCCCAGGGTAAGCCAGGAGCGCTGACTGGCCTGCTTCAGACGGCCTTTCCCCACGGAGATGCCCCCACAAGAGGAAGGCCATGCCCTGCAGGACGGCGAGGGCTGTGGGCTGAGTGCGGGGAGTCCGGGACATCCACCTCACCTTGGTTCATTTCGGTTTGCTTATCGGCAAAACGAAAAGGCGAGCCAGCCAACAAAAAGCCCTCGCAGCCTCAACATTCTGATGATAAAAAATTAACCATAATCTTCTAAAGTGCATTCATGCATTGGTCCTATTGGATATCTATATCCCAATTCAATATTTATGTATTTTTGTTGCCGGAGAAAAGTCCGGGGACTTCTGATTTCTTTAATAACACTCACTCTACCCCAATCCAGGATAGAAACAGACCTACAAGTTAGTTCCAGAAAATTAAAAAACTGTAGGAATCTGGAGATGAAAACATCAAACTTTATAAAATTCACGTCTTTATTTCCCCCCCCCTAAATACACGAACCAGTCTGATTTTTTTTTTTCATCTGAACATGTTGTCCAGATATCTCCTGATCCATCCTCTCCTGGGGAGTGCAGCCAAAAGCTGCTTCCTTCCTGAAAGCAATTCTCAAGATCAAACCAACTTTTTTAATGATTCTATGTTGGACGAAGCATTTTGTTTGCTTATTTTTGTTTTTAAATATATTTTTAATTTCAGAGAGGAAGTGAGAGGGAGCCAGAGATAAAAATATCAGTGATGAGAGAGAATCATTGATTGGTTGCCTCCTGCAACGCCCTACTGGGGATTGAGCCCGCAACCCGGGCATGTGCCCTTGATAGGAATCGAACTCGGGACCCTTCAGTCCAAAGGCCGACGCTCTATCCACTGAGCCAGACTGGCTAGGGCAGATGAAGCATTTTGGATGCTGTAAAAAACCCTTCAGACGTGAGGTGGTTCTTCTCATTTGCCCTACTTAGTGGGTTAAAATTTGGAATCAGTTTTTTGAAGATTCTGCACAGCTGTACATGTGGGCAGGGCCATTCAGAGTAGGGTTTTGTACAGTATATTCAATACGTTACAGAGTCTCTCATAAAAGAAGTTACTTGCTCTAAAAAGTTATTGTATCTTGTTTAAGATACAGTATAGGTGTGCAGCTGCTAATAATTGGGCCAGACACTTGTGTGGCCAGTTTGGGACCTGGGGATCTAGTGGTGGCTGGGAAGCCGACCGGGTTGGCTGGTTGCTGTGGACGTTCACTGGTCATGCACTTGGCTTCCATTTCTCTTCCTCTCCCTTCCAAATGGAGCCTGAGGTTCTTTTGGGAAACCTTCCACCGGCAGTGTGTGGCTGCCCTGGATTGTTTTTGGAGCTCCAGGGCTGAGTGCTGCTTGGAGCAAGCCAGTCCGGGAAACCCATCGCCTTTGCCCCAGCCCACAGCTCTCCTCTGCCCACAGGACTGGTGTTTCCGTGGGACATGGCTCTCTGTGAATGTGAATGAGGAAGCTCAAAGGCCCAGCTTCTGCAGCTGTGAGGGAAGCACACCTGCGGGTGAACTCCATCTGGGGAAAAGGAAAAAATGAGTGAATGCAGAGGAATCTTGCAGGGGAAGTGGGGGCAGGGAGGAACAGAAGTAAACATACACAAATAAACATGGTTTGTATGCAAGGAAGTTAAAAAGGGTCTTGGGAGGGGTAGTAGAGGGGTAAGAACCTACCTGTGATCAGAGAGGCAGGGAAGCCTGTGCCGCAGACCCACCACGGATGCTGGGAAAGAAGCCAAAGGGATTTCACACTGATGTGGGAGTTTCCCATGTATCTTTGCTGCAGACTTCCGTTTGCATCAAATATGCACATGCCAGTATCTTGTGTTGTGACCCCATGGCCTGATCCCCTCACTGCCTTCCTGGCCTCAGGTACCACAGGCCTGGTGTGTGTCCTGCTCACCTCCGTGGACCCAAGCTGGCTTGACCACAGAGGGGGATATGAACAAAAGAGAGAAATGCCTCCCGACGCACCCTAGACGGTGTCTGCTGGGAGAGAGGGAGAGGCACGCTCCCCTCGCCACCTCCCCTCCTTCCAAGGAATGTCTGGGATGGAGGACCAGCTGTGTGCAGGGTGCTCTGGGGCCAGGCCTCCGCTGGTGCTGCTGGGGTGGAAGACTTGGCCACTGCCGGAGGTCAAGGGAAGCTGGAAAAACGATGGAATGAGGTGGGATGGTGGGGAAGTATGAAAAGAATTGGGACTATTCCTCCTTGAGAGGAGGTGGAGGCGGACCATGGCACAGTAGTTTGATTTTGAGGAAGACCCTCTCCTTTCTGGGCCTCCCTTTGCTCATCTGGAAAATGAAGCAGATGAAGTCTATGAGCCATACCATCACTCTCAGCCCTAAACGCTGTGATTCTAGGAATAATTCTCACATGTATGAAAAATATTTACATATAAAGTGGTGGCTGTTTCCGACTTCATTGCAAGAAAAGAAAATATGAGCTCCGAAGTGAAGTTTCTAGACCTTGGAGTTGCTTTGGCCATAGGAGAAAACAATGGCATTTATAATAGAACTGGAGGCCCAGTGCTTGAATTTGTGCACGGGTGGGGTCCCTCAGCCTGTCTGGCGATCGGGGCTGATTGGGGCGACCAGGGCTGGACACGGGGAGGGAGGGACAGCAGGAGGTTGGCTGGCCGGGGAAGGTTGGCTGTGGGAGCGCATTACCACCAGAGGGCAGTTCCTGCATTGAGCGTCTGCCCTGTGGTGGTCAGTGCACATCATAGCGACCAGTTGACCGGTCGTTCGGTTGTCCGGTCATTCGGTCGCTTAGGCTTTTATATATAGAGATAATCGCAAGAACCCACTCCCTAAGAATGTGAACTTGAATTGCATGGAGATGAGTATGTTAGCAGGTAAATATCCTGACCCAAGATCTTAAGCATAGCTTCTTTAACATGCTCACTGTGCATTGTTAACATTGTAGTCGTGAACACCCTTAAAAGAGGGTTGTCCAGTCATTCGGTCGCTTAGGCTTTTACATATAGAGATAATCGCAAGAACCCACTCCCTAAGAATGTGAACTTGAATTGCATGGAGATGAGTATGTTAGCAGGTAAATATCCTGACCCAAGATCTTAAGCATAGCTTCTTTAACATGCTCACTGTGCATTGTTAACATTGTAGTCGTGAACACCCTTAAAAGAGGGGGTGACTTTCAAGCTGAGCAAGTGGGGCTCATGATGCTGAGAAGAGCAAAGAGCCGAATTTGGGAGAATTAGGTAACTTGTTTTTTGTTAATCCTCACCCGAGGGTATGTTTCCATTGCTTTTTAGAGAGAGTGTAAGGGAAGGGGAGAGACACAGAGAGAGAAAAACATCAATGTGAGAGAGACACATCAATTGGTTGCCTTCTGCATGGCCCGACCAGGGTCAGGGATCAAGCCTGCAACCGAGGTACATGCCCTTGACCAGAATCGAATCCAGGACCCTTCAGTCCACAGTCCAACGCTCTAGCCACTGAGCCAAGCCGGCTAGGGCTAGGTAACTTTGTGTGTGTGTGTGTGTGTGTGTGTGTGTGTATGTGTGTGTGTGTTTATTAAGACAATGCTCTAAGTCAGTGGTTCCCAAACTTATTTGGCCTACATTAAGACAATGCTTTAAGTCAGTGGTTCCCAAACTTATTTGGCCTCTCCAGAAAAAATATTACTCAGCCCCTGGAAATTAATTTTTTTAAAATTTTAATAGCAGTTACTCATCGCCCCCAAATGCACCTGTGGCTATCACCGCCCCCCTGGATCGCTGCAGCACCTACCAGGGGGCGGTAGCGCCCACTTTGGGAATCACTGCTCTAAGTTGTAGGAGTGTGGTAGAAAGTGTAATGGCTTCCCAAGATGTTCAGGTCCTAACCCCAGGTGCCTGCGAATCTTACTTAACGTGGCTAAAGAGATTGTGCGGATGGATCACATCATGGGCTCTGTGATGAGGAGTTTAACAAATGACTCAGGTGAGCCCAGTGCAATGACCAGGGCCCTTAAAAGACGGCTGTCAGAGGTGCTCTGACATAATCTAAGAGCCAGGTTTTGAGGCCTCAGATCACAGGTGGTGGAGCCTCCGGGGTCTGCACCCTGGGGAGAGCCGAGCATGGCAGCCACATGGGTCTCTGTGGGGCGACACCACGGGTGTTTAGATAAATTTGTTACCACAGCACAACGCCACTTGTCCAGATGAATACCGCGTATACCTCCCGTGGTGTTTTTGAGGTTCTAATAATTCTTTTTCTTTTATTGAAATTTTCTACATTTTATTTTCTTTCCTTTCAAACACATTTAAGTGCTTATCCTATGAAGAGAATTGTAACAAGAGTGGAGACACACTCCCTGAAAGAAAAACACCCCTACAGAGGTCCCATGGGGTCCCATGTTTGGTAGCCTGGGGATGGTGGGTGGAGACTGACAGGTTTCGGGGGACAGGGCCGTAGGGAGTGATGTCAGGCAGCGTGCATTCGCCCTGAAGGGCGGCACTCCTGGGCAGTGGCTCTTCTTCCTTTTAGCAGCGTGTGCTCTGCTCTGTGCAAACAGGAGGAACCCCTGACACCCACCTGGTCTCGCAGCCAGAGCTGCAGGTCCTTTGGGGGGGCAGGGGGAGAAGGGGCAGGCCGTGGCAGCACGCATCCGGATCTGGCTTACAAGTGCCATGTGAGGAAAGCCCCTTCCCCTCACCACTGCCCTTGCACTCCTCCCTTCACCTCCCTGTGCTCAGGGTGGCGGCTTGGTCCACGGGGACAGCTTCCTTCCTGTCCCTCCGAGCTCTCCGAGTGTCCCTGTCTGTTGCGATGGCTCTAACTCCTTCAGCTCAATTCCAGACCTTCCAGGGCAGCCCCTCCATGCTCCAAGCAGCCCGCGCTCCTCTGGCCCAGTCGCTATTCGGCAAGCCTGATGGTGAAAGGCTGCTCTCTGAGTTCCAGAAGGACAGCGAGCTAATCAGTGTAGCTCACCTTTGTCATCGCGGGTGCTTGCTGATAGGGGCAGGGGTTCTCAGCGCGGCTGAGGGCAGAATCCCTGAGAGACTTAGCAACAACACCAAAACCAAATCCACAGCTCCATCTCAATACAAAGAAATCAGTTCTTCCTTCCTCCCTCTCTTCCTTTCATTTTTCCTTCTTTATTTATTCATGTTTGGAGCTGGGTATTTGCAGTCAGTGAATCATGGATAGATCAACATTGAATTAACAATTATTTATTGAGCACCACCATTGTGCACGCACTGTTCTGGAGCTGGGCACATGGCCATGACAGGGACAGAGCAAGCCCCTGCGGCGGAGATGCATTCTGGGTGAGCATGAGGGCAGACAGCAGGTGAGCCATGAAGAAGCAGAGCCATTTCCGAGAGTGAAACGTGCTGTGCGTGTTGGAGAGAGACTGAGGGGTGTTGCTAACTTAGTACAGAAGCTTCTGGAAGGCTCACTGGTCCTCAGAGGGCCTGCAGTAACCATCAGGAACTGTCTGTGGCAGAGAGGTCAAGGCCGAGGGAGCTGGGAGTCAGCCGTCCCCAGACAACAATCTGTTTGACACATTTCAGGAGCAGAAAATAAGGCCACTGAGGCTGGAGGAATCAGCTGAGTGCCGAAAACCAAGCTGGAGAAGGAAACCGTGGGTGTATTTTTAGGGGCAGGCTCGCTGGGAGAAGTCATTTGCTTTGATGGCAGTGGTTCTCCTCTCTGGCGTTGGAAGCAGACCTCCTGCTCCCCTGCGCTGGCCTGTCTGCAGCCGGAGCAGAGGGGTCTGCACGCAGGCTCCTCCAGGGCCCCGCGCTTCCCGGGGTCTGCGGGGCTCAGCCCAGGGGGGCCTGGAGCGGGCTCTCCACCTGCTCCTCCAGCTCGGAGAAGCGGGGAGTCTCCTCCAGGGAAGCCTGGGCCTTGGGGCAGGTTGATGCTGCATCGGGCGGGTGGGAAGGATGAAGTGGGATAATGCGGGTGAGCTGGGAGCTGCGCCCTGCAGCTGGCACCTAGAACGCACCACTGAAGGCTCCTTCCACACCCCCCCCCTCCCCCGAGAGCGAAGGGCAGAGAAAAGACACTTCCCATCCCCAACCTGGGTCCCAGTGAAAGCGATGAAATCGAATCGAGTAATGAGCAACGTGTAACTATGATGACTTTCAAACCTGAGGACTGGCTTCTTCCCACCAAAGAGAACGGAAAACACTGTCCTTATCTGACTCCCAGAATGGCTGGCTCCCAGCTTCTCTCTCACGGTAATCTCTTCCCAGATGTGGGCCAGGCCACCAGCGGGCCCTGTGCCTCCTTAGCAGCACCCAGTGCCTCCAGCTCTGCCACCTGGCGGCTCCTGTCCCAGGGAGGGTGCCCTTTCCTGGAAGTTCTCTGGAGGTGACACCGGGCTCGTTTTTTTTGTTTTTGTTTTTTGTTTTTGTTTTTTTTTTGGGGGGGGGCACACATGGGATCTCTGCTGGATTCTGCATGTTGCCCCCTGGAGTGAATACTTCTTCTCCCCAATTGAGTATTTTCCTGCCTCCAGTTAAAATTATTTTTAGAAGCACGTTGCCCGGAGCGAGTGGAATTCCAACAGCGTCTCCGCTCAGTTTGTTGCTCTGGGTCTCACTTTGCCAAACCACAGTCCCCTCCCCTCGAGCTGTGAAACATCCGGGCAGCACCCCCTCCCCAGCTGCTGAGCCGAACTGGGTGATGGCCGTTCGTGTCTGCTGCTCTGTTTGACGCCTTCTTGCTGTGTGTGGTCATTTGCCTGCGCGGACATCAGCCACTGCTTGTCACGAAGACGAGTGAGCTGAGCCGCCGTGTGGCGGGCAAGCCCTGGGCGTGGGGTCTGACACCGGCTGGGAGTGTGGCTTTGCCACTCACCACATCCCTCCCACATCTTGGGAATGGAGAGAGGACCCAGCCAACCTCAGCTGAATCAAGACCATGTGAGAATCAAAATCTGAGCTGTGCAAACTCGAAGCGCTCTCGGATTAGTAGGTGTTCCTGGCCACAGGGAAGTCAGTGTGAGAAGGTTCTTAGCACTTGGTTGTAGCAGCTCCAAGGAGCCAGAAACAGAAAAGGGGAAGCTTGGAGAGGCCCAGGTTGGAGTTGGTGAAAGGGGACGGAGAGGAGGCAGTCGAGACTTTGAA
>NW_005367626.1:988058-1009244 GCF_000412655.1 Myotis brandtii
GGGGCCTGCCCTGTGGGCTGGCCTGGAGCACTTCCCCCTCCTTCCCCCTCCTCTCTCGGAAACTGCTTCTGCCCCGCCCAGGGCCAGGCGGCCTGGGAGTCCGAAGGGTCTCAGACAGGGGAACTGGCCTCCTCCCGAATGCCTCCATCCTTCCGTGTCCATGTAGGAAACGATTGACAGTGAAATGGAGTTTAGACCATCTTAGCTGAGCGCATCTAGATTTCTGTGTTCAGAGAAAACAAGGGCAAATGACCATAGCATCACTGTGAAGAGTGGCCGGACCCTGAGACGTCATGACCCTTTCTGGCTCCTCATCTGACAAAGACGTGGCCCGTGCTGGGCTGTTCCGAAAAGGGAGCGTGGCCTGGGTGAGAGGGTAGTGGGCCTGGACTGTGGGCTGGAGAAACGTGGTAGAAGAATCGCGTCCTTCAGAATTTCAGCCCCCAGTTTGCAAATCAGGCAGCGGAAGCCATTTGTCCAAGTTCATGTAAATGGTTAGTGACAAAGGTCCTGGCCCCTGACAGCCTCGCACAGTGCTCATGGGAAATGAGAGGAAGGGAAGGAGTGCCTCTGTCCCCTTCACAGCCTGGGGCTGGGACAGCGACAGAAACACAGCTGGGTCTATGGGCCTCAGGAGGTCGGGCTGGCAGGTAAAATGCAGGACACCGAGTTCAGCTTGGATGGCAGATAAACGTGAAGAAATGCTTAGTATAAGTATATTCCACACCTGTGTTTTGGGACATATTTATGCCAGACATATACTCACCGTTGATCTGAAATTCTACATTGACATTTGCTAAGCCTGACAACCCTACAAAGGAAGACGTGCACGCTGACGGTGTTTATCGGGCTGAACTGGGCCGCGTGGGCTTGTCCCGGCTCCCAGCAGGCCCGAGAGCTTGCTGGGAGTTCCTAGGACGCAGCTACATCAGCGGCAGGGCCAAGTCTCGCCAGGACACCAGCACAGTCCCATCGCTTCTTCACCGCCAGATGCTTGCTCGCCCTGGTAGACACAATACGGAGAGGTTTGGCAGATCTGCTCGCCGTCCTCTGGAAGTCTGGCATCTGGCATCCGTCGCTCTCGAGTTCATCGTGTACTGGGGCCGGATCTCCAACTCATTTCTCGGATCTACGCTGACCCCGTGCCCCTCTCCCCTCCTTCCCCAACGGGGCCCAGCACTTGCTACCAGCATTTTCAAGGATCGGCCACAGTCGGGACGTGCTTTGCATTTTGTTCATTTTTTGGCCCGAGACGCTCGTGTACATACAGTTGTTTTACTTCAGTCTGCTGATAAAGCTCAGACTCGGCAGACTTCTTTTTCCTGCTCTCTGTTATGCAGGAAGCCCAGCAAGAGAATCGGGTTTTTTTGTTCCCTCTCAGAGCACAGTGAACGGACATAAATCCTGTCCATGGAGTAACACTCTGACCCCGTTAAGGAGATGGATGGAGAACAGTGCTTTCAAGCCGCACTGGAGGCCCCGAGCAGGTTAGGGCTTCTTCGGAGAAAAGGCGCATTCACTGATTCGATTATTCATTCATTCAACCCACTTCACTGGCCCCGGGTGGCGCGGGGAGAGGTGAGCAGCCGAGAGACGCAGTAGCGAGAGACTTTGCCGCTCTGGTCAGCCTGCCTGGGTCTTGGCTCTGCTGCCCATTCGTTGAGCAGGTTTGGAAAAGTTGCTTTGTTTCTCTGCCACTCCATTCCCTCCTCTGCAAAACAAGATTCATACCAGCACTGACTTCATAGCTGTTGTGACAATGCAATGAGGGTTCCTGTAACTGCCTGAGAACAATGCCTGACATTTAGTAAGTCCTTCATAAATGTGAGCTCTCGCAGTGGATGTGCTTTGATTCTGGAAAGGGCAGGTCCTGTCTCTGGAAGTAAAATGCAGAGTTATTGTTTGGCAGAAGGGCTTCTGAGTCACGGCCGGGGAGCCTCCTCCTGTGCCTCAAAGCCGTCATGATCATCTCGCTCCCCTGGCCAGCACTGGGTCTAGCAATTGACCACGGTTCAGCATCCTGGCTAATGAGGTACAAATAAATACCTTCTTGCTGAGACTTCTGGAAAATCTCGTCTTCCCGATTAAAAACAAGAGAGAGGATGACCTTTTGGCCTGGAACATGATTACGATGCTTGGAGGTGCAGCAGCCATTTTGTGACCCTGAGGTCACAGCACAGGGACAAAGGACAACACACTAAGGGTAATAAAAAAGGAAAAACCCAGGTCTCTAAGGGTATATTCAAGTAACTCTATCACATCACCTACCTCTAGACTTCTTGGTAAGTGAGGAAAATGAACAGTTTTTAAGCCACAGTAATCACATTTTCCATCACTGGCAGCTAAATGGACTTTTCAATGATACAGCCATATTAACAAAAATGCAGTCTCTGTTTTCAAGTAAACCATAGCCAGATGCAGAAAAAAAAACACAGTGTATCCTGGTACAATAAGATGAACAAGCAAAGAAGATGAGCTGCCTGTGCACACAGGACAGGAACAACCAGTGGGGGCTGGGGTATCTTATCTATATATATGAGGAAAAGCCTAATATGCAAAGTGTCCTCTTGGGAGTTTGACAGACCAGGAGTTCAATCGCTCAGTATGACGTGCGCTGACCACCAGGGAGCAGCACGGAATGAAGGGATGCCCTGGCTGGCAGCTGGCAGCCACTGGGGACCCTACCCATGCACGAATTTCATGCACTGGGCCTCTAGTTGGATTACAAAAACAGCTCTGGGCTCTACGGCAGACTCTTGACCCCCATGCACAGACCTGTTGTGCATCCCCTGGTTCTCAGCCAGAACACCCTTCTATAGAAAGGAGGACAGTCCCCCCATAATGACAGATGATGATTATACAACCTTTGTGCTTCCCAGGCAGAGGCGGAGGCAGCTCAGTCTTCCTCCTGTCCCGCTCTCAGGATGCTGACCTTTATGCGTGGCCTGGATCTTGCCTCTTTACTCCTTTATCACGTGCACTGAAGCCGGCCTATCTGCTGACCATCCCTGACATAACAAGAAATAGATATTTGATCTCTGCCCCCCGTTTGGGACACAGAGCTCCTAAATCCCTTGGAATTTTCTGGGTGGTGTCTTTTCTTCCAATGCGGTGACTCCTAGTGAGCTCCTGAATATCTTCAGGATGGTGACTGGTCCCCAGAGAGACCAAGCCACGAGTTTCAGGCCACCTCCCGTCCTCCGGGGAGAAAAGAGGATGGAGAGTCAGCTCATAACTGATCATGCCTTCATGCTGAAACCTCCATAAAATCCCTAAACAGGGGCCAGAGAGCTTTTGGGCTGTGGACACATCCAAGTGCTGTGGCCCAACCTTATGGGGCAGAAACACCTGCACCTGGACCCTCCCAGACCTCACCCTGGGCACCTTTTCACCTCACTGTTCATCTGGTTAATCGGGAGTGTCTCCCTGAGTTCTCTGAGCCATTCTAGCAAATTATCAAGCCTGCGGAGGGGGTTCCTGGGAACCCTGACTTATAGCCGGATGGTTGGAAGTTGAAGTGGCACCCTGGGCCTCGAAGCGAGGGCAGTCTCTGGGAACCGAGCCCTGAAACTTTGGGGTCCACTCAGACTCCGGGTAGTGTCAGAATTAAATTGGCTGGCTGGGCACCCAGTGGTGTCCAGGGAGAACTGGTCAGTGAGGGGAAGTCCCTCACTCATTCAGTGTCAGGTGTTATGAGTAGAGAAGAAAAAGACACGGGTTTCTCAGTTTTTCATTTTTATTTATTTGTAACCTGCTAACTGCAGCCGACTGCCTTGCTGGGGAGCCGTCTGTGTTTGGTTGACCACGGAGGACAAAAGGATCATAGACAGGAAAAGGATGGGCTGGAGGCTGAGCCATCACACAAAGCCTGCTGGTGTCAGGGCTGGGAGAGGAGGTGCTGGAGAGGACACACCCAGGAGAGGACATGCCCAGGAGAGGACACACTGAGGAGAGGAGGGGCCAAGGAGAGGAGGAACAGGCTGCATCTGGTGAGGGTGGAGTGGCCTAGGGGGCAGTAGCTTCGAGTGCCAGAGAGGAGCTCAGCATGGGGGTGAGGGGCACCTGGCCCGGAGAGCCACCTGGGTTCCTGAAACAAGAATGTGGGATTGTGGGAAATCTTTTTGGCAGACGTGGGCAGGTGAGGTGGAAATAGTACTGAGAAAAGGTTTGCAGTCCAGGAAAGAAGAATCTTCAAAACCAGTTTAGAGGGTTAATTGGCTCCTTAAAGTCTGAAGTGGACACGGGGCATCTGAGTCAGTCTGGGCTCCACTTTGCTGGCCTCAACGTAAGTCTTGCTGACAGAATTCATCAGTGAGTTTCTGCTCAAACAGCAGATTGAAAAGTGTAACCATCAGCTAGGTAATGTCTTTGTGGCACAATTTATTTTCTCCCCTCAACCTGGAAGTGGTTTCTGTATCTTAGAGGACACAGTCTGGGAGAGGGTTTCTCTCGGTTAAGTTGGCCTTGTCTCTATTAAGAGAAAATCAATTCAAATAAAAAGTTAGACCCCTGCCAGGTAGCACAGCTGGTTGGAATGTCATCTCTACACCAAAAGGTTGAGGGGTGAATCCAGGTCAGGGCACATATCCAGGTTTTGGATTGGATCCCTGGTTGGGTAGGTATAGGTGACAACTGTCCGATCTCTCTCTCTCTCTCTCTCTCTCTCTCTCTCTCTCTCTCTCTCTCTCTTAAAATAAATAAAAACATGTCCTCAGGTGAGGATAAAAAACAGTTAGAGATGTTAAGTAGTATGACAATTTGTATGAGAATTTTTAAACTGATTTAGAGCTTTACATGCATTAATTCTGGGAGGTTGGTACTATTGCAAGCCCCAGTTTGCAGATGAGACAGCCGAGGCTCAACGGGGTTAGGATCACATGTTAGGAAAGTATCAAGCAGCTGCTGAGTTGGGGGCAGCATCTGGACCCCAGCTATAGCACCTGGGGTCTTAAGCACTACAAGCATATCAACCTCAATGGCTAACACGGGCCAAATAAAACGAGGCATGCGGCCCGTGGGCCGTGAGTTTGTCATGCTTGCACTATACTGTGCTGCTTCTCATTTTTCAGGTCAAATGGCTGGAATTGTAGGACCAAGTCCCCAGGGCATATGACAGCCACTTCATAGTCTGGATGTTGCGCAGAGATGAAATGGAACATTCAGTGGGAAATGTCTGTCCTCTTCACCTGCGGTTACTGTGGGAGTCTGCTCCGGAGAAGTGAGCTGGAGCCCGAGGGTAGCTGCGTCCCTGGGGGGCAGGGGGAGGGTTGCCTGCTAGGAGCACCTGGAGCCTAGAGGGAGGAGCTGTACAACTCCCTTACCAACAAGTATGGGGAGAGGCAAAGCCCCAGAAGGGACATCATAAAATTTATGAGAATTTTCTAAAACAGAGAAGGCATGTTATGATCTGACTGACACTTAAGCTTTCTGCCTGTGAATGTCAGTTATATCTCAAAACACTGATTTTTACATTCAAATAAGCTTTGAAATTTTTAGAGTCAACAGAGTATTGTTTTATGAGAGATAAGGGAATACGCTGGAGCTATGAAGGAAGGGACGGGTACTGCTCATTGCAGGGCAGTTCAGGGCCTGTGGCCAAGGCCAGTCTGAGGATGCACATGACCTCCTGTGAAGGGCCCAGAGATGCCATTGGATATGGAGCCAGTCTCGGTCAGGTAGGTGAGTGCCAGCTAAGTGAGGATGAACTGCAGGGGAAAGTCAGATTTACGTGGGAGCACTCTGACTCCGTTAGGGCTCTGCACTCACACGCCTGGGAGGAAGGGCCTGGTGCTTTAAGTTACACTCAGAGGACCCAGAAGTCCTTGTTCACTGTGCCCAGAGCTTGTGGCCATTGTTAATGTGGGCAAAGAGTCAACAGAGGGTTGTGAGGGTTTTGTTAATGAAATAAGTAGCTTCATTCAAAAATCTACACCCACAGGGCTGTGTACAGATTCCTTTCATTGCTGCGTAAGAAAGAAAAATTGGATGGAAAGAAGACCAGAGAATATCTACACGGTCAGGAGGACAGAGCAAGGGGGCTCGGGCTCCCAGCTTAAAGTCCAGCTGAACAGACCCCAACTCTTCAATGAGGAGCAGGTTCAAAATCGGTAAATTCACCCAAAGCAGGAATCACTCCCATCTGCTTCCCCGGAGCCAACGCAGCAGGCATGGGCTCTGTTCCACGGATTCAAATGAAATCAGCAACGGGCCCTCTTGTCCTTGTGGCAAGACATTCACCTTAGCCAGAGCGGAGGTCTCACCTCCCTCCTCTCCCCGCCGTCACCGCAGGCTTCCGAGGCCCCGCAGGGAGCGGTGTTGGCCAGGTCGCCATGGACTCTGTCTGGTCTTCCCTTGCTACTGGTGAGATGCTCGTTATTTGATGGTTCTGCATGTTTCCGAGAATCCCTGCTGAGCTGGGACTCAGTGTGCAGACGTCAGCTCCCCAGCCGGCACCAGGCAGCTGTTCGGAGCAAGGTAGGTGCTCCTCACATTCCTAGGCTACACACTCCTCTGAGCATTGTTCTGAGGCTGATAAGCTGTGCTAAAAAAACCACATTTTTTAAAAAGGGAAGAATTCACAACTACCGAAGAAGCATAAAGCGAGTATGTTTCAAGGATTTTACTGATCTCACTAATGAATGGAGGAACCAGTAAGAGGGTAGCATCAGTTCAAAGGAGAACAGGAAGAGCACACAAGTGTTAGCCCGGAGAAATACGGAAGTGAGTGCAATAGGAGCAAGACTGGCCATATCTACAGATGATGATCAACTGCATCTTATGCAGACAACATCTGAGTATGTTTCAAGGATTTTATTGATCTCACTAATGAATGGAGGAACCAGTAAGAGGATAGCATCAGTTCAAAGGAGAACAGGAAGAGCACACGAGTGTTAGCCCGGAGAAATACGGAAGTGAGTGTGTAATAGGAGCAAGACTGGCCATATCCACAGATGATGATCAACTGCATCTTATGCAGACAACATCCCTTTGTGTTTCTAAGGTCGAGTCACGTGCATCACATACCGAGCGGGACAAGGACCGGCACAGGTCCTGGCAGAGCAGGTCGCTCAGAAGGGTCGCCTAGTGTTTGAAAGGACACGCACGAAGCTTTTCCCGCTCATCGCAAAGTCTTTCACGGTTTTTCCTGACTGCTGACTACGTCAACACGTGGGATTCAGGCAGAAATTGAGCAGCTAGGCAATCCTCAGTGACTGAAGTCTGTGGCTGTAATAAACGGGATCAGAGGGTTAAGGAGGGCGCCAGGGCCAGGTGTGTGCTCAGGGGTGTGATATAGAGGGAATCTTATCAGGGGAGCCTTCGGGGGCAGTAGAGGTGGTAAGAAAGCTGCAGTTCTTGACCTGGGGGCAAGTAAGATGCCAATTTTGATGTGAGAGGGTCAGGAATCCTACACTTTTCATGGAACGATTTCAGATTTGCCTTGATAAGAACTTGCCAAGGAAGAAAAGCAAAAACTACACTCGGTAGAGTAGTTAGGTGGTGGGTTCCCAAATGGGGGCTGATTTCTGTCCGATTTCCTTAAATTTTCATTCTTTAATGCTGCTTGCATTCCTTTTTCCCTCTTGGTGTCCTGCCTTCTTCCTACCACCCTTATCCCTCCCAATGTCTAGTGCTCTCACCTCCACCCTCCTCCCTCCTGGTATCCCGCTTCCTTCCTGCGTCCTATTTGCTCCCGCGGATCAGTTTCTTAGAGAACAGTCACATCTCTCGGATCTCACGAGCAGCTAAGTCATGGCTTGTAAAAAAGTGCTTGAAATCTCCCTGTGTCCATAGAAATAATTTTATTTCCCCTTGAACATTTTATTTATGCTTTTGATTTTGAAATAATTTTAGATTTGCCAGATGTTTGTGAAAATAGTACCGCTAGTTCCTGTGTACAGCTCACCCAGTTTCTTGCATTTATCTGATATATTTGTCAAAACTAAGAAACATTACTATTAACTGAACTCCAGACTTTATTTAGATTTCAGCTATTTTCCCACTAATGTTCTCTTTCTATTCCAGGATCCGATTTGGGTTCCACACTGCAGTCGGTTTCCACGTCTCCACAGGCTCCTGTGGTCCATAATTTCTCAGTCATTCCTCACGAGCAGCTAAGTCATGGCTTGTAAAAAAGTGCTTGAAATCTCCCTGTGTCCATAGAAATAATTTTATTTCCCCTTGAACATTTTATTTATGCTTTTGATTTTGAAATAATTTTAGATTTGCCAGATGTTTGTGAAAATAGTACCGCTAGTTCCTGTGTACAGCTCACCCAGTTTCTTGCATTTATCTGATATATTTGTCAAAACTAAGAAACATTACTATTAACTGAACTCCAGACTTTATTTAGATTTCAGCTATTTTCCCACTAATGTTCTCTTTCTATTCCAGGATCCGATTTGGGTTCCACACTGCAGTCGGTTTCCACGTCTCCACAGGCTCCTGTGGTCCATAATTTCTCAGTCATTCCTTGTTTTATTGACTGTGACAGTTTGAAGAGTACTGACTATCTTGTTGAGTTTCCCCCCATTGGGGATTGTCTGATGGCTTCCCATGATTTGATTGTGTTTATGGGATTTTGGAAAGAAAACCATGGATATGAAGCGGCCTCCTCATTACATCACATGGAGGGAACATGACGTCACTGGTGGGGCCAGGGGGACCTTCATCACCTGGCTCAGGTGTTTTACCAGGTTCCTCCACTGTAAAGTCGCTGTCTTCCCTTTTCTTCTTTATTTTTTTTTTTTGTAATTAAATCACAATGTGATTTGTAATTTCCACCTCCACTCTCTGGAATGGGTTAGAGTCTAACCGTTAGACAATTGCTTTTTTCTTTTTTTTCCATGAAAAGTTCTAAAGACTCCACTAATAAAAGCATCCGAGCCTAAAGTCTTTCTGGAAATAATTAAATAAAATTTCCCCCAAAATTTCTCTGCTTATTTATTAAAGCCACCTACATCTTCTAATGTCCGAATTTTTGGTAATTAAAAAAGTAAAATGATCAATTTCATTGAGATTTTGAGATTGATTAGACAGTTTCTATTCTTGTATATTTGAAACTTTTTTTCTGATTTTTAATACAGATGTGCATTTTCTTTACATGAGCAGAACAGAAAGGCTCCATGTTTTGTTTCAGGTTGTTTCACGTGTGGAGGAAGTGGGAGGGCACTTCACATTCGCCAAGCCTCACGTGTAAAGGCCCAGACCTGGGAATGAATGAAGTGCACATTGAAACAGCGAGGTAGAGACTTCCCGGAGCAAAGCACACTGGCGCTCAGGGGCCGATCCCGGCACTTGAATCAGGTGGGTGAGCCGTTGACTCGTAAGACTAGTTTATCCTCACTTCCCTTAGAGCAGCGGTTCTCAACCTGTGGGTCTCAACCCCTTTGGGGGTCGAATGACCCTTTCACAGGGGTCGCCTAAGACCAGCAGAAAACACATATATAATTACATATTTTTTTGTGATTAATCACTATGCTTTAATTATGTTCAATTTGTAACAATGAAATTGGGGGTCACCACAACATGAGGAACTGTATTAAAGGGTGGCGGCATTAGGAAGGTTGAGAACCACTGGCATAATGTTATGTTTAAAAAGCCAAAACAATATTGCATTTACAGGGTGGGGCCCTGGGGTGCCCTGAGGGAGGAAAGACCAGATCTCAATCAGGTCTCTAACCCACCGGAGAATGCTGGCCCCTCTGGCTGTGGGTTGGAAAGTTTGCTTCTACCCAACTGGAAGAATGTCATCTAGCAATGGAGTGGCATTCGGGCATGTGCAAAATCAATGGCTGCATCCTTAGTCTTGGACTGGCTTGTTTGGTGTGCGCAACAGGAAATACTTTGCTTTTGGAGAACAAGAAAAATAGGCTTATTTGTGTTACGCTTATTAATTTGTGCAGTTATTCAGTGTCTTGTATGTTAATGTTCAAGAAAAAATATTAATTTTTATTAAAATGTTGTTTTATTTTATGTTAACGATGACTCATTTATTCCAGCCCTTTGTATTCAGCATGTCTCTATCGAAATAAACCTACGTTTCTATGAACATTGAAGCTTTTGTCTTTTTGTGGCCACATAAACTTACACCTTGTTTATTTGGCCCGTGTTAGCCTTTGAGCTTGACATACTTGGCCAGAGGCTCTTTTTGTCAGGTGTTTGGCTTGAGAGTGGACAGGGAACGTCACGCCCTGGAGAGAGCGCAGAATAGGCCTCCCGCCACCCTCTCCCACCCAAACTATTTTCTGCTACATCGCACAAGGACTGGTTATGCCAGCCACACAGGACTTCCCACCAGTGTGAAAACTAGTGCCATTTTGCATCATATACTAATGGGAGTAAGTAGTTTTGGAAGTTTGGGGCAGGAAAAGTCATAGAATGTCATCCCCTGTGTGGGACTTCTGGCTCAAAGCTATCTCCCACTCCCCTCACTTTAAGAATATGAAAACCGTGGTTAGTTAAGCAAGACAAAAGAAATCTTCCAAGAGCGCAGAAAATCAGTGGGGACTCCTGGATTGGAATCCAGATTTCTTTCCTTCTGTAGAAGCGCTTGTTCCCGACGCCCCACGGCCTTCTTTTGGACCAAACAGGCCTGGAGGCCACATAGAGAGTCAGAGACAAGTTTGAAGGCACTAAATCCGGAGAGATTTTCACAGCCCAGTGTCTCTGCTGTGGCTGTGGCAGACGGGTGCTCAGGGCCTGTCCTGGTCAGGCTGCTCATGCCCGGAGGAACCCAAGAAGCCCCCAGCAGCACTGGACCAGCCCCGGGAAAACAGCGCACCTCGGAGGAGGGGCTGTATCTCCTCTGTCTACTTCTGAGAAGCCTGGACTTTCAGTTGGAGGCCAAGGCTGGGGCGCTTGCCAGTCGTATACACACTGTCTATCCTCAGGGATGAGCTTGAATCCAGGCTAAAAGGAGATTCCCTCTTTTGGTCCCTGTGTGTGTATCTTGAGAAGGATCCACATTCTTGGCAGGTCAGCTGTGCGATGTGTTTGGCGTTGGTGGAAAGGGCCGCTCTGGGATCCTGCAGGCTTGCTGCTCGCGTCTGTCCCTGCTCCTGAGGGGCAGGCTTGGACGTGGCCCTGCTGCCAAAGCCAAGTGTGTGCAGCCTGTTGGCTCTCCCTCAGACACTGATGGAGGAGAAGCTGACACTGAGGAGGAGAGGCTGACACTGATGGAGGAGAGGCTGACACTGAGGAGGAGAGGCTGACACTGATGGAGGAGAGGCTGACACTGATGGAGGAGAGGCTGACACTGATGGAGGAGAGGCTGACACTGATGGAGGAGAGGCTGACACTGATGGAGGAGAGGCTGACACTGATGGAGGAGAGGCTGACACTGATGGAGGAGAGGCTGACACTGATGGAGGAGAGGCTGACACTGATGGAGGAGAGGCTGACACTGATGGAGGAGAGGCTGACACTGATGGAGGAGAGGCTGACACTGATGGAGGAGAGGCTGACACTGATGGAGGAGAGGCTGACACTGATGGAGGAGAGGCTGACACTGATGGAGGAGAGGCTGACACTGATGGAGGAGAGGCTGACACTGATGGAGGAGAGGCTGACACTGATGGAGGAGAGGCTGACACTGATGGAGGAGAGGCTGACACTGATGGAGGAGAGGCTGACACTGATGGAGGAGAGGCTGACACTGATGGAGGAGAGGCTGACACTGATGGAGGAGAGGCTGACACTGATGGAGGAGAGGCTGACACTGATGGAGGAGAGGCTGACACTGATGGAGGAGAGGCTGACACTGATGGAGGAGAGGCTGACACTGATGGAGGAGAGGCTGACACTGATGGAGGAGAGGCTGACACTGATGGAGGAGAGGCTGACACTGATGGAGGAGAGGCTGACACTGATGGAGGAGAGGCTGACACTGATGGAGGAGAGGCTGACACTGATGGAGGAGAGGCTGACACTGATGGAGAGGCTGACACGGATGGAGAGGCTGACACTGATGGAGGAAGGCTGACACTGATGGAGAGGCTGACACTGAGGAGGAGAGGCTGACCCTGATGGAGAGGCTGACACGGATGGAGAGGCTGACACTGCTGGAGAGGCTGACACTGCTGGAGAGGCTGACACTGCTGGAGAGGCTGACACTGCTGGAGAGGCTGACACTGCTGGAGAGGCTGACACTGCTGGAGAGGCTGACACTGCTGGAGAGGCTGACACTGCTGGAGAGGCTGACACTGCTGGAGAGGCTGACACTGCTGGAGAGGCTGACACTGCTGGAGAGGCTGACACTGCTGGAGAGGCTGACACTGCTGGAGAGGCTGACACTGCTGGAGAGGCTGACACTGCTGGAGAGGCTGACACTGCTGGAGAGGCTGACACTGCTGGAGAGGCTGACACTGCTGGAGAGGCTGACACTGCTGGAGAGGCTGACACTGCTGGAGAGGCTGACACTGCTGGAGAGGCTGACACTGCTGGAGAGGCTGACACTGCTGGAGAGGCTGACACTGCTGGAGAGGCTGACACTGCTGGAGAGGCTGACACTGCTGGAGAGGCTGACACTGCTGGAGAGGCTGACACTGCTGGAGAGGCTGACACTGCTGGAGAGGCTGACACTGCTGGAGAGGCTGACACTGCTGGAGAGGCTGACACTGCTGGAGAGGCTGACACTGCTGGAGAGGCTGACACTGCTGGAGAGGCTGACACTGCTGGAGAGGCTGACACTGCTGGAGAGGCTGACACTGCTGGAGAGGCTGACACTGCTGGAGAGGCTGACACTGCTGGAGAGGCTGACACTGCTGGAGAGGCTGACACTGCTGGAGAGGCTGACACTGCTGGAGAGGCTGACACTGCTGGAGAGGCTGACACTGCTGGAGAGGCTGACACTGCTGGAGAGGCTGACACTGCTGGAGAGGCTGACACTGCTGGAGAGGCTGACACTGCTGGAGAGGCTGACACTGCTGGAGAGGCTGACACTGCTGGAGAGGCTGACACTGCTGGAGAGGCTGACACTGCTGGAGAGGCTGACACTGCTGGAGAGGCTGACACTGCTGGAGAGGCTGACACTGCTGGAGAGGCTGACACTGCTGGAGAGGCTGACACTGCTGGAGAGGCTGACACTGCTGGAGAGGCTGACACTGCTGGAGAGGCTGACACTGCTGGAGAGGCTGACACTGCTGGAGAGGCTGACACTGCTGGAGAGGCTGACACTGCTGGAGAGGCTGACACTGCTGGAGAGGCTGACACTGCTGGAGAGGCTGACACTGCTGGAGAGGCTGACACTGCTGGAGAGGCTGACACTGCTGGAGAGGCTGACACTGCTGGAGAGGCTGACACTGCTGGAGAGGCTGACACTGCTGGAGAGGCTGACACTGCTGGAGAGGCTGACACTGCTGGAGAGGCTGACACTGCTGGAGAGGCTGACACTGCTGGAGAGGCTGACACTGCTGGAGAGGCTGACACTGCTGGAGAGGCTGACACTGCTGGAGAGGCTGACACTGCTGGAGAGGCTGACACTGCTGGAGAGGCTGACACTGCTGGAGAGGCTGACACTGCTGGAGAGGCTGACACTGCTGGAGAGGCTGACACTGCTGGAGAGGCTGACACTGCTGGAGAGGCTGACACTGCTGGAGAGGCTGACACTGCTGGAGAGGCTGACACTGCTGGAGAGGCTGACACTGCTGGAGAGGCTGACACTGCTGGAGAGGCTGACACTGCTGGAGAGGCTGACACTGCTGGAGAGGCTGACACTGCTGGAGAGGCTGACACTGCTGGAGAGGCTGACACTGCTGGAGAGGCTGACACTGCTGGAGAGGCTGACACTGCTGGAGAGGCTGACACTGCTGGAGAGGCTGACACTGCTGGAGAGGCTGACACTGCTGGAGAGGCTGACACTGCTGGAGAGGCTGACACTGCTGGAGAGGCTGACACTGCTGGAGAGGCTGACACTGCTGGAGAGGCTGACACTGCTGGAGAGGCTGACACTGCTGGAGAGGCTGACACTGCTGGAGAGGCTGACACTGCTGGAGAGGCTGACACTGCTGGAGAGGCTGACACTGCTGGAGAGGCTGACACTGCTGGAGAGGCTGACACTGCTGGAGAGGCTGACACTGCTGGAGAGGCTGACACTGCTGGAGAGGCTGACACTGCTGGAGAGGCTGACACTGCTGGAGAGGCTGACACTGCTGGAGAGGCTGACACTGCTGGAGAGGCTGACACTGCTGGAGAGGCTGACACTGCTGGAGAGGCTGACACTGCTGGAGAGGCTGACACTGCTGGAGAGGCTGACACTGCTGGAGAGGCTGACACTGCTGGAGAGGCTGACACTGCTGGAGAGGCTGACACTGCTGGAGAGGCTGACACTGCTGGAGAGGCTGACACTGCTGGAGAGGCTGACACTGCTGGAGAGGCTGACACTGCTGGAGAGGCTGACACTGCTGGAGAGGCTGACACTGCTGGAGAGGCTGACACTGCTGGAGAGGCTGACACTGCTGGAGAGGCTGACACTGCTGGAGAGGCTGACACTGCTGGAGAGGCTGACACTGCTGGAGAGGCTGACACTGCTGGAGAGGCTGACACTGCTGGAGAGGCTGACACTGCTGGAGAGGCTGACACTGCTGGAGAGGCTGACACTGCTGGAGAGGCTGACACTGCTGGAGAGGCTGACACTGCTGGAGAGGCTGACACTGCTGGAGAGGCTGACACTGCTGGAGAGGCTGACACTGCTGGAGAGGCTGACACTGCTGGAGAGGCTGACACTGCTGGAGAGGCTGACACTGCTGGAGAGGCTGACACTGCTGGAGAGGCTGACACTGCTGGAGAGGCTGACACTGCTGGAGAGGCTGACACTGCTGGAGAGGCTGACACTGCTGGAGAGGCTGACACTGCTGGAGAGGCTGACACTGCTGGAGAGGCTGACACTGCTGGAGAGGCTGACACTGCTGGAGAGGCTGACACTGCTGGAGAGGCTGACACTGCTGGAGAGGCTGACACTGCTGGAGAGGCTGACACTGCTGGAGAGGCTGACACTGCTGGAGAGGCTGACACTGCTGGAGAGGCTGACACTGCTGGAGAGGCTGACACTGCTGGAGAGGCTGACACTGCTGGAGAGGCTGACACTGCTGGAGAGGCTGACACTGCTGGAGAGGCTGACACTGCTGGAGAGGCTGACACTGCTGGAGAGGCTGACACTGCTGGAGAGGCTGACACTGCTGGAGAGGCTGACACTGCTGGAGAGGCTGACACTGCTGGAGAGGCTGACACTGCTGGAGAGGCTGACACTGCTGGAGAGGCTGACACTGCTGGAGAGGCTGACACTGCTGGAGAGGCTGACACTGCTGGAGAGGCTGACACTGCTGGAGAGGCTGACACTGCTGGAGAGGCTGACACTGCTGGAGAGGCTGACACTGCTGGAGAGGCTGACACTGCTGGAGAGGCTGACACTGCTGGAGAGGCTGACACTGCTGGAGAGGCTGACACTGCTGGAGAGGCTGACACTGCTGGAGAGGCTGACACTGCTGGAGAGGCTGACACTGCTGGAGAGGCTGACACTGCTGGAGAGGCTGACACTGCTGGAGAGGCTGACACTGCTGGAGAGGCTGACACTGCTGGAGAGGCTGACACTGCTGGAGAGGCTGACACTGCTGGAGAGGCTGACACTGCTGGAGAGGCTGACACTGCTGGAGAGGCTGACACTGCTGGAGAGGCTGACACTGCTGGAGAGGCTGACACTGCTGGAGAGGCTGACACTGCTGGAGAGGCTGACACTGCTGGAGAGGCTGACACTGCTGGAGAGGCTGACACTGCTGGAGAGGCTGACACTGCTGGAGAGGCTGACACTGCTGGAGAGGCTGACACTGCTGGAGAGGCTGACACTGCTGGAGAGGCTGACACTGCTGGAGAGGCTGACACTGCTGGAGAGGCTGACACTGCTGGAGAGGCTGACACTGCTGGAGAGGCTGACACTGCTGGAGAGGCTGACACTGCTGGAGAGGCTGACACTGCTGGAGAGGCTGACACTGCTGGAGAGGCTGACACTGCTGGAGAGGCTGACACTGCTGGAGAGGCTGACACTGCTGGAGAGGCTGACACTGCTGGAGAGGCTGACACTGCTGGAGAGGCTGACACTGCTGGAGAGGCTGACACTGCTGGAGAGGCTGACACTGCTGGAGAGGCTGACACTGCTGGAGAGGCTGACACTGCTGGAGAGGCTGACACTGCTGGAGAGGCTGACACTGCTGGAGAGGCTGACACTGCTGGAGAGGCTGACACTGCTGGAGAGGCTGACACTGCTGGAGAGGCTGACACTGCTGGAGAGGCTGACACTGCTGGAGAGGCTGACACTGCTGGAGAGGCTGACACTGCTGGAGAGGCTGACACTGCTGGAGAGGCTGACACTGCTGGAGAGGCTGACACTGCTGGAGAGGCTGACACTGCTGGAGAGGCTGACACTGCTGGAGAGGCTGACACTGCTGGAGAGGCTGACACTGCTGGAGAGGCTGACACTGCTGGAGAGGCTGACACTGCTGGAGAGGCTGACACTGCTGGAGAGGCTGACACTGCTGGAGAGGCTGACACTGCTGGAGAGGCTGACACTGCTGGAGAGGCTGACACTGCTGGAGAGGCTGACACTGCTGGAGAGGCTGACACTGCTGGAGAGGCTGACACTGCTGGAGAGGCTGACACTGCTGGAGAGGCTGACACTGCTGGAGAGGCTGACACTGCTGGAGAGGCTGACACTGCTGGAGAGGCTGACACTGCTGGAGAGGCTGACACTGCTGGAGAGGCTGACACTGCTGGAGAGGCTGACACTGCTGGAGAGGCTGACACTGAGCAGGAGAGGCTGATGGCTGCTCGGAATGGCTCCTCCCCTCCGCTTTGTGCAGAGCCACAGGAACTCGCCTGCAGGCCTAGTGGTGTGTTCAGTGCCCACTGGAATTCACTGTTCACAAGCTTTACTGTGGGAAATGCAGAAGCAAAGCCAGGCCATCTGTGCTGCTATGGGATGACAAGAACTTGGGGGGAGACCATTTGTTCTCTTTTCAACCCCTAGGACCCGAGGGCGTGCTGGGTTGTCAGTCCCACACTCCACCTGTCTGTGGGATTCCACTGTGGTGTATCTGATTTTGGACCCCAGATTCTGGGCTCCTGGCATGAAGCCCTGACTAGATCTGGATTTCCCTGCAGCACCAAGTGCTGTAATGACTTCTGATGGCCCATCTGGAGTCACCTTACACTTCTGCTCACAAGGAAAAGAAACGACCCACCTTTGAGGGGAGGCGTCTGTCAGTGCACGGCCACCCCAGAGGACGCACACCAAGGGAGCTGTGCCCAGCGTCCTGGGGCGGCTTTCTGAAGCATGCACCATGCCCTCTCCAGCCTGGCCCGGCAACTTCACCTGGGGGTGCTTCTGCGCCCCAGGAATGCAACAGGTGGGCAGAGGCCGCATTGCACAAGGAAAACCCACGTCCTTTAGCAACATAGGTACAAACTGCAACGGGAAAGGAAAAAGGCATGCGATTAAGCAAACGCTCCCTCTGATGGTGTGATTCTGAGCAGCTATACCAACAAGTTGACTCTAAACAACCCGTCCCCCCGCCCCCCCATGCCCAGCAGCTATGTGTACGAGATAAGATAATCTAGTTTCTGTGGCTTCAGGAAAAAAAATGAGGGTGAGGATAGGGCAGGGTGGGAAGAGAACACAGGAAAAATGGGGAGAAATGGGTGTTTTCCCAGGCCTAGACTGAGTCCAGCTCCGTGAGAGTTTTCCTCTGCTATATAAGTACAGGAAATTTCCCTGCTCAGAGCCTTAGCTAGCAGCTTACTCAGTCAACCAATATGTAAACAGAAAAAAAATCAACAAGGTCTCCAAGTTCTCTTCTTCTGACTCTAATAACCTCTTATCTACAGTCATATTTTTTGTGCTTCTCATAAGCCTAAAGTTCAAATCTGCACAGACATGTACACTTTCATGCTGTCATCTTTGGAGCCTTTTATCTCTTCATGAGCTTGCATGTATAAAATTCAAACGTGTGCAGAACCCTTTAAATTAGAGTTCGATGAGATCCTTGTTCTGGAACGTGTTCATATTTCTGTCACATCCGAATCCCAATATACAAATGCAACTATGAGACTTCAGGGAGAAGTATTGAAATAGTTAAAAAAAAAACCCCAAAGTTACTTAATATTAATGTTAGAACTTGTAGAGAACACAAAAGAGAGAAGTTACAAAATGGAAAGTCACCCGTGATTCCATCAAGGTTTTATCTATAACTATCAATCTCTCCTGGTGACACAATTCCAAGAGAGATTGATAGTTATAGATAAAGATCTATGGAGATATCTCTATATCTTTATCTCTGCATATATGATGGAATCATCTAAAGTAGTCTTTTAAAAGTCATTTTTATATACTTTATTACAAACTTTTTCTTTTATTATTTTCTCTCTACCACATCTTAGTGTGTTAATGTTATTTCATCTTATAGAAGTAACATGCCTTATTTAAGGGATGCCCCCTATTGTTATAAAATTTAGGTCGCTTCAAATAATTCACTATCATTTTTTAAAAATTTTATATTTATTGTTGAAAGTATCACAGGTGTTCCCCCTTCCCCACCATTGGATACTTCACTGTTATTGCTAGTGCCACGATACCATGATGACAGTCATTGTAGCTGCATATTTGTTCATGATCATGATTATTTCCTTAAGATAAATTCCTTGAAGTAGTGTTGCTAGATCAAATGTATGCAAAAATTCTAAACACACATAAACATATTGCCTAAGTACCTACATGTTGCAAAGATTCCTTTTCTCACCACTAATCTGTGAGAAGGCCAATTCCCTTCTATAGTTAATGAGAACTGATAAATTATTTATTTTTTGCTCATATCCTGGGTAATAAATATTATATTATTGTTTTAATGAGCACTTACTTGGTAAATATTGACAATAACATTTTTATGTTTACTGTTAATTTAATGTTTGTGGATTTTAAATGGCCTTTTCATGTTTTTCCATTTCTTAAACCACTTTGTAAATAGTCAACTTATTGAATCATCTTATTAGCTGAATCATTTTTTAGTTTTTCTAGGAAGACAATTATGTAATCTTCAAATTATGGTAATTTTTTCTTCTCCTTTCCAATATTTATGCCCTTTCCCCTTAGTACATTAAGACCGTTCCTTTGTCCTTTGCTTTAAATCCTAGGATTTTGTTGAGCTGGTTTTAATTCTCTGATTAGTTTTCTTCTGTATGTAATATGTTGCTCATTACCTCCATCATGTTTTAAAGTTTAATGTTTATATTTTTTATCTTCAACTATTTTTTTCCTGGTTTCAGATTTTTTTTCTGTCCGCCCCCCCTATAGTTTTACACATGCAATGTGTTCTTCAATCTCACTGAGAAGACAAACTAGAGATTTCTCGAATTTTCTCTTATTTCCTGGAATAACTCATGCTTTTCACTTATCAGTTCCCTTTTTTTGAATTGTTAGGTATTTTCATTATACTTAGTGATTTTTCTTTGTTCATTCTTCTGGTGGGAATTTTATGCTTGTCCAAAATGAAGAGTGAAGATTATCTTTATCAAACAGAGAGAGTGGTCCTACCTGGTTTGGCTCAGTGGATAGAGCGTCAGCCTGGGAACTGAAGGGTCCCAGGTTCAATTCCAGTCTCTGAAATCAATTAAAATATATTAACACACACACACACACACACACACACACACACACACACCCCACAGAGAGGGTGTTTGTCCAAATACGTTTGTCCTGATGGTGGGAGCACCCCCCTCTTAGGAACATGCCCTTTGTGTTGACTGTAAGTTGTGGGGTCAGAGAAGCTGATTAACACTGACTTTCCTGGCTTGCCCACCTCCTAGATGCTGTAACTGAGATTTGGGGCCATCGGTAGTGATTCTTTTGCTTCTGATGTCTCTCTTTCATCTGTGTTCATGTCAAGGCTCCATGGACTTCCTTAGTCACATACTTTCCTGTGGCTTGCCCACCTCCTAGATGCTGTAACTGAGACTTGGGGCCATAGGTAGTGATTCTTTTGCTTCTGATGTCTCTTTTTTGTCTGTTCACATCAAGGCTCCATGGACTTCCTTAGTCACATACTTTCCTCTTTCCCCACACTTTCCACCGTCTCTGCTGCCTCATCCTCAGCTTCACTGTCTCCTGTATCCGTAGACTTCCCCAGCCAATGAGTCCAGCCCACACATGCCTCCTGCAGGGAAAGCTAGGCATCTCCAGTGGGAGTTCCTCAGGTGATTGCACAGAACAGGAGCAAGAACGATCTTATTACAGGAGGCTCCTGGGTAAACCAATACTCTGTTCTCTGGACGTCACGGAGACAACACTGCAGAGCCCTGGTGAGCTCCGCACCCTGCATGCCTCTGCCCTGGTGTGAGCTCCCGGGCGCCCACTGTGCCGACACTCACACTTGCCTGGGTCACTTCTTATTATGCGAAATAAGGAAACTGGAGCAGGGATTTTTGATGCTACGAAAATGACATTGGAGCTTTGTAAAGAATTTTATAAAGTCAATTCAATTAAAAAATGCCATTGAATTAGATACGGGTTGGTTAACCATCAATCCCAGGACTTTTGCTTTGACCGCGATGGAGTAACGAGTACTGGGTTTAACCTTCCACCAGAAAACTAAAAATCAAAACAAAATGTATACAACAATGGTTTTCAGACATTGGAAATCAGGGGCAGGTCATGGCTGGGGAAACAAAGGAGGCGGAGTGAGCCCTGTGATTGGCCAGCTTACTGCCTGGAGAGGGTTTGCAGTGGGAGGGGCCCAGGTGAAGGCCAGGTGTCCCAGGTGGGACTGCAGGACACAGGCAGGCGACATCACAGGGCACATGCAGGGGGCAGGGCTGCGCAGAGAGGAAGCGGCAGAGATGTGCACAGGGTGCCCCTTGAGTCTCAGGTGAGCAGCTTGTGCACATGAAGAAACACCCCCAAAGGTGGAGAGAGAACCACTCTAGGAGCAGGGGAAACACTGCCCGTCAGAGGGTGTAGACGAGGGGAGAAGCCACAAGTGTGGATGAGACAGCGGCTGTGGGCTCTCGCTTGGGCAGAGTGGCGATTGGGTGTCTTGTGTCGTCTTCGGAAGTAGATTTTATACTGGAGGGTGACACACCTGCAGCGAGTGCACAGACCATCATGTGCTGGTTGAGTTTTTACTGCCACACGTGGGCAAACCAGATGCA
>NW_005367626.1:1009268-1010954 GCF_000412655.1 Myotis brandtii
CTCCCTCCCCCCCTCCCCCGCCACCCCAGCACCCCCTCCCTCACTTTCCCGCAGGGGCCCACTTGCAGCCCTCCCTATAGGCTGCTGCTGCGCTGGGGCTGACACTGACCAGCTAGTGACAAGCCCCGGGTGGCGTGGCCGGTGTCCAAGCTCGGCTCTCCTGGGGGTGCTGCTCGGATTCTTTGGAACACCCTGTGGGGCCTTCCCACCGCCCGGTTCCCTGACAGAGGCCTCTGGCTCGGGCGTCTTTCCTTCTTCAGCTCCATTATTAAAGTCCGCAGGCCTGGCAGGCAGCCCTCCTCGTGGGGTACCGGAAAGATGGCTCCCGCCCAGCATTCCAGTGTCCCTCCAGCATGGGAAAGGCTGCACCCCGGCCCTGCCGCTGGGACTGCAGGCTGCCCGGGACCCCCCTCCCCCTACACACACACACATTTCCCTCCGTGCTCTGCTCCTTGACAGACACACCTGCAGCTTAGGATGGGGATGCCGCTGGACAGTAGAGTGCCAGCGTCCTTATGGAGAGATTTCCCTGGCCCTCGCCCCTGGCTTTGGATAAACAAGGGCCCCTGTATATCCTGAGGCTGACGACAGCCCATACCCTCCTCTGTCTTCTCATCTCCTTTTAGAAGGGAGATGGGTGGGAAGTGTCCCCGGCCAGGGCTTAAAGGGCATTTGGAATTTGTTCTACTCAGGAATGGTAAGGTCTGCAGAGATGGAAATGATTGCCATGAAAGAAGGTGTTTATTAAACTCACAGATCCCTGGAATCAGGAGGCAGCGCTTATGGGGCCACAGCAGGGTCTGTCGGGCCGAGGGGGAAGGGGCTGTGGGCAAGAGCCTTCACTGTGGGTGTGGGAGGGAACAGCCAGGGCAGGGGCGGGTTTGGGATTGGCTACTGGAGTAATCTCCACGGGCTCCGGGTGAGTAGGGCAGGTGGCTAGAGTGTCACATCCTGAAACAGAAACAGCAGGATGGTGGCCGCTGGGTTTGTTTGCATTTGAGTGACATTCGGAGGGGCGATTGTTTACTGTCTGTAGGAAGTAAGCCCCTTCCTGGCCAGGAAGCCCCGGGATGGTGGACGGGATGGTGGAGTACCAGCACACAGAAGATACAGGCTCGGCCCAGGTCCACGTGGCCAGTCTCACCATCTCAGATGTCACGCATTCTGAGGGAGGCTTCCGGTTGGTTCCGGATCTTTTTAGCATGTCTGATACTTCATAAGCCTTTGACCCCAGTTTTGGGTCCTGGCTGTCCATTCTGAGACAACTGAAACCTCCCGCCTAACATCCTGCTACAGAATTATCAGCCAAAACCACACCATAGTTCATACTATCTCACCTTCACATCAGAAATGAAGGAATTAGAAGCAGAGGCGCCTGGGCTGAAGTGGACTCTACCTTTCACTGGGGCTCACGTTTGGGTGGTTTGGTTGCCAGCAACAGTGCCAGTGGTTAACGTAAACAAACAGAAAGGGCCGGCCGGGTGGCTCTGGAGTAGCTCATGTGGAAGGAGAAGCTGCCGCCAGGCTTCTGAAAGGGGGACTGCTGTCTTTGGCATAGACGGGCTCCCCATGTTTTACATCCAGGGCTCAGATTCCCACGAGGGGAGCCCTTGGCCCGAGGTTGGGGTAGGGCCCTTCTTCAAGACTGCGCCCAAAGAAAGGGTGGTCCCCCCAGGAAAGCCAGGT
>NW_005367626.1:1011066-1013344 GCF_000412655.1 Myotis brandtii
TGTTTGCCGCCGGCAGACTGGTGAACATGGAGCCGTTTTTGAATTCCATCTCTGCCGCGTATTATTTCTGTCCCAGTTCCCCTGGGCTCCTGTGTTCTCACCTGTAACATAGAGGGAGATGAGAGCTACCTCCCATATTGCCCAAACAAGGAACTGAAAGTGCTAGAAAAACGACAAACCACCACATGGTTCAGCCCCATTCCTACCAACTAGGCCCTTCCTGTCTCCAGTCCCGCCTTACCCCGCAGAGGGCGAGTGTCTTCTCACTGCACGGAGGCCGCCGTCTGAACATACACACTCACAATCAAGCGCGAGACACACACTGGGTGGGAAGGCCTACATACACTGACACTGGGTGGGAAGGCCTACATACACTGACACTGGGTGGGAAGGCCTACATACACTGACACTGGGTGGGAAGGCCTACATACACTGACACTGGGTGGGAAGGCCTACATACACTGACACTGGGTGGGAAGGCCTACATACACTGACACTGGGTGGGAAGGCCTACATACACTGACACTGGGTGGGAAGGCCTACATACACTGACACTGGGTGGGAAGGCCTACATACACTGACACTGGGTGGGAAGGCCTACATACACTGACACTGGGTGGGAAGGCCTACATACACTGACACTGGGTGGGAAGGCCTACATACACTGACACTGGGTGGGAAGGCCTACATACACTGACACTGGGTGGGAAGGCCTACATACACTGACACTGGGGGGGAAGGCCTACGTACACTGACACTGGGGGGGAAGGCCTACGTACACTGACACTGGGGGGGAAGGCCTACATACACTGACACTGGGGGGGAAGGCCTACATGTTCTGAGAGGATGGACATCCAGGCCCGGGCCCCCACGTGGAGTGAAGCTGACGTGCGGTTGTCAGCATCCGCACCACTGGCTGTGAGTTACTGTGAGGGACACACTCACCCAGACCCCCTGGTCTTGCCGGGATGCGCTGAATGGACGGGCTGCTGCTTCCCCGTGGGCTGCCGGCCAGGCAGATCTTATCTGACCTGCCGCCGCCCCTGCACAGCCCTGGGCGGCTCCAGAGTCTGTGTTGACAATAGTCCAATGTGTTCGGCTGATGTGCCAACACCTATGGAAACCCTCAGCCTGGGCAGTGCTAGCAGCACCCTTTAGCGTCCTTGGCATCCGGGCCCCTCCTGGCAGGGAAGGGGCCTCCGCAGAGGCTCATGGCTCTCCGAGATGCCAGGCTGTCACCCTTGCTCATGGCAGACAAGTACATGCAGTGAGGCCCCAGCTTCACCCTGAGCTGCGTCCTCTGCTGGGGAGCAGGCCTCATCCCAGGGAGCCCCTGCAGGAGGCGCTAGGAGCTGTGGGGAGAATTACCCAGAGGGGGTGCAAGGCCGGGCAGGAGCTGTGGCCTTCAATAGACTCGCGTTGCTGGAGGGATGGGGCCATCCTGAGAACAGCCTGTGAACAGCCTGTTACTCTATCATTTCCTCGCCCAGCCCCCTGTTGGGATGTGGGGAGGTGTAGCTTTCTAATGAGGGCTGTGGTCCTGCAGTAAACCCCACTGCCCCGAGGGCTGGAGTCAGCTCACACAGGGCACTGCTTCGCTGCTGGTGTGACACAGACCAAGCAGCAGGCAGAGGTTGGCTCAGGGATCTGTTGCCACCGGACAGTCTATTCCACAACCTAGTGGCTTAACACAAGCACCATTTTGTTGGCTGTCATGGTTCTGTGGGTGAGGAAGGGGGCAGGGCCTGGCTGGGTGACTCCCGTGCTCCGAGTGGCGTGCCTCTATTGAGCCACACGGGGATGTTGACCTCACGCTTGTCTGGTCCCAGATGGCGTCACCCACGTCCCTGGCACATCGGAAGGGATGGTTGGGTCTGGGGCAAAGCAGTCCTAGGCTAGCCCGGACCCAAGGGGGCAGCAGCGCTGGGCAGCTGTGGCCCACCAGTCCCCAGGCCGCCTCCAGGTGCCACCACTTAGAAGAAGGGAATCCTGGTGAACACCACACCCCCTTTACTGAGGCTCAGGTATCATGCATGCTGACTTCCTGTTCCCTCTTCCCAGCTCCATGAATTGTAGCCTGGACATGCTCCCTTTTATAGACCAGGAAACTGTGTGCTCAGGGTTTGGCATCTTTCAGAAATTGATTTTGAGGAATTCTGCTGAGGCAGGTTGAGCTCAAACGATTGGCTGGATTCATGGAATCAATGTGACTAGACGTTAACCAGGCAACTAACAGCTGGGGACAGAGAGGGCCCGTGTCCTTCCCTCTCATTAAACT
>NW_005367626.1:1013398-1027744 GCF_000412655.1 Myotis brandtii
CCTTCCCACACAACTTACCACACCTAGAAAAGTAAAATGCAAGTCTTGGGTAGTCTTATAAAGTCAGAGCGCCTTCCTTTCCCGTGTCCTGTAAGCAGCCAGACCTCTCCCCTACCCCCCACCCCCAACCTTCAGGTGGTTGTGTTTGCACACCCTGAGCCTCCACCCATGGCAGATGGCGGCAGTCACGTATCTCCACGGGCGCTCAGGGCCTCCACATGCCGCTACAGCCCACCTTCCCACGTCACCTCTGCCACACCAGCAAAAACCACACTCTTCACCTTCTCCAAGACTCCTGCCCCTGCATCCTAGTGCTATTCCTCATCCAGAAGGCCCCTCGCTGCCATTTTTAGTCTTCAAACCATCACCCATTGCTCGAAGCCGCACACACACTTCTGTCTTTCCAGGGATCTGTTTTGAATCTGGCAGCCGGCCTGCCTCAGTCTCACCCTGCTCTGTGCCTCACAGCGTTTCCTAAGTGCTGCCCTTACGGCCCTGCCCTCACGGCCCTGCCCTCCTCACCCCTGCCTGGCATGTGGCAGGTGCTGGCGACGTGTGTAGAGTGGCGAGTCATTTATTAGTGCGCACGTCTCATTAATTACTGAAGTTCAGAGACTAGGGTTTTCTTACTACCTCTGGGACCTTTCCTTAAAACCAGTGGCGCTCAATAATTGTGTGGCATTAAATGACAGGGGCGACCACACATCTTTCTTTCTTTGCTTTATATCATCCTGAAAAAATTTTTACAATTTTCAACTATTTTGATAAAGAGTCATATTTGTGCCACCTCTGGAACCTTTCCTTAAAACCAGTGGCGCTCAATAATTGTGTGGCATTAAATGACAGGGGCGACCACACATCTTTCTTTCTTTGCTTTATATCATCCTGAAAAAATTTTTACAATTTTCAACTATTTTGATAAAGAGTCATATTTGTGCTTGGTGATCACACACATTTCTTTCTTTCTGAAATTGCTTTATTATCATCCTGAAAACATTTTTAAAATTTTCAACTATTTTGATAAAGAGTCATATTTGTGCTATTCAAAAGTAGACAGTTCTTGCTGTAGAAGTTTGTTGAACAGACGCCCCATTGATCTCAGGCACAGAATAGCTTGAATTGAATGCGAGTGTGGCAGCTCCTACCACTTGGTGGCAGTGTGCCCCAATTACAAGACCCTGCTAAGGAGATGGCCGGATCCTGGTAAGTGTTAAAATTACAAACCAGAACTTGTGAAGTGGCAGTCAGGAACAGCCCATATCTAGATTCTATTTTAGGGACAGAGATTCTATTACGGTACCATACATTTAAATACTATCTAAAGTCAAACTCTTCGGGTATGCCACCATGTCCCTGACGAACGTGGCTTAATTTTCTTTCACCAATGGGTGAAGGCTGGAGAAGGAAAGGTCTCGTGAAGAAAAGCCAAAAAACGAATCACCACCAGCAGATTAAGCACCACCACCAGGCTTTTCATTTTTAGGACTTAGTTTTCATTGCAAAAGTGAGAAAGTTTTGTTAAGAATGTTTTGTATGTGTAAGATAAGGTGTTCACACATGACTAGACAGGTTTAACCCCTCAATGTGATTTGTAAAGTCAGTACAGAAGGAAAAATTCTGTGTAAAGTGATTGAGCTACAATTCTGAAAGGAACAGGGCACTTCCATGTCTGCCAAAGTCTACACACAGGCCCAGGAAGCATAAACTGGGAGCGTCAGCTGCAGGGGCAGGTGAGTGGGAGTGGGAAGGGAAACGGGTGATTTTGGGAACAGGGGTCTGGATACAAAACACATTTTCTAAGCAAATGCGTTTGTCTTTGTACGTGCCCCGTAGTCATGTCACTAAGATTGCAACCAGACAAGATGGAGCTGTGTTTGACATTTGAAGGGGGTGTTGGAGATACCAAGACAGAAGCCGCAGCGAGACCCAAGAACCGGAGAAAGGAAGGCCTGGGTGAGGCGATGGCTTGTGGGCGGAGTGCAGACTCTGGTGCCCCCCTTTATGGGAGACCCTCGCTGTTGCAGAGGGAGGGAGACCTGCTGCATGGCACCTTTATTTGCAGACTGAATTTCTGAGCCAGGGTTGGTGGGAAGTCAGGGTTATTGGGGACACTGGGAGTGGCGGTCATTTAAGTTTTGCAAGGTTGCTAAGGACCTTGCTTCTTTGCATAGCAGGAGGAGGACATGGTTATGTGTTTGTTACTTGGAGGAACTTGATTGCAGGAAACTCTCTGGATGACTTTATTTATAATTAAGATTTATTTGTTTATAATTTTAATACATATGTTATATGTGATATATTTTATTTTTTAAAAAAATGTGTGATTATTTTTTTTAAAATATTTTAAAAATTGATTTCAGAGAGGAAGGAGAGGGAGGGAGAGACAGAAACATCAATGATGAGAGAGAATCATTGATCGGCTGCCTCCTGCAACCTGGGCATATGCCCTGACCAGGAATTGAACTGTGACCTCCTGGCTCATAAGTTGATGTTCAACCACTGAGTCACACCAGCCGGGCATATGTGATCTATTTTATAATTTTACTTTAATCATGTATAACTTATTGATAAGTAAGAGGGCACCTTCATGTAGGGAAAGATGGGATCTTGCAAGGATAACGTCACTAAGACCATGGTGTCCCAGGTACAAGACCTGCTTTGAGCTCACAATCATTTAAAGTTAGACTCCTTCTGCTTAATGGATGTTGCATTGAAAATTAGAATTTTCATGACAGAATTTCCTTCCTTTTAAGGCGGAATAATAGTCCATTGCTCGTATAGACTGCATTGTGCTGATCCATTCATCTGCTGATGGCATTTGAGTTGCTTCTACCTTTTGGCTCCTGTGAACAATCCTGCTAGTGAACCCGACTTCTTCCTGCCTTGTTTGGTAGATATGTTTTCTCCCCAAAGAAACATTATTGGAGCAGGGAAACAGGATTGAACTTCAGGCAGGAGGAGGGAGGGACATCGACTGTCCCGGACCAGCGGCAGGTTCTCTCCTGCGTGTTGGCCTCCCCTTCACCCCCGCACACAACAGTGCAGAAGCCATGAGTGTTCTCATTCGTCAGCCGTAGTTTTTCTTGCTTCAGGGGAGCTGGACTCTGGGTCTCTTTGTGACAGAGGCTGCTTGTTGTAGCACTTGAGTGATGTAGGCATTTGCAACAAAATCATAGTCCAGGAGATGAACTGGAGAGTCCTCTGGGATCTGTGGTGGTGAAGTCTAACCTCAGCCACGAAGGGCTCCAAGCAGATGTGCAATGCATCTGAGAGAGGCGCAGGCGGTAGAGCAGTGGAAGAGGATCCCCCCTCAGGAAACCCCAAATTCAGAATATGATTTGGCTTTTCTGAGATGGTCAGGCAATCTGTCTCCTCCAGTTACGCCTTTGCTGTTCCCGTGTTCACTTATCAAATCTTTATCGGGGTCTATTGTGTCCTCTAAGGGGCATTGTGAAGAATATTCAAAAGACCTGTGACTTCACCTTTCAAAGCTTTTATTAAAGTGCAATATGAATGTGATTGAGTGCCAAGTGTTCAAACTTGGCGACTTGGGTATACTGCAGACAAAGGCGTCTATTGCAGATGCAATCTGTGAAAGCTGCTTGGAGGAGGGGACATTTTTTGGTTGGATTCCTAGGAATGCCTCTTTGAGTCTGTACTGGAATATTTCTTTATGAAAGACACTTTGATGATTTCTCAGATAGGAAAAAAAAGATAACTTTTGACACAATGAACTAACTGCTAGTACAACTGGATATGGCAGTTGGCATTCATTATCTTGTCTTTTAGGTTTAAGATTTGATTTTCCCAGAATGTTCAGAGGGCAGGGACCAAGTTGCAAACTCGCAGTACAGTTGAGAAGAAACAGTTATGGAAAAAGCTTGCAAAGTGTCTCTTTTTTTTTTCCATCAAGTTTATATCAGAGTATTTTCTTTTCACCAGATTCTCATCTTTGAATCTTAATCCAGTAATCTTCAGGGAATTTAAGAAACTAAAGGGCTAGTGCTTCAGCAAAGATGTGACTGGAAGATTTTCAGGCAAAGCGAATTTTATAGAAAGGAGAGAAAACCACTTTAAATACATAAGGCATGGGTGGGAAGGGGGCAGTATGGGTGGGGAATGGTCAGTTAAAGATTCAACAGAAATGAAGAGAAGGTTAATTGAGATTAATTGGTTCACAGGACGCCCTGGGACATAATCTAAAATAAAAGTGAGAGAACTCTTGGGTTGTATTTCCTTTTATACAACAAGAAAATGGTTTGTCTAGTCTGGAAGCCAAAAACAATCAGGGCATGACTGCCTGGGGAGGAATCCCCAGGTTAAGTGTCAAGGAGTTTAGAAGAATTCCTAGGCTGGTGGATCCTAGAGTGTGAGACAGTGTCTGTCTCTAAGTGCACGTCTCTCGTCTTCCTCAACCAAAGTCAGTGTTGAACTCAGCTCCTCACATATGCTGTCAAAGGAATTCATCCAGTCCCTTACGTATTTGTTCAACAAATATTTATTGAGAATGTCCTAGCTAGTAGGCAATTTTTGAAGCTCTGGAAACATAACATTATATATATGTAATAAAATATTTATTTTTGGTTGCAAAGTGTTCCTAAAGAAAAGAAATAAATCTGGGAAAGGGGTTGTATCAGTTTCCTTCAGGACTGCTGTAACAAAGTGCTAACCACTGAGTGGCTTAAGCAAGAACAATGTGTTGCCTCACAGTTCTGGAGGCTAAAAGGCCAAGATCGAGAGGTTGGCAGTGCCATGCTCCCCAAGGGCATGAGAGAGGGATCTGCTCCAAGCTCTCTCCCAGCTTCTCTGCCAGTTCCTTGGCGGTGGCAACAGAACTCCAGTCTCACATGCATTCTTTCTGTGTCTCTGCCTGAATCTCAGTTTCTCTTTCTTATGAAGACACCAGTCATATTAGGGCCCACCCCAATGGCCTTATCTTAATTTAATCATCTGCAAAATATTCCTTGGGGTTTAGGACTTTAACATCTTGGGGAGGCACAATTCAATCCATAACTGGGGTTAGGTAGTTGGGGAGCTGCTGTTTTATATGGGTGGTCAGGTGAGGCCTGCTAAGGTGACATTTGACTATGAACTTGAAGGAATCAAGGGAAGGAGCCATGCAGGTATCTGCTTTCCAGGCAGTGGCCAGAAATGGAGAGTGCTCCTCATGTTCCAGGATCAACAGGAGACCATCATGTGAGGGAAGCCAGGAGACAGAGAGGGGAGAGAAGAGGAAACACACACACACACACACACACACACAGAGAGAGAGAGAGAGAGAGAGAAGCAGAGAGGCAGAGACAGAGTTGGAGCCCAAGTGGGATTTCCCTGTAAGTAAAATGAAGAGCCATTGTGGTTTGAGTAGCCATGTGTCATAACTGGATGCACATTTTGAAAACTCTGCCATGAATAGATCAAAGAGGGCAGGAATGGAAGCAGGGAGGCCATTGCAGATGGAATCGACAGTGGCTGGGCCAGAGCTGGAGTGACAGAAGTGGAATGAGGTGGTTGGATCAGGGTATGTCTTCAAGGAACAGGCGATAGACATGTGAACAGATTGGAAACAGAGTGTGAGAGCAAGAGGGGACTGAAGGATGATGCCTAGGCTTTTGGCTTCTGTAATGGGAAAAACAGATTTGCCATTTGTTGAAGTGGAGAGAATAGTTTTTGCTGAGATAGAAACAGAATTTAATTTAACAGGTGTTAGGTTTGAGATGATTTTTTTGCATGCAAGTGAGTAGGCATTTGGAGATATGAATCTAGAGTTAGGAAGTTGTCAATATAGATGATCTATAAAGCCATGGTTTGGGTTTAAGTCAGCTAGGGAATGAATAGAGCTAGAGAAGAGAAAAGGCTTAAGACTGACTCTTGGGTGGTCCAGCAGCTGGGGTCTGGGAGAGCAGTAGAACAAGAAGAGAGCAAATGCGTGGAGGAGACAGTAAGAGTGGACTCCATGACATTAAGTGAAGGAGTGTGGACTGGGTAGGGCAATCTGTGTTGAGTATAACAAGCACTAGGAATTGACCACAGCATTTGGAATGTGGAAGTCAGTAGTGACCGCCATATGAACTTTTTTGGGGAGTAAATTGGCTGTAAACCAGACTATAGTGAGTTCAAGAGAGCCTGGGAGAGTGATTGTCCATACTCAGTGTCTACAACTCTCTCAAGAATTTACCTTTAAGAGAAGCAGAGAAATTACTGTAACTAAAGGTGAATGTAGGGTCCAGGAAGGGATTCTTAAAAATAAATCAACATAATATAGCATTTTATATTCTGACAGAGATGATGTAGTAGAGAGGAAAAAAATTAATGATGGGGAGAGATGCAGAATACTTGATGTGAAAGCTTTAAAAAGTGAGAAGTTGTGGGATCCAGTATCAACTAGAAGGATTAGCTTTATCCAGGAGCACTGGCAATTAATTTATGTAGGCAGGAGGGCAGGCAGGTTTTAATAGATATAGACATAGTATCTTGGTAGATGGGGTAGTAAGAGCTTATGGAAGAGGTTTTTTTTTTGGTTGTTTCTTCTCTTTTGTCACAAAAATTAAAAGCAAAGGCACAAACAGAGCATGAAGGGGGATGCTAAAGATTTGAAGACAAAGGAGATGATATGAAAGAGTCCCCTGGAAGCATGGGAGAATGACTGGACTAAGGAAATGGGGTGGGATGGCTGAGCAGCACCAAATACCCACTTGCAGTGGGTGGCCACCAGTTTATTTACTTATTTATTTATTTTTAATCTTCACCTGAGGATATTTTTTCATTGATTTTTAGAGAGAGTGGAAGTGAGAGGGATAGACAGAGAAAAATATCGACGTAGGAGAAACGTATCGATTGGTTGCCTCCTGCAGGAGCCCCAGTGCTCTATCCACTATGCAAAACAGGCTTGGGGGGTGGCCATCAATTTAAAGTGACCCTGGTCTGCCCTAACTGGTTTGGCTCAGTGGATAGAGCATCGGCCTGGGGACTCAAGGGTCCCAGGTTCGATTCCGGTCAAGGGCATGTACCTTGGTTGCGGGCACATCCCCAGTTAGGGGGTGTGCAAGAGGCAGGATATTTTTCCATTGATTTTTAGAGAGAGTGGAAGAGAGAGGGATAGACAGAGAGAAATATCGATGTAGGAGAAACACATCGATTGGTTGCCTCCTGCAGGAGCCCCAACGCTCTATCCACTGAGCAAAACCGGCCTGGGGGGTGGCCATCAATTTAAAGTGACCCTGGTCATCACGTTGGGTGTTTTTCCCCAGCCATGTTCATGTTCAGATGCTCAGGGTCAGCTCAGTGGAGGGGAAGAGGGCAGCAATAAAGAGAGGAGAAGGAACGGAGTTGGGGTAACATGCAAGCAAGTGATTATAATGATGGACTAAGCTAGAGAAGAGGGGAAGTGAGGATGAAGAAGAATGAGGGACAAAGAAAGCATGTTGGACGAATGGACGGAGCTTGGTGAGGTTGCAGGTTTATTGGTGTTGGAACAATTCAAAACAATGCACTAGGGCCCTGGCCGGTGTGTCTCAAGCTCAAAACTTCGGAGTCATCTTTGAATGATGATCTTCTCTGTTTCTCACATCTCACATCCATTTTTTTCCAGCAGCCTCTGTTGGCTCTATCTTTAAAAATATATTCACAACCTGACTACTTCTCATCACCTCCTGGTCTAAGACACTATCATCTCTTGACTCAATTATTGCAATAGCTCCTATTGTTCTCCCCAATTCTGACCTTGTCCAACTTCAGTCTATTCACAACAAAGCAGCCAGAGTTATACAATACAAATACAATACAAATCAGATCACACCACTCCTCAGATCAAATCCCTATGAATTCCAATATCACTTAAGATAGAAGCCAAAGCCTCTACAGAAACTCTGGTGCTCTTTGTTACTTGTTCTTCACCTTCTAACATCCACCTCGCTCCCTTTTCTCCAGCTACCCTGTTATCATTATTTTTACTCCAACAGGCAGGGAATGATCTTGTCTTAGGACATTTACAATCATGGTCCCCTCTGCCAGGAATGTTCTCTCTGATAATTGCTGGTTTATTTGTTCCCTCTATATATAGATCTCTTTCATGACAACCCTAATCCCTCCTTCTCTCCACCTTTTTAGCTTTGTTTTCTCCTTAGCTTAATCATCATCTGATATACTATACATTTTACCTAGTTTATATATTGTCTTCTCCCTCCACTAGAATGAAAGTCCCATGAAGACAGGAAACTTTGTCTTTTCTGTTACTGCTGCATTCTGAGTCTCAAGAGCAATGCCAAGTGCTTAGTAAGCATTTAAAAATATTTTTGAATAAAGCCAATACTCTAAATAGGAGAAGTAATATTGTAATATTTGGAAATGATAGGAGAATATAAAGGAGACTATAAAATAAATGCTAAAAATTATTAAGAGTGAAAGGAGTGAGAAGCATGAAAAAAATCAAAGTATGCTTAAAAGGGTCAGATATGAAAAACAACTACCAGTTCAAGAAATGAAAAAACACACACATAGCAATTAGAAAACAAAACAAAAAAAACCATAGGTATAAATTAGATTTAGAAGACAGATATAAGGAAATCAATCAGAATGGGGATATGAGATTAAAATTATATAAAAGCAATTAAAATTTGCAATGAGAAGGCCTGGCATGTATTTAATAGGAGCTCCAAGGGGAGAAAATAGTGACAATGGAGAAGAGGTAGTATTTTAAAAGACAATGGGAGAGAATTTTCTAGATTTGAAAAAAATTAGATTAAAATGACATATACAATGGACATAAGACACTGGGCGGTAGGGGAGGCCAGGGGATTGTCAAGGGCGGGAAAAAAAAAGGAGACATATGTAAGACTCTTTGTAATACTTTAAGCAATAATAAAAAAAAAGACATATAGAGTCCCAAGAAGAATTCAAAAAATAATCTATACTTAGACATATTGGGGTAAAACTGTAAAACATTGAGGAGAACAAAATCCTAAACATAGTAATAGAATAAATGACAGAATATTCTTAAAAGAACAATTATAAGACTGACAGCAGACTTTATTTTTAAACTATTTTTTAAAAATATATATTTTATTGATTTTTTTACAGAGAGGAAGGGAGAGAGATAGTTAGAAACATCGATGAGAGAGAAACATCGATCAGCTGCCTCTTGCACACCCCTGACTGGGGATGTGCCCGCAACCAAGGTACATGCCCTTGGCCGGAATCGAACCTGGGACCCTTCAGTCTGCAGGCCGACGTTCTATCCACTGAGCCAAACTGGTTAAGGCGACAGCAGACTTTTAATATGTAATTTGTCAAAATATAATTATGCCTTCAGTTTGCTAATGAAAAGAACCATCATCCTAGAGCACTATACTCAGCTAAAAGTATCATTCAAGAGTGAGGGCCAAATAGCATTTTTAAGTAAACCCTCATGGGACCCTTGCTGAATAAAAACCACTAAAAATGTGTTCATCAGGAAGGAAACAATTGAACATAGAGATTAGGAGAAGAATTAGAGTTATGGTGGTATGAAACAAATCGGTAAATATTTTAATAACTCTAAATAAGCATCCTATATAATAAAAGGCTAATATGCAAATCGACCAAATGGTGGAACGACCAGTTGCTATGATGTGCACTGACCACCCAGGGGCAGATGCTCAACACAGGGGCTGCCCCAGGTGATCAGTGCACTCCCACAGGGGGAGCACTGCTCAGCCAGAAGAAGGGTGTGGGCTTAAGCTGTCAGTCAGACATCCCCTGAGGGCTCCCGGACTGCAAGAGGGCACAGGCTGGGCTGAGGGACACCTGCCCCCAAGTGCACAAATTTTGTGCACTGGACCTCTAGTTAATTAATAAACAAGGGACTCATTTGGAGAAGAGGGTTAAAATAAAGATAAATTAAAATACTAAACAATAAGATGGCAGATAGGAGGGGAGAGATCAGAATTAAGCTGTTTTAAGACCTAAAGAATAGAGATTTTTAAAAAATGTCAAGTATGCATTTTAAGTATCTAAAAGAATAAAATACAACATATAATTTTCAAGCTGGTGAAGTGAAATGAAGATAACTTAATAATATAACAACAATCAGGAAAGAAGAAAAAAGTGTTGAAAATTAAATAGAGAGAATGAAGATGGCAATGTAGGTAAACTCTGGTACTCAGTGTCTCCCACAACCACATCAAAATTACAAATAAAATACAAAACAACCATCATTCAGAACCACCTGAAATCTGGCTGAATGGAAGTCCTACAACTAGAGAAGTAAAGAAGAAAGTACATTGAGGTCGGTAGGAGAGGTGGAGGCGTGGAATGGGCTGGTCTGACACCCATGTTTAGATGTTATTTATTTATTTATTTTTAATTGGGAGGGATATCTCTGCTGCAGAGGCCTCCCGTGAGAAGCAAGTGTTCCTAGCCCCACACCAAATTCCCAGCCCAGGGTTCAAGAGCTGGGAAGAGAAGTCCCCATAACTTCGGGCTGTAAAAACCAGAGGGAATTGTGGCTGACATGGAGGCTGCTGGAGACTCAGCAGCTCCTCTTAAAGGGCACACGGACTTACAGGGTTCTGCTTTTTCTGAGTTCCAGTGCTGGGCAGTAACTTTGGGGGATCCAGGGACATATGTGGAGGAACTGAACTGTCTGGCATCAGGGAAGGAACTGGGGGGTGGCTTTCTTCCAGATGGGGGTGCTTGCAGACATCATTATTCCTGTGCTAGGATCTTCCTCAGTATAGAACTGACTGGCAACCATATCTGAGTTTCCATCAACCTGGCTCATATTGTTCTCTCTGCCCTGGTTATTCCCTGAGACCCCGACCCATCCAATTTGCAATCCCACCCAAGCTGTTTGCAGTGGCTTTTCCATATGAATAGCCTGTCCTGACGCAGGATTCAGATTTTGCTAATATCTCTCAAACAAGCAGCAGCTGGAGTCAGCATGCCCCAGACATATCAGTAAAAGGCCCAAGACCCACACTAGCACCAGCCTGCCTTGCTTCACAGCATGCCTTGCCTGGGTACTTCTAAGCCTAATACAAGTAGCAGCCATCTGCAGACCTCTCAAAGGCAATGGCTGACTTTGCACCTCCTAGGAGGCCCCAGAGTCAGTGTACCAATAGACAGCTTCAGGCAAAACCAGATTACAACTCTACACATCCACAAGCAGCACAACCAGGGGCAGACTCAGTGAACACCAAAGCCCCACTGAAGTAAGTCCTGCTCAATAGGGGTGTCTCCTACACAGCAGCTCTTCCACTGTAGTCACAGCTGGTCCTCACAGCCAGTTGGCCTTGAAGTCAATCCTCCCAGTGATGCCATGAGCAACCAGGGTTCAACTACAACAAGACTGTGCACACAGCCCACACAGGGGTGCGCCTAGAGTGTCCAGCTCAGGTGACTGGGGAGGCTGAGCTACTGGGCCCTACAGGACACCTACTACACAAGGACACTCTACCAATTCCAGGAGACATAGCAGCTCTACCTAATACATAGAAACAAACACAGGGAAGCAGCCAAAATGTGGAGACAAAACAAAACAAAACAAAACAAAACACATGTCATAGATGAAAGAATATGAAAGAGAAATAAATGAAATGGAAGGAAACAAACTACTGGATACAGAGTTAAAAACAATAATTATAAGCTTGCTCAAGAATCTTAATGAGAGCTTTAAGGGACTCTGAGAGAGTTTCAAGGGCCTTAGTGAGAATTTCAAAGACATGAAAAAGGACCAAGCAGAGATTAAGTATATACTAACTGAAATAAAGAATAATTTACAGGGATTCAACAGTAAAGTAGAGGATTCAGAGAATCAAATCAATGATTTGAAATATGAGGAAGCAAAAACATCCAATCAGAAGAGCAAAAAGGAAAAAAGAATCCAAAAATATGAAGACAGTGTAGAGAGCCTCTGGGACAACTTTAAACATGCCAACATTCACATTATGGGGGTGCCTAAAGAAGAAGAAATGAGAGAACAAGATATTGAAAACCCATTTGAAGAAATAATGACAGAAACTTTCTTTCCCTAGCTGGTGAGAAAAATTGACTTACAAGTCCAGGAAGCCCAGAGAGTCCTAAACAAGAGGAATCCAAAGAGGCCCAACCAAGACACATCATAATTAAAATGCCAAGGGTTAAAGACAAAGAGAATCTTAAAGCCAGCAAGAGAAAAGCAGTTAGTTACCTACAAGGGAGTGCCCATAAGACTGTCAGCTGATTTCTCAACAGAAACTTTGCAGGCCAGAAGGGAGTGGCAAGAAATATTCAGTGATGAACAGCAAGGACCATCAACCAAGATTACTCTACCCAGCAAAGCTATAATTTAGAATTGAAGGTCAGATAAAGAGCTTCATAGCAAGGAAAAGCTATTCATCACCACCAAATCAGTATTACATGAAATGTTGAAGGGTATTCTTTTAAGAAGAGGAGGAAGAAGAGGAGAAAGAGGAAGAGGAAGAAGAAAAGAAAGGAGAAGGAGAAGGAGAAGGAGAAGGAGGAGAAAAGATAAAAACGATGAACAATAAAATGGCAATAAATACATTTCTATCAACAATTGAATCTAAAAATCAAATAAATGGACAAGAAATCTAATGAACAAAATAAACGGATGAATAAAATAGAATCAGAGGCATGGAAACATGGAACAAACTGATGAATCTCAGATGGAAGGGGAGTTGGGGGGTGGGTAGAGATTAACCAAAGAACTTGTATGCGTTTATGCATTACCTATGGACACAGAAAATAGGGTGGTGAAGGCCTGGGGCAGAACTGAGTGGAGGGAAACAATGGGGAGAAAAGTGGGGACATTTGTAATACTCTCAATAATAAAATTATTTTTCGAAGTTTAAACTTAAGAGAAAAAATAGGTATCAGGAAAACACTAAACAAAGGGAATTCAGTTGATGAAATTCTTATCAGATAAAATTAATTTTAAGGCAAAATGCATTGATGCAGATAAAAAGATTATATTGACTGATAAGTGAAAATATTCATAAGCAAGATCTAGTAATTCTAGTCTAATAATCTAGATTCAATATATAAGGAAAAATGTACAGAACGACAAAGAAAAATTAACAAATTTCAATTATGGTAAGAGATGTTAACATGTTGCTATCAGAAACTAATGAAAAAGAAGACAAAATAGTACCAGATATGAATGATATAACTTAACAAAGATGACTTAATATCAAAAGATATATTCCTGAACACAACCTCCCCCATTTCTTAAAGCACATGAAGCCTTTATGTTTATTGACTACAAACACCACATACTTGATATCATACAGAATATATTCCTTGACTACTACACACAGTTTTTAAAAAGTAAAAATAAAAATCCCCTATTATTTGGAAACTAAATAAATATACTTACAAGAAGTGGTTAAAGAAGGAATTGTATTGGAAATTGTGAAATAATAGAATCACATAATAATTATTGCAATATGTGCCCAAACATGTGACATTCAGATTTATATAATAGAAAAAAATCATGAAAGATTGAAAAATGAATGAATTACTTATTTAAGTAATAAATTTAGCAAAAGAGAAAACCAAAAAAAGAAATTATAAGCAAAAGAAATTAATTGAAAAAAAGAGAGAAATCATAAAAGTGGACAAAAGCAATGTAGTTCAGTAAAGCAGAACAATACACAGAAGAAAATAAAACCACCCATATATCTCATTAGGCACAAATGCTCCTTGTGATTATTTTAGTGCCAGTCCTTTATGTTTTATTTTCTTACTAGAGGTCCGGTGTACGAATTCGTGCACCAGTGGGGTCCCTCAGCCTGGCCTGCAGGATTGGGCTGAAACCAGCTCTCTGACATCCCCTGAGGGATCCCAGATTGTGAGAGGGTGCAGGCCAGGCCGAGGGACCCCACTGGTGCATGATCGGGGCTGAGGAGAGACGCGGGAGGTTGACCAGCCAGGGAGGGACCACAGGAGGGCTCCAGGGCATGTCTGGCCTGTCTTGCTCAGTTCTGATCAACCAGACCCCAGACGCAAGCTAACCTACGGGTTGGAGAGTCTGCCCTCTGGTGGTCAGAGCACATCATAACAACTGGTCAACCAGTTGACTGTCTGCCCCCTGGTGATCAGTGCATGTATTAATGAGTGATTGAGTAGCCTTAGCATATTCTATATAATAAAGAGGTAATATGCAAATTAACCCTCATGCCCTCACAAGATGGCTGCCTACGACCAGGAGGGCAGGGGGGTTAGTGAGGGATGACCAAATGACTGAACAAGCAGGCTGCATGGGGCGACCAGGCCAGCAGGGGGGTTAGTGAGGGACTGCCAAACGAATGAACAAGCAGGCTGTGTGTGGCGACCAGGCTGGCAGGGGGGGCAGTTGGGGGCAACCAGGCC
>NW_005367626.1:1027881-1036970 GCF_000412655.1 Myotis brandtii
GGGGCGATTAAGCTGGCAGGGGGGCAGTGGGGGCAACTAGGCTGGCGGGGGGGCATTTAGGGGCGACCAGGCAGGCAAGCAGGTGAGTGATTAGGAGCCAGCAGTCCAGGATTGTGAGAGGGATGTCCGACTGCCCGTTTAGGCTCGATCCCCAAGATCAAAGGACCAGACACTTAGCATATTAGGCTTTTATTATATAAAATTATTATTCTTTTAGTCCTCATCCAAGGATATTTTTCTATTGATTTTTAGAGAGAGTAGAAGAGAGAGGGAAAGACATAGTGAAATATCAATGTGAGATATTGGTTGCTTCTTGCACGTGCCCTGACCAGGGCCCCGGTCGGGGAGGAGTCTGCAACTGAGGTTCGTGCCCTTGACTGGAATCGAAGCCAGGTCCCTTTGGTCTGCAGGTGGATGCTCTATCCACTAGCCAAACTGGCAAGGGCTTGTCCTTCCTGTTTTATACAGAGAGATGGAACTGGTGCTGGGACTGTGACAAAGCTGGTAGAAGAGAGTTGTATACATAAAGTTTGGATTCTTGAAGCAGGAAAACTGATTTGAAAGCAGCAATGGGAGAACGGGAGATTTTTTGTTGTTGTTTTGGTTTTGGTGACTATGGATTTAGGAGGAAAACATTGACTTGAAAGGATGCAGAAATAGCAGTATCACCAGGGAACACCAAGGTTTCAGTTGGGCAAGAAAGAGGCCTGGGCTTCTGAGAAGAGGTTGAGGGTATGGGAGAACTTTTGGATAACAAATCAGGAGTTTCAGAGATAATGTTGAGAGGGTTAGAGAATGGTGGTGGGGGTGGAGGTAAGGGGTGGTGTTGTCTTGGATCAGACTGGATAGAATACAACATGAAGGGAAGAGATTCCGATTGATAATGGATTGTTTTAGCTTTGACACCTGGAAGAGACTGATCCACAGGGAGGCAGGGCATGGCATGATTATTCCTGGAGGGGTCTTGCAAGAACTGGTGAGTAATCAGCTTGAGCTATGGTCTTAAAACTTGAACAAGATCGGGAGGGGTGGGTAGGGTAATGATGGGGGCAGTGGGAGGCCATACCTGTCTTCTTCTGCCATCTAATTATCCTTGTCTTCTCTCTTGGAGTATTTTCTACTCATTTCTGGTCCTCTGAGGGCACCTTTGTTTTTTAGTATATGAATGAGCTATTTGATTTTCTCCTGTTGATTTCAGGGTTGGGGGTGGGAGGAAAAGGTTGCAGTTTGAGCTCAGTGTGCCATCTAGATCTGCAGACAGAGCTTCCGTTTTCACCCCATTTTCCACTGACTATGGGTTGCAAGGTCTTCTCTCTGCTTAGCTACTTCAAAACTAGTCTTTCCAGGGTACACAGTTACTGACTAACGCTTTCTCAAATGAACAACAAAGCAGGCCAGAATATAAGGAAAAAAAATCTCTAAATGAAGGGAGTTCAAGTACATTACATTTGTCATTCCATCAATTTCATTTCTCCTAGCTTCCCATCCTAAATGTCCTCTGGGCTTGACCCCCACGGAGACCAGCAGGAACAGGGTTATTTCCTCTCAAGACCCGAATGTGTGCACTGTGGCCTCATTGGGTAGGAGTCCTACACCTACCGCAGCCAGCATCTTTGATCCAAAGTCCCTTCTTATAACTCACGACTCAGGCAGGACATGCCTGAGCAGCTTCACAGGTGCCATTTTCCCCAGGGCTCACAAGCTCAATGTTTTACAAGTGCATCTGCTCCTTGCAGACTTTTGGCTGCACTATCAGCCTTGGGCTGAGAAAGAATAGTTGACGCTGGCTATCAAAGCTTTGTCTAAATAAACTGGGACCTCACTATATCTCTCTTGGCTATAGAGCTGGGTATATGGACAATCCATCTTGGATGCTCTCCAAAGTGGGGATAGTTCTTGAAGTAGAAAAAAAGACCTCCTTATAAGGAAGTTTCACCTACGAGGAAGGCCCCCAGCGTTGGCTTCCCAAACAGCGTTACGGTGGAGCTCCAGGGTATCGGAGCCAAATGCGATTCCCCCTGCCCTCAACTGAAGTCCCCGCCTGGTTTTTATGGGCCAGACATAAATCTGAGAAAGTGTTTATAAAATAGACTGGGTCTATCTGGAAAGCTTAAAAAACAACTTTTATAGGTTAGTTCTTAGGAAATCAATTTGAGGCTATTTAGAGAAATTGCTTTTGTGCAGAATGGGGCTCTTCTCACCTTATCTTGCCCTGTCCAACTGGGGTGTGTGGTTCATTCAACAAAACAGCACTATTGATTTTAGGCTCCGCACATTCTTAGCTGCAGGGAGGCCTGCTTGATGATGCTACTACGGAAGGACAGGGGGAACCTTTATGAAATATTTATTAGTGGCCTTCAAATCTCAATGCTTTTCTTTCTACCTAGTTACACCATTTCAAGTTTGCATTCCCACTTGGTATTCTGGCTCCCAGTGAAAGCGGGGATGGCAGGAGTGGCTCTGACCCACACAACTCTTGTGCTGGTAGTGCCTGTAAAGCAGTCTGCGAAACCTGCCAGTTTTGTAGGTGAGAAGGCTGATGCCCTAAAAAAAGGACTTTTGCCCTGACTGGTTTGGCCCAGTGGATAGAACATCGGCCTGTGGACGGAAGGGTCCCAGGTTTGATTCCAGTCAAGGGCACATGCCTGGGTTGCGGACTTGATCCCCAGTGGGGGGCGTGCAGGAGGCAGCCAATCAATGATTCTCTCTCATCATTGATGTTTCTATCTCTCTCTCCCTCTCCCTTCCTCTCTGAAATATATGTGTGGCTGGTTTGGCCCAGTGGATAGAACGTCGGCCTGCGGACGGAAGGGACCCAGGTTTGATTCCAGTCAAGGGCACATGCCTGGGTTGCGGACTTGATCCCCAGTGGGGGGCGTGCAGGAGGCAGCCAATCAATGATTCTCTCTCATCATTGATGTTTCTATCTCTCTCTCCCTCTCCCTTCCTCTCTGAAATATATGTGTGTGTGTGTGTATATATATATATATATATTTAAAAAAGGGCTCTTTTTTTAAACAAATATCACTATGTGCACAATTGGATGCTTGGCCGTTGGTGGGATACAAAAATTCAGGGACAATGTTCTTGTCTTCAGGGAGCATTATTTATGACAAAGGAGTCAGAACAAATAACTGCAACATGTGGTATTATGATAAGAACTGTAAATGAGGAGACAAAACAAAATGCATTGTGCTGGGGTTTGGGTATTTAGGAGGAAATGAACACTTTGTTGGGGGAGTGCAAACTGGTGATTATCAGGAAGTACTTGGCATTTAAAGGCAATCTGGGTGAATTGGTAGGATTTTTGTCCAGTGTGGATGAGAGATAAAAGTCAACCTACTGTAATGGAAAACGCTGTGGCATAAGGAGGAAACAGCAGGAAGTCCAGTTTAGACAGAGAATAAACAACAGTAGGGGAAGAGTAATAAGTAACCTTGGAGAGTTGGATGGGGGCAAGATGACAGAGGTCCTTGAAGGTTGGAGTGAACCATGTGACCTATTGGCAGGCAGTGCTGGCCACTCAGGAAGTGAAGTGGATGGGATAGGACAGCAGCAAGAACTGCAGGAACAGAAACAATAAAACAAGAGGAGGACCAGGAATGTGTTCTGTTCCAGAAACAAGGACTAAAAGCGGTTCAAAGAGCAGGTCGTGGTTCAATGTGTCCAATGCTCCCAAGAGTAAAGACAAGGGTGGAGAAATATTGGGTAAGGAGCCTGATTTCAGGGGTTTGGCAGGGAGTGGTTGATGAGAATCTAGAGACAGACTATGGAAAATTCCTTTTTTGAAAAATAAATTTTTATTTATTTTAGAAAGGAAGGGAATGGGAAAGATAGAAACAATGAGAGAGAATCATTGAGCTGCCTCCTGCACACCCCCCACTGGGGATCGAGCCCACAACCTGGGCATGTGCCCTTGACCAAAATCAAACCTGGGACCCTTCAGTCCGCAGGCCGATGCTCTACCTTCTGAGCCAAACCGGCTAGGGCCTCTGGAAAATTCTTATGAATACTTTGCTAGTAAAGAAAAATCAAAGGTGGCTGGAACTCTGATGAGGATGGTACTAAGCTTCTGAATGCGTTCCTTTTTGTCCACTGGATCACGAAGGCAAGCATTTCCTAAACTCTGAAAACCTAATAGTGCTCTTTCATTTCCTTATGTCACCATTAACATCCTTGGATTTAGAAATCTAGACCCGATCTGACCATCATGGAGCTGAGAATTGTCCCAAGCTGAGAGGGGTTCTTGGGTTGCTGAGCAGATTGGGGGACTATGCAGCAGGGCGGGCTCACAGCTCTGTGCTCTCACATCATCTCAGGACCCCAGGGTTGTGTCTCATGATAGCAGGCGTTCACAGGGATCTGCAAAATATAACAAATAGCCATTTGGATTATCCCGACTCTGAAGATCAGATCAAAGGAGGTTAAATTGATGTGTTGCCCCTTTACTCAAGCATTTGCCAAATGTCTCATTCTTTTAGAGATGATTTTGAGTTTTGTAGAATTAATACTTTTTCCCCCCCCAAGCATATTTCTCTCAGTTTTCAAAAGGTTGGGTACTTGTGGGAAATTTAATCCACATGTTTATGATTCATTTTGACTCCACTCCTTTCAAATTTATCTTTGGAGCATGAGTTGGTACTTGAGAAGCCTTTTAAAGTTTGGGGCTTTTAGAACCAGATAGTTATTTTGCGAGTTGTGTCTTGAAAACACATATCAAAAATTTTAATAAGATCAAAACTAAGAGTTTGGAGGGTCCTTTGAATGTAGCAAACTCCCAACGCTCAGCAGTGTATTTTCAACAGTAAATCTGTAGGCAAAGAATGGTAAAAGTACACAGGGAGTAACTTCGCTGAGTGGCACGAAGGGGTATCTGTGTTTATAGGAGTGTCATCTGGTTGCTTCAAGTATTCCCCAAGACGGCAGGCCTGGGAAGCATCGTGGTAGCCGTGTCCTCCCTGGTAGGCCCTACTTATTTTTTATAGCTACTTATGCACAGATCCTTGAGCTGCTGGAACATTCCGGGTCACCTCACAACAAGTTCAACCCCCTAATTTTATAGATGAAGTTGAAGCACAAAAAGGTTAAATGTCTTACTCAAGATCTCACATACCTTAGTTTTAGAACCTCTTTACGCTTCAACCACATCTATTTCATCCCAAAGAGAAGACTATTTGATGGGAGTCCAGGTTACCCCACAGGGACTTGGGGTTGAGTCTGGGGAGAGCATGGTTGCAGTTTTGGAAAGTGGAGAAAGAGGTTGAACACTTATTTTCACACGGAGAGCCCTCTTTGAGTTTCTCTCTCTTTTAGACTGCCTGTTTGGGGTTGCTTCACCTCTTTGGAAGAGTGGGGTGAAAAAGGACTCTGAGGAAATGGGTTTTAAAGCCAGACACCAGGAGGGGGTCACATGGGAAGAGTGGAATAGTCAGATAGGTAGCAGCCCTGTTTCTACAACCTTGTCTAACAAAGATTTTTACAGCAAGCTGGCTGCTCTGTAAACAGATGCCCTCAGTACTCCAATGGATACATATTTCCTTTTCCAGAACACGAATGCTTATTGAATGAGTCAGTGGGTGACCATTCTAAGTATGTTGGATTCACTCAGTCACCGCAGGGGAAATCTATTGACCTTGGATACAAACTTTGGCCCAGAACAACTACACTTGGTTATTTAGTTTAGTTGTAAAAAATGTGGGAAATAGATGCATATCAGCAAAGGTCTTGGTCTTTGTTTAGCAAGGAAACTAGTGATGAAATTTATGAGGGCTTTTATCAGAGTGAGGTCAATAGAACATATTCACACACATGCCATTTAAAATAGCATCTATTTGTTTTATAAATGATTATCAAAGTACTATATGTTCAGGGTGGAAAACTTTAAAAATGCCATAAGTATAAAAAAGAAAAAATATAATTGCACTACTTAGAGATAACAAATGTTAGTTAACATTAACATTTGAGAGTTTCCTGTCTTTTAGTGGGCTTATGTATTCTTTTATTTTACTTTTTGTACAAAACATACTATTTTTATATGTTGTAAACTGTTTTGATTTTTTTTAAGTGTAAAGGTCAAAAGGAGAAAAAGAGGTTTCATAAGCATCTAAAACCAATGGCTGTGGTGTTACTGGGTCTCTGGCACTGCTATGAGAGCCAAAGCATTTGTAAGACCCGAAGCGCTGAAGGTCACGGATCTTGATTCTTCACATGTTGTTTCCCTTTCTGTCTGTCTGCTTTTCTTCCCACAACTAATTACCAAGCTCAGTTTTTCTCTACTCGCTCGCTAGTTTCTTTTCACATGTACTTTTTCATTTCTTATATTTTGGCTCGATATGACTCACACACAGCCCTTTTCTACCTCATGGCTCCTCATTCCACATACTATTTGTGTGACATTTTCCAATTCAAACTATTCAGCGAGAGAATCTGATTTATTCAGCTAATAACTCATCTCTATTTGAGCACCACTTTGCACACGGGCTCTACTATAAAGTTCTGGTCAGTTGGGTCAGATTTCTCTAATCTATACAGGTGTGGCCAGATGATGAGGAAATTCAGACAGCATTTAGAAAATAATATAAAGACAGTAAAAATCACCTTCAATCCTGGTAATCAGTAATAAACACTGTTAATGTTTTCATGGTTTTCAGTCATTCTTAAATATGTGCATATACATGTGTGTGTATGCATGTGTGAGTATGTATTATGAAAAATTGATCACATCTCATTTTTTTAGCCAAACATTATATTTTGAACATTTTTTATGGACATAGCTATTTTTCCAAAAGCTGATTTGTAGTGATGTGTACAACTTTATGGGCATACCAGCACTTTATTTTACAATTCAGTATTATTGGGCACATTTTGGGTCTTGCAGTGGGAAGAGGAACTCTGCTCCTATAAGTGGCACATAGTGACAAAGAGATGTTCACTCACTAGGCAGCTAAAAAAAAATGCCTAATATCTTCTACAGGCTCTTCAGGTAAATAATTAAGTTTCATGAATATAAGGACACTTGCATTTTGTCTGTCTTTTTTGGGACCATATAGGATTTATTTTGATGTGTGACATATGGAAGAAATATAACCTTTTTCCTAAAAGTTTAACTTATTGCCCCCAAACCATTTGTTCAATATTTATCATTTTTCAACTGATTTGGAATGTCATGTAATTTATTTCCTTGGTTCTCAGATACAATTGACTGTGGGATTCACCTCTGACTTAAAACCATCATAATTTGATGGCAGTGTATGTAAATGCAGCACTTGCATCGTCTCACAACCACATCAAAATTACAACTAAACCACGGAATAACCATCATTCAGAACCACCTGAAGTCTTGCTGAATAGAAATCCTACACCTAAATATTTAAAGAAGAAGCTACATCAAGACTGGCAGGAGGGATTGAGAGGCAGAATGAGCTGGTGCCATACCCATGTGTGGCAGATAAAAATAGGGAGGGATCTCTCAGCTCCAAAACCCCCCCCCCCCCCCCCCCCAGGAACCAGAGATCCCAGACCCATACCAGGCCTCCCAGGCCAGGGTTCCAATGCCAGGAAGAAAAGTCCCCATACTTTATGGCTGTAAAAACCAGCAGGGATTGTAACTGAGTGAGATGGAGGCTGCTGGAGTCCCAGGCAGTTCCTTTTAAATGGTCTGCATACAGACTTACTTGGACTCACTAGGACATTAAACATTATGAGAACAAATGAATGGAGAGAGATTAAAAATCATTAGAGTTTAAAATTCTTGAGTCACATCCTGATAACAGAATTATTAAAATAAAGAATAGAATCATAGCTCTGGGCGGTGTGACTCAGTGGTTAGAATGTCAGCCGGTGCACTGAGGGTTGCAGGTTTGATTCCTGGTCAAGAGCACGTACCTGGGTTGCAGGTTCAATCCCTGGCCCTGGTTGGGATGCATGCTGGAGACAACCAATTGATGCATCTCTCTCACATCGATGTTTCTCTTTCTCTCTCTCTCCCTCCCTCCTTCCCACTCACTCTAAAAATCAATGGAAAAAGTATCCTCAGGTGAAGATTAACAATAACAACAAAAAACAACAGACCCATAGATAGACAGTAGGCAGAAAGCTCTTGTTGGGGTGTATGTGCTGGGGTTTTGTTGGAGACAACCAATTGATGCATCTCTCCCACATCGATGTTTCTCTTTCTCTCTCTCTCCCTCCCTCCTTCCCACTCACTCTAAAAATCAATGGAAAAAGTATCCTCAGGTGAAGATTAACAATAACAACAAAAAACAACAGACCCATAGATAGACAGTAGGCAGAAAGCTCTTGTTGGGGTGTATGTGCTGGGGTTTTGGGGGGATTGGGCAAGAAGAAGAAAAAGAGAGAGAACTCATGGACATGGACAACAGTGGTGATTGTGGGTGGGGAGGGGGTGGGTGCAGGTGGAAGAGGGCATAGAGGGGATGAATGGTGATGAAAAAAATTTATACTAATAAAAGCCTAGGTGACCCTTGCGCGTGATGTCGTCACAAGATGGCCTCCACAAGCTGGCCACATGCACAGCAGAGGCGGGTCCCAGCAGCCACTCTGTGTGGTGAGGCCTGGGGGTCCTGTGGTTCCACGCAGCGCAGAGGAGGCCAATCTGCAGAGGAGGTCAGTCCCGGCATCTCCGCCACCTTGCACAGAGGAGGCGGTCCCGGTGGAGGAGGTGGGTCGCGGCAGGGGAGGGCACTTGGGGGTGATCAGGCTGGCAGGAAAGCGGTTAGAGGGTGATCAGGCTGGCAGGCAGAAGCAGTTAGGGGCAATCAGGCAGGCAGGCAGGTGAATGGTTAGGAACCCTGCAGTTGACATCCCCTGAGGGGTCCCAGATTGGAGAGGGTGCAGGTTGGGCTGAGGGACACCCCTCCTTGCACGAATTTCATGCACCGAGCCACTAGTAGTAAAATAAAAGAAAAATAACCATGGTACTAAATTGTCATACATACTTGCTTGTTTCTATCTTCTTGTACTGACCTATTTCGGAGCATATTATTTTAATGGTTATGAGTTAAACTTTGTTTTGGTATATGGTACTTTATTTTATTTATTTATTTATTTATTTATTTTATTTTTTAAAT
>NW_005367626.1:1037906-1052466 GCF_000412655.1 Myotis brandtii
TGAATGGTGATGAAAAAAATTTATACTAATAAAAGCCTAGGTGACCCTTGCACGTGACGTCGTCACAAGATGGCCTCCACAAGCTGGCACGTGCACAGCAGAGGCGGGGCCCAGCAGCTGCTCTGTGTGGTGAGGCCTGGGGGTCCTGTGGTTCCACGCAGTGCAGAGGAGGTCAGTCCCGGCATCTCCGCCACCTTGCACAGAGGAGGCGGTCCCGGTGGAGGAGGTGGGTCGCGGCAGGGGAGGGCACTTGGGGGTGATCAGGCTGGCAGGAAAGCGGTTAGAGGGTGATCAGGCTGGCAGGCAGAAGCAGTTAGGGGCAATCAGGCAGGCAGGCAGGTGAATGGTTAGGAACCAGCGGTCCCAGATTATGAGAGGGATGTCCGACTGCCGGTTTAGGCTTGATCCTGCAGTCAACATCCCCTGAGGGGTCCCAGATTGGAGAGGGTGCAGGCTGGGCTGAGGGACACCCCCCTTGCATGAATTTCATGCACTGGGCCACTAGTAGTAAAATAAAATAAAAATAACCATGGTACTAAATTGTCTTGTTTCTATCTTCTTACACTGACCTATTTTGGAGCGTATTATTTTAATGGTTATGAGTTAAACGTTGTTTTGGTATATGGTACTTTATTTTATTTATTTAAATTTTTTTTATTGATTTGAGAGAGGAAGGGAGAGGGAGAGAGAGAGATAGAAACACCAGTGATGAGAGAGAATCACTGTTTGGCTGCCTCCCACGTGCCCCTCACTGGGGATGGAGCCCACAACCCAGGCATGTGACCTGACTGGGAATCTAACTGTGACCTCTTGGTTCATAGGTTGATGCTCAACCACTGAGCCATGCAGGCTGGGCTATGGTACTTTATTTTATATATCTTGGTATATAAATAAAGTATGGTACTTTTTTTTTATATATCTTGTCCATTTGGACTTCTTTGTAATTGTCAAAACGAGTCCCCTATTCCATTTTATTCTTCAAAGAATTGCAATAAATTTGCAGTTAAAATTGCAATAAATTTGAAAGAGCTTACATGTTTACAATATCAAATACTTTAATGATTTGATTTTTGATATTACTTATTATTAATTCTGGTAGATTTTCATCTGGTTCACTTTAATTTTCCACATATGCACTAATTTGCTATTGATTTTAATGGTAAAATTGTTTAGTGTTCATTTGCATCTATCAAGGACATACTATGCTTTTTTCTTTTCAACTGGATAAATCATTTTTAAAATACTTAGCCATATTTTAATTTCTACATAAACTCTACTTGACTTTTTAAAAAAAATATATATTTTATTGATTTTTTACAAAGAGGAAGGGAGAGCGATAGAGAGTTAGAAACATCGATGAGCGAGAAACATTAACCAGCCACCTCCTGCACACCCCTCACTGGGGATGTGCCTGCAACCAAGGTACATGCCCTTGACCGGAATCGAACCTGCTTTTTAACTGGATAAATCATTTTTAAAATACTTAGCCATACTTTAATTTCTACATAAATTCTACTTGACTTTTGTGTATTATATTTATTGATGTTTAACATTCTTCATCTATATACATAAAAGAGAGTCTATAGTTTTCTCAGATTTTTTCTTTAAAAAATTATTTTAGATAATCTCTGGTGTAGAGAATTATTTCCATTTCCTATTCTCTTTTCCTTCTCTCCCCCATCCCAAAATAACTATTTTAACATTTTAAATGTGCATTTGATTATTTGTCCTTTGAAAATGTGACTTATTGTCATGTGGTATGACAATATATCACGTTAATATATCACGTTAATATAACATGTTATAGACCTCATTCTGTTTTTACCTTGAAACTAAGCCCCCTGAGTTTAGGACCCTCCACATGGCTGTGTCTCTGATGCGGCACAGCACTCCATAGGTGTGCTCACACGTTCAGCTTTGTTAACTCTTCAGCTTTCGAATCGCAGTTATGTCAGCTTTTTTAAGTAAAACTTGAGATACATGCCTTGTTAGGCTTTTCAAAATATTTTGCATGTTTTGTTATTGTGAATACAACCTTTTTCATTATGTTATCTAAGCACATGGGGCTGGTATATGGGAACGCTGCAGATTTTTGTATCCATATATATTATCTGGGCACTTCACTAAGTTTTCACATTCAAGTAGTTATTATATTTTCTAGGTATATAATTATGTTTCTAATAATAATTTTGATTTTTCTACAATGATTATAATTTACATCTTACAGCTTATTTAATCAGCCAGATTTCCATAACAATTTAAATAATAACAGTGATAGCCAACATTTCTTTTTCCTGATTCTAATAAAGTGTTTAGTGTTTGATTCTTAAGATAAGACTTGTCAAATCATTTTATGCTTTTACTTTTCTTTGAGTTTTTATTATATGTGTTCCATTTTGTTTTATTTTTAAAATATATTTTTATTGATTTCAGAGAGGAAGAGAGAGGGAGAAAAAGATAGAAGCATCAATGATGAGAAAGAATCATCGATTGGCTGCCTCCTGCACACCCCACAGGTTGAGCCAGCAACCTGGGCATGTGCCCTGATTGGGAATCGAGCTGTGACCTCCTGGTTCATAGGATGATACTCAACCACTGAGCTACACTGGCCGGACTATGTACTGCATTTTAATAAGTGCCTTTTTAGTGTCTACTGAGATTATTCCACATCTATCCAGGAGGTATTTTGTTAATTGGTTTCCTAGTATTAAAATATTTTAGCATTCCTTGATAACCCTAGCTAATTATGGTGAATGACCTTTTAAGATATGATTTGATTCAATTGGCTGATGTTTGATTTAGTGTTTAGGAATTTGTGCTCATGGTGGTTTGGTTTATAGTTCTTTTTTGGGGGGCTATCTTTGTGAGGCTTTGGTATTTAGATTACCCTTAGCTGTAGTGGACATTTAACATGTTATTTTATTTTTTTACTATTCAGGAACAGTTTATATTGCATGTGGATTATCTGTTCCTTGAAAGTTTGACTTGACTTGACAATAAAACTGTCTGTATGAACTTCTTTTTAGGACATAATGCTTTAGTAACTTCCTCAGTTTCTTTGATGGGCTTATTTTTTCAGACCAGGTCTACTTCTTGAGCCAACTCTGCAGTGCCTCCTTCACACTAGGACTTGATTCAGATCTGGGCACATCACTTGATGGAGTGTTTCATCATCAGATCAGACTAGATTTTTAGCTAAATTCTGCCTCTAGAATCACGGTATTTGCTTGGAGTGCAAATTTCATGCTAAGTACTAGTCACGTGCCTAAAGGACAGGGGGCTGGGACTTCACCCAGTTGTATATCTGTTTTTGTTCCTGGTCATTAGTGGTATTTTAATGTGTGCTAGGATTTGACTTGAGACTTTTGATTTCACTGTAACATACATCAGGAAATAAGGTGGGGGCAGATCTAGAGCCCTCATGGACCTCTAATTATTGGAACTTGCTGGTAGTCACCAAAAAGAACCTAGAAATTGTTAGCGGCCATAGGTTGATGTGTTCTCAACAATCTCTTGCTGTATGTGAATGGAGTTGGGAAAAGAGCCCTCTACTGCCTGTAAAAGGTATTTCTTACTCAGTGGAGAGAGAACTGCCATTGTTACAAGTGTTCTTTAAAAATAAAAATTTTAATTTTTCAGTTACAGTTGACATACAATATTGTATTAGATTCAGGTGTACCACCCAGTGATTAGACATTTATGTAACTTACAAAGTGACCACCCCACTAAATCTAGTACCCATCTGACAGCATACATAGGTATCACAATATTATCGACTATATTTCCCTAGGCTGTACTTTACATCCCTATGACTATTTTATAACTACCAGTTTGTGCTTCTTAATTCCTTCACCTTTTCCACCCAAACTTCTTACCACCAACCTCAACAACTGTCAAAAAATGTTCTCTGCTTCTATTAGTCTATTTCTGATTTGTTTGTTTATTTTGTTCTTTAGATTCTGCACGTAAGTGAAATCATATGGTATTTGTCTTCTCTGACCTGTTTCACTCAGCACAACACCTGCTAGGTCCATCTGTGTCACAGTTATATTCCATTGTACATATGTTCTTTGTTTATCTTCTCTATTCATGCATTTATTGTTGGGCACATAGGTTGTTTCCATATCTTGGCTATTAAAACTAATGCTGCAATGAGCATATTGATGCATATTTTTCCAGATTCGTGTTTTGGGTTTCTTCAGATACCCCAAAGTGGAATTTGTGGGTCCCTTTTTGTCTTTTTGTATAGCTTTTGTTTTAACGTGTATGTTGTCTGGTATAACTTGTTACCCCAGCTTTTAAAAAAATTTTTCATGAAATATCTTTTTTCATTCCTTTTCTTTTATTCTCTGTGTGCCTTTCAATCTAAAGTGACTCTCTTGTAGACAACATATGTAAAGGTCTTGTTTTCTTATCCATTCAGCCACCCTGTATCTTTTGGTTGGAGTATTTAATACATTTGTATTTAAAATAATTGTTGATAGATATATATTTATTGCCATTTCATTATTTCTCCTCCTCCTCCTCTTCTTCCTCCTCCTCCTAGCTCTTGTTCTTCTTCTTATTATTATTCTTTTATTCTTATTCTTTCTTATTCTTGAAGACCCTTTAACATTTCTTGTACTATTGGTTTGGTGTGATTAACTCCTTTAGCTTTTTCTTGTCTTGTCTCCTGAAGCTCTTCCTATGCCCTTTGATTCTAAATGATAGTTTTGCTGGGTAGAGTAATCTTGGTTGTAGATCCTTACTTTTCATCACTTTGAATATTTTATATCAATCCATTCTGGCCTGCAAAGTATCTGTTGAGAAATCAGTTGACAGTCTGATGGCAGCTCTTTTGTAAGTAACTTTTTTTTCTTGCTGCTTTTAAGATTCTCTCTTTGTCTGTAACCTTTGGTATTTTAATTATGATGTGTCTTTGTGTGGGCCTCTTTGGATTTATCTTGTTTGGGACTCTCTGTGCTTCCTGAACTTGTGTGTCTATTTCCTTCACCAAGTTAAGGAAGTTTTCTGTCATTTTACCAAATATGTTTTCAATTCCTTGCTCTCTCTCTCTCTTCTCCTTCCATCACCCCTATGATGTAAAATTTGGTACATTTAATGTACCAGAAGCCCCTTAAACTATCCTCTTTTTTTGGATTCTTTTTTCTTTTTGCTGTTCTGATTGGGTGTTTTCTGATACTTTATCTTCTAAATTGCTGATTTGCTTCTCTATTTAATCTAATCTACTGTTGATTCTTCTAGTGTATTTTTTTTAAAATTATTATTTATTTTTTATTTTTATTAAATCTTTATTGTTCAGGTATCCTTGTTTATTTTTTTAAATATTTATTTTTATGTTTCCTATATCATTGTTGAAGTTATCACTGACTTGATCCCCTAAATTGAACATTCTTATGACCAATGTTTTGAGCTCTGTATCTGGTAGATTGCTTGTCTCAATTATGTTTAGTTCTTTTTGGGTGGAGCAGAGTCGCAGGGTGGGGCCAATAGTGTTAGCTAGGTTGGTGGAGACTCTGTTGTAGCACCTGCCTGTGCCTGCAGGGAGAGGGCTCATCAAATGAACAGTGGCCTGCCAGCACTTCTGTCTGGGAGAAAGCTGCCTGTCCAGTCCTTGCCCTGAAGCCAGACATTTCAGTTCCTCCTGTATGTCCCTGGTGCCTTCCAAGCTGGCACCCAGTGCTGGAGCACAGAGCCAGTAAGTCTATGGGAAGTCTGTTAAGAGAAATAGCTGGAACTCAGGAATCTCTCCATCTTAGCTACAATTTCTACTGGTTTTTACACCGAAACTTATGGGGACTTCTCTTCCCAGCACTGGAACCCTTGGATGGGATCCTGGTGTGGGTCTGGGACTCCTTGACCCTCATGGACCTCTACAGCTGAGATATCCTTTCTGATATTTAGCTGTCACATGTGGGTGTGGGACCAGTCTATTCCAAGTCTCCACTCTTCCTTCTTCTGTGTGCCCTCAGTTATAGGATATACCTGTTCAGCTAGAATTCAGTTGGTTCTCAATGATGGTTGTTCTGTAATTTAGTTGTCATTTTCTTGTGGTCATGGGAGGATGTGAGTTTTGCATTTACTTATTCTGCCATCTTAACTGGCTCATTGTTTCAAGCCTTAAGTATCTGACATTAGTTTTTTGAGGTTAAAATACAAAGTACCACAAACTGAGTGGTTGGAAGAACAGAAATGCATTTTCTCACAGCTCTGGAGGCTAGAAGTCTAAAATTAAGGTGTCAGTTGCTTGGTCCTCTCTGAGGGCTGCAAGGGAGAATCTGTTCCCTGTCTTTCTCCTAGCTTTTGGTTGATTTACTGGCAATCTTTGACTTGTAGTTGCTTCAGTTCATCATGTAATCTTCACATGACATTGACCTTCTGTCTCTTCACTTTGTCTTCCTTCTGCTCTTGTCTGCCTCAGTGTCCACATTTACTCTTTCTAGATGGACATCAGTCAGACTGGATTAGGGCCTATCCTAATGGCCATTTTAACTTGATTACCTCTATAAAGGCCCCATTTCCAAGGCAACATTCTAAGGTACTAGGAGTTTCCTAACATATCCTTTTGAGGGGACACAATTCAACCCATAACACCGAGTAAGACTGTCAACAGAAGGAAAGTAAAAATGTCTTCCTTACTGTCATTTGGACTGATGGCACTGTGTTATGCAATGCAAGTGGGCATGCCACCAACTGTCTTCCTTTATGTATGCCGTCAGCCTTCTTAGTTAGTAGATAGTTTTTAAAAATTCCATGGACAGACTGTTTCAATCTTCCCAATATTAAGGCTCTGGGGGAACTTGGGGCTTTTTGTTTTTGTCTTTTACAGTGTTTTTCTGGGAAGAGGAGAGGGGCTATATCAGGCCCTGCTAGTTAAAAGCCAAAAGTTGTAAACCAAAAGCTGTTCTGTCTCCAGGATCTTTTTTGGGTACTTTACATTTTCCTTGTCTGAGGTGAGCAGGTTTCCTCTGCTTGGGGTGCTGGATGAGAGGAGACTACCTCCAGGGGGTCCTGCACCCAGACTGTGAAGGCAGCCTTTGGGAGAGACCCTGTGAGGGTTGAGAGCTTCTCCACACACTCGTGGCATCATACCAATGGGCTCTGTGTAGCCTCTTCAGGGATCCCCAGCTGTCTTTCCTGCTCACAACTCTATTATCTTCTGAAGGCTTGCAGCTTATAAAATAGATATTTTGGCCAAGGCCATACAATAAAGAATCATATTTGACTCTCACATTTCGTCTCCTCTCTTGCTGGCTAAATAATGTGACATTTCGAATTTGGAATCTTCAAGTTTAGCTTACATTTTTGGCTTTTACTAATTTTATCAAGGTCGTACTGGGATGCTTGTCAGTTTCCAAAGTGCTCTGATATGATCTCATCTTATTCTCACAATAAGTTGCTTTTCTGCTCGTTTTTCATGGCGATAACTCACAGAAGTTACTGGAGGCACGGGGGCGATTTGGCCAAAGCCACACAGACGGCCCTCGAGCCAGGACTCCGATTCAGGTCTGTTGACTCTCAGCCCAGCTCCTTTCCATTAGGTCATCCTGCTCCCTTGCTACCTTGCGGTCAAGCCAAGGCTCGGCTCTCACTCAAGGTCTCAAAATACCACCGCCTCCTCCCCAGAGCCTTCCCAGATTAAACAGATGGGAATGATTGACAGCTCTCTGTTGTACTGTTCTGTCTGTGGAGAACAGAGACTCAGCAAATTGCTGGCTCCATGGCTTGCCTTTGCTGGTCTAAGAATGGTTTTTATATGTTTAAGGTTTATAAAGTAAGAAAAAGAAAGAGAAGGAAAAGAAGGAGGAGCAGGAGAAGAAGGTGATAGAGACTTACGTGTGGCCGATACAGTCTCAACTCTTTTTTATTTGACCCTCTATAGAAAGTTTGCCAGCCCTGGTCTAGATAACTGTATCTTCCTTTATCTACTTAAAATTTTTATTCACCCTCAATCTGTATTTATGAAACCAGTTTTTGTTGTCTACTGAATTATTTAACATGGATTTAGGATTTTTGCTTTTGAATATTCAAAGCTCCTGCTTGCTATTTCCTGATATTTTCCTTTCTTTTATCAGGCCCTGAGGAATAGGTACGTGGAATAAACTATTCCTTATGGTTTAGTTGGAGAGAGGGCCTTGGCATCAAATACATGTTAGTTTATTCTGTATGCACAACAACTGGTATGCACTGAGTGGCCAGATTATTATGACCACCTGACGTTTGTAGGCAAATTAGCCGTACACTGCATCGTATGGGATATGGAAGCCGAAGGCCTGTTCAAACACCTTTGCTGTCTGCAGTTACCAAGATAAAACATCTCCAATTCTCACAGGAACACAAGGATTGGACAGTCGAGCATTGGAAAAAAATCATGTGGTCCGATGAATCATGTTTCCAGTTGCATCATGCAGATGGCAGAGTGAGAATTTGGTGGAAACAACATGAAAGCATGCACCCCACATGCATGAGTACAACCCTTCAAGCTGGTGGGGGCAGTGTTATGATTTGGGGCATGTTTTCCTGGCATGGTTTGGGCCCTTTAATTCGTGTGGAACAACGTCTGATTAGCACAACATACCTAAGTATCGTTGCTGATCAAGTTCATCTTATCATGTTGATGGCATATCCCAATGGAGATGGCTTCTTCCAACAAGACAATGTGCCATGCCACGGTGCTTGTATTGTGCAGGAGTGGTTTCAAGAACATGAGGGAGACTTTACCTTGCTTAGGTGACCCCCACAATCACCAGATCTCAATCCAATTGAGCATTTGTGGGATGAAGTTAAAAGAGCCATCAGGCAGCTGGTTCCACAACCATCAAATCTCACAGAACTGGACAGTGCTATTCATCAGGCATGGTGTCAGATTCCTCGCATCACCTTTCAACATCTCGTGGAGTCAATGCCAAGAAGAATCGCCGCAGTATTGAAGGCAAAAGGTGGCCCAATGAAGTACTGATGGGGTGGTCAAAATAATCTGGCCACTTACGTTCAAATATATCCCACATTCAAAGGCTGTTAAATTGCGTTGTTTACCCATATCTTCAGAAAAAAAAATCACTTCTACTGTCGTGGTAAACAACCTGCTTCCCTATTTATAATGGTCTGGCCCTCTAGCAACTTGAGTGCGAAATTATAGCTAATTTGCCTACACACACCAGGTGGTCATAATAAGCTGGCCACTCAGTGTGTATAGTAAGTACTAATGCAGGTCAAGGGAGACTTCTTGAGGACCAGATAATAGGCCCTATGAGGACAAGGAATGTGTCTTTCTTGTTTACTCTAACCCCAGCATTATCACAGGTGCTGAACAATATTTGTTGACCAACAAATGAGGCTTAAATTAACTGAGGAAGATTTTGGGTAAGGAATGGGACTTTTGCTGAGATTTTCAGAAGGGGTAGGAATTGAACAAATAGGAGTGAGATTGTACTTTGGGCAGGTAGACTGCTTTAAGAAGAAATAGCTCAGTGTATGTCTTTTTCATGGCATTCATTATTATTGAAATAAATTAATAATTGGAATACTTAATTTTTAAATAGAATTTTTTAAATTGCCATTTTAGCATCACAGAAAAATGGAGTGGAAAGTACAGAGGTTTCCCATATGCCCCCTGCCCCTACACATGCACCACCTCCCCCATTATCAGCATCCCCGACAAGAGTGGTACATTTGTTACAATTGACGAACCCACGTTGACACATTATCATCCAGAGTCCATAGTTACGTTAGGGCTCACTCTTGGTGTTGCACATTCTATGAGTTTGGACAAATGTGTAATGACAAGTGTCCAACATTATGTGCCATGCAAATGTATTTAACTTTTGATCCAGCAAGACATGGCAAGCCCTGAATGCAGGGAGTTTGTCACATTCCTGCGAGTCCCCACTGCTCAGCATAGCACCTGAAACACCTCAGGGACCCGTTGAAAGACATGATGGTCAATAGATTATGAAAGCAGATAAGGGCCTGGGAGGGGAGAGTCTGTATTGTCAAGCTAAATACCTTGAAATTTATCGTGTCTATAGACCAGGGTCCACAAGGTATAGGCCACAGGCCAAATCCACATATTGTCTGACTGTTCACACACTCCAATGGCAGAGTTGAGTGGCTGCGACATAGTGGTGTGTGATCTCTTGGCCCACAGAGCCTAAACCATTTACTATCTGGCCCCTGTAAAGATAAAGTTTGCCGAACTGTGCTGACTGGCATGGGGAAGTCTAATGGTTTCCTGGAGGTGTCCAGTGGCTGGGAGGGCTGGTGCCGTAAAGCACAACACATCCACCAATGCCCCAAAGCCCAAGCCCCCCCCCCTCCCGCTCCCACCCACCCAGAGCCTTCTCCTCAGTGGGGAATTTTCATGGGCACATCAGGGAGGCATTCCCTTCTCAGGAAACATTGTGAGCTTTGCTCATGTCTAAATAGCTCCCTCTCAACCTGTGCATCAGCTAATATATAATTTCCTGAGAGATATCAATTCCTCTGGGATTCCCTAGGCTTCTTTATTGCTCATAACTCTCTTATCTTCTGAAAGCTGACAGTTTATAAAATGGATACTTTGGCCAAAGTTGCATAACAAAGAACTCTATTGGCCTCTCTGCTTCCCTCCTCCCTTGGGAGCTGAGGAATACAGCATTTCAAAATTTGAATGGTCACACTCAGTGTACATTTTGGCTTTTCCCAATTTTATCAATAAATTACTACACAGGCAGTTTCTCAGGGAGTTTTCTCATTGTCCATTAGGCACTCTTTAAGCTCGGAGAGTTTTAGCCTATCAGGTGCAGTTCAGAAGATGCTCCAAAGTGTAGAGTTTCCAAACAGAAGCAGGTCAGACCCACAGAAACTGACCTTCATGGTCCTGGTTGTGATGTTTTGTATGACTCCCCTTGCTCAGCTGTGCCTGATACTCTAGAAATATTTTTTATTTATGTTCCTTTTACTATATTCCTATTATATAATGCTCTTTTTAAACATATAAATAACTTTGAGACTCCTAGATCACTCAGTTTTAACCTGTTTGAACAATTTTTCTCTTCCTACATAAGATGATTTCAGGGCCTTTGTGAACAATAGGGTCCTAATATTTGGGGTAAAAGGTACAAGTATGTGATAACTCAGGAGGCCAAGTGTTTGAGCCTGGAATTTCAGGGGGTTCTAAGAGCTTCCAAGTTGGTGAACACTTGGAGATTCTGGGGGAGTGGTAGGCTCAGAGAGGGCATGGCAGCTCGGTTCTCTTTTCTCATTCCTTGTTCTACAAATCTCTTCCGTCTGGCTGCTCCTATGTCCTTTTATAGTAAACCACTCCACGGGGGTGGTCAGGGAGAGCCAGGACTGACATTCAGAGTGGGCAGGTAAAGCGGGGCAGCCTTGACAATCTTTTGGGAGGCATTTCACAGAAAAGACTGAGTTTCCAAACACTGTGGGGCTGGAGCCCTGAGGTTTAGGAGAGTAAATGAAATGAGACCTCGGTTCTCCTCATAGGCCGGGGAAGAGAGGGGTGTTTCAGTGACGTGAGGATTATGAGGCATCACGAAGGAAACATAGAGAGAGTGGAGACTGGGAAGAAGAAAAATAGACAGGGAAGCCAATTATGGGACAGAGTAAAGGTTTCTGCACTGCAGCCTTGGGGAGGATGGAGGAGGGTGAGTCAAGATAAAGGTCAGGCTGCAAACTGTACCTGGTAAGTGGGGGAGGGGCTGTGAGTGGGGACTGGCCGGCACATGTATGAGTCTGAGCTCTGCCATGGGGTCTGTCTGAAGTGCACTGACATGACAACATCACAGGTGGAACTCGCTGTGCGATTCCACAGTGAACTAAACAAACATTAAATGAAGTATTTTCTTTTTCAAGCAACTAGGATATTCCTCATTCTACTATGTACCTAACACTTTTAGGAACAACAGAAGATACAAAAGAGCTGTCTTTCTATACCTATGTCTATATCTGTATCTATATCTGTATATATCTCTATCTATCTATAGCTATATCATCTATATCTATATCTATATATCTATCTATATATCTATATCTGAAGGGGATTATAATACAATTGAGAAGCAAGCCATATGTGTAGGAATAGCTGCTTAATAGTAGGAGCTGGCAAAAGATTGGACTGAGACACAGGACACTAACCAGGCTGTTTGTTCTGCTTTTCTTGCTTCCTGCTTAGTCCAGGACTGTGAGGAGGTCAGCTCACCTCTCTAGACCTCAGTTTTCTTATTTGCAAAATGGCCAGCGGACCTAGATCATAACTGAACCATCAGAGTATCTGCAGGCAAAACCCATCCCGTCGCCATATTTTCTGGTATCTCACAGTTAAAAATCTCCCCCCCCCCACCAACCCCAACATTTAAAAAACAGTATATTTCTTCTAAACTCAGTTTCCTTTAAAAAAACAATTGAGAGATTTGTTAAAACTGTGTCTATAAGCCAGTCCCATGAAACAAAGATTAGCTAAAGCTGGGTGGTAGTTGCCCACTTCAGACAGGAAACTCCTTCTCCAGTTCGCCAGTCTCCACCATTCCCTAAACTCACCCTCCTAGCTGAGCTGTCAGTGGCCAGTTCCACTGCGCTAGCATGGCTGAGTTTTCTTCCAGTAGAAAAACACACTGCTTGCACCTATGTCAACGTGGGAATGCAAGAGATGGACCGAGAGGGCTGCATGTTGCAAGAAAAATGGCAAAGATCATACAGCGAGAGACAAAGTGAGGAGACTCGTAGGAGTTCCACTGCAAACAGATGCCCTTCGTTGAAAAGACACATGAAGTCCACATGCTGGGGTCTGGACCTCCAGGCCGCCGCCTGCCCTTCCCTCACTCCTGTGAGCCTGTGTTACTGCAGTCAGTCACAGCATGTCACGTTGCACCAGGGGAGAGCAAGGTAGGAGCCAGCTCTGCCAAGGGTTGGGGGGAAGACAGAGGGAGAGCAGGCCCTGCTAGTCAGAGGAACTCCTTTGCTCCTGCAAAGATGGTGTCTTGAAAGACTTACGGGCTGTGATTTCTGTATGGTTTTTAGCACATCGTTTTAATCAAAAGAAGAAAAGGATACACGGCAAAGCCTCAAACCCTAAACAGCAGAGTTAAGTCACTCCAATACTATGCCAGGCTCAGAATAACAACATCTGGTGCTGCGGGGCAGTTAGCGGAGGATTAAAAACAAGAAGGAAACCTTAGATTTTAATGCAAATAGATTTACTGACTGGTGACTTGGAACTTCTATCCGTGGTGTAGTTCTCACTAAGAGCATGTCTGCCTAGTTGCAGGCTGCACGGGGTTAGGCACAGTAGTGGGCGAGTTGGAGAGAAACAGCCCTGCTCTCCATGATTTATAACCCGAGCACAGAAAGGCTTTAGTGCATTCAAAAGCGCCATGGCTCTCCTGGCAGGAGCAGCCAGCCACGGACTGTCCCCCTGCTCTACCCAGGAGAGGTTCACATACCCCTGCACAGGGCAAGCTCTGCCCGGGATCAACGCAGCAGACAGCGCCGAAGCTCTTCCCTTCTGATAGGACAGCCGTTCCTCCTCCAGAGTCCATCCAGAGAGTCCTCAGTGAGTGTTCACTTTTAACACCTAATTTCTCTCAAACTATAGGGCCAGCCTCTTTACTTCCAAGCAATCTAGGCTTGCAGAAGTGGTAAATTTGCAGCATCAAATATTTTAGGGACCAGCTCGGCAAACCACCCTTCCCCACTCCCATAGTTTACTTGAGAGTTCAAACTCCCTAGATTTGAACCCAAAACATGGCAGCATCTCATTCAGGCTATTTGGCCATCATCTCCTCACCAAACCCTGCAGTATATTTCATTCACAGGTAGTCTCCTCCACCTGGACCACCCTCCCCCTTAGCCTGTATAACTCCTGCATGTTTGTCAAGGGTCACTCAAGAGTCACGTTTCCCAGCATGCTTGCCCCATTCTATGTCCTTCCATGTGCTGGGTGCTCTGTCCATGCACTTAATACACTGCAGTGCAGAATGTAAATTCCTCCACCATCTCACCACAGTAGATGTTACTTAGCACTTAATTGAATAAATACCATCATTCCTTTAGCATTATTGGTTTGTTGGTTCCTAATATTTGTCTTATGGAGCATATAACAAAGAATCAAGCTTCACCTCCATCCTCAATGGATAGGGGAGAAAACTTTGTCCCCCGAGGATTACACTGCCATTCTATTGCCAGACACGGCTGAAGCACGAAACTACAAGCTTGTTTACCTGGTTGGTCACGAAGGTTGGCCAATTTCCTCTGTTAATGTTTCCCTTCCATTTCTACAGTTTCCTAAATAGGGAGTTTTCAACTCTCCAAACCTGAATTTTTGAATCACTTTTAATTGTCCTCAACTTTTCCAATATATTGGAGTAGATTTCTGCACATTTCTCTAGTTATGCTGGAAAAAATGGTTTCTTCTGTAGACAATTTGATTAAGGGTTTTAATTCAAACTACTCAGTTTAGCATTAAGAATTCCTTTCCTGCCCTAGCCGGTTTGGCTCAGTGGATAGAGCATCGGCCTGAGAACTGAAAGGTCCCAGGTTCAATTCTGGTCAAGGGCACATGCCCAGG
>NW_005367626.1:1052660-1062861 GCF_000412655.1 Myotis brandtii
AAAAAAATTCTTTTCCTGCCCTAGCTGGTTTGGCTCAGTGGATAGAGAGTCGGCTTGTGGACCAAAGGGTCCCCGTTCGATTCCGGTCAAGGGCATGTACCTTGGTTGCAGGCTCCTCCTAGGTGTGGGCCCTGGCTGAGGCACGTGCAGGAGACAACCAATTGATGTGTTTCTCTCACATCCATGTTTCTCTCTGTCTTTCCCTCTCTCTTCCACTCTCTCTAAAAATCAGTGGGAATATATCCTCTGGTGAGGATTAAAAAAAAAAAAATTCCTTTCCTTTCCTTAAGAGTGTGTGTTCAGTGTTAAGCAAGCTTAGATTTAAATTCTGGCACTAATACTAGTTAACTAGGTGACCTTGAGCGAGTTACTTAATCTCTCTAAGCCTCAGTTTCCTCATTTATAAAATGCGCATAATCCAAACAATTCACAGGGTTGTTGTGATTATTAAGTAAGATAGAACAGATCTGTAGCATTATACGTGGCACATGGGTAGTGTTTAATAAATGTTAACTTTTAATTATTGTTGTGACCCCTGACCCCTCTGTTTGATCTAAAACAATGGCTTTATTATTAGTATTATCATATTAAAATACTTCAGCATGAGAAGCTTGTTGTGTAAGAGCAACTTATGTCTATTCCACCCTCTAGGGCAGCGGTTCTCAACCTGTGGGTCGAAATACCTTTGGGGGTCGAACGACCCTTTCACAGGGGTCACCTAAGACCATCCTGCATATCAGATATTTACATTATGGTTCATAACAGTAGCAAAATTACAGTTATGAAGTAGCAACGAAAATAATTTTATGGTTGGGGGTCACAACATGAGGAACTGTTTTAAAGGGCCAGAAGGTTGAGAACCACTGCTCTAGGGTGATCAATTATCCTGTAAAGTGTTGTAATCAGAATTGATACTAGCTTTGTCTAATTAGTAAAAAGAATGGCTAGGAATAATTTTAGATTGATGACATTTTTGGTGTTTAAGCTATACAGTTAATGAGAAATAGCATGACATTCTACCAACCTTACATGAATAAGGTACAAGAAAGCAACCAACTCCGAAATCTTTGCAGATTGTGGAGCATTTAATGTCTAGGGCAGCCGTGGGCAAACTACGGCCTGCGGGCCGGATCCGGCCCATTTGAAATGAATAAAACTAAAAAAAAAAAAAAAAAAGACCGTACCCTTTTATGTAATGATGTTTACTTTGAATTTATATTAGTTCACACAAACACTCCATCTATGCTTTTGTTCCGGCCCTCTGGTCCAGTTTAAGAACCCATTGTGGCCCTCGAGTCAAAAAGTTTGCCCACCCCTGGTCTAGGGCCTACCAGCTCCACCTCTACATTTCAGAATGGGTTCTGCTATCCCTTTTGCCAAAGAACCCTGGACAGCCGTCCTCTGGGAAGGGAGCTTGGGGTATAGTGGAAGGCCTGAGGCCGCCTCCCCCAAGCTGGAGCTGATGCCTGCTTGCTGGTGGACTTCTGGAATTTGGTCTAAGACTTGACTAGGAGGGTAGCCCGGCTCCAGGGAGTGGGAAGAATATCACACCTGTCTCCCACCACCTGACTTTATAACACTGATCTGACTTCACCTGGATGCCACACTGGCTTAGGTTGAGTTTCTTTTCTAATCTCCTCTATTCCTTACCCTTGGTTTGCTATTTCACTTAACCAGTTCTTTTGTCCCTCAGCTTCCTTAAGCCTTGGGTTAAAACTTAGCCCATATAAGAAGCTTTTTTTGTGTGCTCCATAAAGTCTCATTCTGATGGAAGGAACCTATGTGAACATAATGATTTATGAAAGATATTACAGGTGATTTACTGACTTTAAAATAAATAGTAATAACATTTACACCACATATTTGTTGAGAAAAATACCAAGGTTCTGCATTGTGTTTAAAGATACTTCCCTTGTAACTGAAAGAGGAAGAAAACACTGTTTTCAACCTCAAGAGGATCTGACCAGTTCTTTTATACTGTTGGAATTAATTGTAACTCAACGATTTAATGTAATTTTCTATCTCAAACAAGTAAATGAATATTATGGACTTAGGGATAACATGAACTTAACAAGAAACCACTGCAGTTAAATTAAAATTTCACAGGACAGCTTTTCATAAACCAACTACTGAATTTTATGATGACAAGACACAGAATAAAGAACTTTCAAAGGAACTGGCTTAATGTTTAAGTTCTCCATAAATTCAAAGTCAATGTCAGGCAGATATTTTCTAGCCACTCCCGTAACAAAACCACAGCGACTTGGTGATTATATTTTCAGTCTTGTGCCAATAGCTCAACCTCACTGAGTCTTTTGGCATTACAAACCTGGTGGCCTTTGGCATCAATTTTAAGTTAAAAGAATTTGCTAAGTTAAAGAATTTGCATCTCACGATTTCATACTCTATATTTTATAGTCACAAAGTGCATTTAAAAATATATTTTATTGACTTCAGAGAGGAAGGGAGAGGGAGAGAGAAACATCAATGATGAGAGAGAATCATTGATTGGCTGCCTCCTGCACACCCCTTACTGGGCATCAAACCTGCACCCCAGGCATGTGCCCTGACCAGGAATCTAACCATGACCTCCTGGTTCATAGGTCAACGCTCAACCATTGAGCCAGGCCTGCAGGACACAAAGTGCATTTTACAAAGCTGCTCCCTTCCTCCTCAGGAAGGCTCCTGGAGTAGCCTCGTCTGGAAGTCAAGATTGGAAACACTGACCCTTTTTGGTTCTCATTTACATATCAATGCCGCCCCCTCCCCCTAGTGGTTGACTGCTGAGGGCAACAGGCCCTCAGGAAGGCTCCTGGAGTAGCCTCTTCTGGAAGTCAAGATTGGAAACACTGACCCTTTCTGGTTCTCATTTACATATCAATGCCGCCCCCCTCCCCCTAGTGGTTGACTGCTGAGGGCAACAGGAGTGTGGGGAGAGGGCGGCATGAAGATGAATATTTCAAGATATTCTCTTACTGAGCACATGGGCTCCTCAGAGCCGCGCAGCAGGTGTGGGGGGTCATCTGGTGTCTCCACATGTCTAAGCTGGGGATGCTCAGGTTCAGAGAAGCTGGATGCCCTCCCAGGTATAACAGGGCCCCAAATTAGCTGTGCTCTGATCTCCCCCATACAAAGTGCACTGCAGGGACTGCAGGGGACATGAACCTCGCCTTCTGTCTACCTCAGCGAGGGAGTGAAACAGAGAAGGGTGCATGGTGAACGGAAACCTTCCCCAGGAGCTACGATCTACTGAGACCCTCTCTCGGGAGAGCCACATAGGTGCTGGAAAGCATGCACGTTACAAATACGGACAACTATTGCAGCAGTCGCCTGAAACAAGGCAGCTAGGCAAAGACTAGAACTTTCCTTCAAGTGGACCCCGACAGCTACTATCGTGGTGGTGCTGTAAGACCCCAGGAGCCGAGTTTTCCAAGGCTGCTGTCTGATGCCTGCCCACTCTCCGGATCCTGCCAGAGCCTCTCCATTCTGAGGCGTCCCCTGTGCGTTCTCTCTGTTTCTCGGGCTGCTGTTCCAACTCCGCTGCCTTTGATCGCTAGTGAGCTGGGCACGTTGTTTTCCAAGTGTCTAGTATTTTTGATCTTCATCACAAATTCTTCCAGCGCGCTTAATACAATGTTTTAAAATAGCCTCCCGGATTCCTGGGAGTTATTAACTTACAGTGTGACGATTAATTTACCCCCGAACCCTCATGCCTATGTATTTTTTCAAAGTTCTATTTTCAAACATTAAATAACTATGTGATGAGCATCTTTCCTATAGTATCCTGTTCCACAGAGAGGCTGTAGACAGGCCTGTCTCCTGGGCAAGTGGGGAAGGAAGTGGGCTGGGGTAAACAAGTTTAAAGTGAGAAAATAAGTTAGCTTTTAAAAATTGTAGTAAAACAACACATAACATAAAATTTGCCATTTAACCAGGTTAAGCGTGTAGTTTAGAAGTCCATTGCATTTGTCAACTCAGGCTGCTAACACATTAGCATAGACTGGGCGGCTTAAACAGAAATCTGTTTCTCACCTCTGGAGTCTGGGAAGTCCAAGGTCCGGGTCCCTGAAGATAAGTCTCTTTCTGAAGGCTCTTCTCCTGACTTGTAGGCTGCCACCTTCTTGCTGTGTGACCACAGGGCCTTTCTGTGGGTGTGATGGAGAGAGAGCAAGCTTTCTGGGTTTCTTCTTATAAGGCCAATAACCTCAATCATGAGGGCTCCACCCTCAGGACCTCATCTAACCCTAATTATCTCCTGAAGGTCTCATATTAATATACCACCATTTGGGGCCAGAGCTGCAACGTATGAATTTGGAGGGGGGCACACACATTCAGTCCATAATAGTTATTTACCTGATGGTTATAAAGGACACATTAGAAATAGCTGGGACCAACAGAGACCTAACAACATTGATAAAATGATTAGAGCACTAGGCAGGGGCTGGTCTGGGGGGAAGACGATAAGCCAGCTGGGTTGGGAAATAGCTGAGGAACCAGGCAGCCCCTCTGTTCACCCTGGTGACTCAGAGTCATGGACAATGAAGAGCCCGGTGCACTGAGAGTCCCGCCAGACCTCTGTGGTGACAATGACGTGGCTGCATGCAAGCTGTCATTCATTTCATTGCCTGGATACTGGAAATAAATAGACCCAAGGAAGGAAGAACCAGGAATCACCTTGTTTATGCTTGTAGGTTTGCATTCTTTTCTCTTTATACTTTTAAAATTTGCGATTATTTAATATAATAGCAAACTCAGATTAAACTATTGTTTGAGCATGTGTCCACCTAATCATTTCTATTTATTGATAGCAATTTCTGGTAGCAATTTTCATGCATTATTTTGTATTTAATGCATGCACATGGCACATAATTCCAAAGATACACAAGGCCATGCCGCAAAATGTCCTTCCCATCCTAATTCCCTAGACACCCACAAAGGGCTACTCTTTTCTAGCTTCTTGTGTGACCTTTCGTGTGTGTGTGTGTGTGTGTGTGTGTGTGTGTGTGTGTGTGTTTACACAAATAGCAATATACTGTGCACACGCTTCTGCACCTTGCTTGTTTCCTTTCACTTGCTGTGCTGTGGAACTCCTTTCATAGTTTTCCACTGAGTGTGTGAACCAGAATTTCTTTTATTGGTCCCTTGTCTTTATTATCTGCCCTCACCAAGGATGATTTCCTTCTCTGAGGAAGGGTTTTGTTGTGTGCCCCCCTGTATCTTTAGCACTTAGGACAGTGCCTGATACATAGTAGGCTCCTAATAAGCATGCATTCTATGAAATGCTGATCGACTGCATCATTTCATACTCGAGCACACTGAATTGCTGGGACAAGGGGGGTGGGCAGTTGGAATTTCGTTGGCTAGTGTCACATCGCCCTCCATGGAGGTCGTAACAACTTATTCTTACACCAAAGTTGAAGCACACTTCTTTCCTCACACCTGCAGTACCCATGGCCGCCCACACAGAGTACAGCCTAAGTTTATTTTTGCTTTTCGTATTCAGGGAAGATGTATCTTGGTTTCATATTTTTGCATTTTTATTATTATGAGGTCACACATGTTTTACCTATGGTTTATGTGTACTTTTTTAAAAAAATCCCTCACCTTGGGACATGTTCATTGATTTTTAGAGAGAGAGGAAGGGGCGGGGGGAAGGGAGAAAGAGGAAGAGAGAGAAACATTGATGGGTTGGCTCCTAAACACACCCGACTAGGGGTTGAACTGCAACATTTTGGTGTTCAGGACGATGCTCCAACTAACTGAGCCACCTGGCCAGGGCTCTGTACTATTTAGAGAGAAAGGGAATGAGTCCTTTGTCTGTGATAAATGTGAACAAGTTTTTCCCTCAATATGTCACATGTCTTTTGAGTTGGTTTGGGGTGTTTTTTGATTCAGAACCTCTGTTTTTTTTTGTTTTGTTTTTTCCCCTGGAATGTTTCATTTTGATGGAGTCAATCATATGTCTCTTCTTTAGGGCTTCTTGATTTTTGGGAGAGAGTAGTCATAATTGGAAAGGTCTTTCTCACTGTAGGGTTATTTTAAATTATTTCTCATATTCTCTCAGTTTCTAGATTTTTAGTTTTTTAACATTTAAATCTGTGATCATGTAAAATTCATTTTGGTATTAGAAGTGAAGTAGGGATTCCTCTTTTATTTCTATAATTGGCTGTGAGTATCATTAGATAAATGGCTCATTTTCTTCTTCACGGATTTGCGGTGAAACCTTTAGCATTTATGAAACTCACAAGTGTTTTGGGGGTTTATTTATGTTCTCCCCAATCTTGTCCATTGACCTGCCTGTCTGCTCAATCATGAGTGCCACAGATTGTGATTCCTGCAGTTTTATATGTTTCCTTAGGGTGCTGGTCCTGGTTCCTGTTCTTTATTTTAAGAATGCCCCAACCATCACCGCATGCTTACTTTTCTATTTACATCTTAGAATATATTTTTTCTAGTGTTATTAAAATCCTATTTGTACCATTTGTTGCATTTATTATAGATTAATTTAGGAACATTTGAAATCTTTATACTATTGAGTGTTCTTAATCAAGAACTTTCCATTTATTCAGTTTTTAAAAACTTTATCAGTTTCACTTTAGATTTTTCTTGATATAGATTTTGCATCTTTTAAGTTACATCTATTTCTAGGTACTTTATCCTTTGTGTTGCTGCTACAAGTAAAATAAGTTTTCCATTATGTTTTCTAATTTCTTATAGTTTATATGTCAAAATTATTATTTATGTTTTTTTACCTAAGTAATTTACTCTTTAAAGTGGTTATGAATAGCATTATATTTTATTCTTTTGTGTTCATTTATAATACAATCATGTCATTTGTAAATAGTGACAAAGGTACTTCCTTTCCCCCCTAAGTTTTATGCTGTATTTTTCTTTTTGGTATTTAATTGTTTTAGTATCTTCAGATCAAAATGAAATAATGACAGCAATAGTGGACCCAATAAAAACATGTGGTTTGGCGGTAGTTTTATTGTGTTGTTTCTTTCGCTGCACTGAGGACTGAGAATGCAGATACTATGTCAGTACACTTAGGAATTGGATGAGAATTTCAGTGTGGGCTATTCTCTGACAAGTTCAGTGAGCACTTTCAAATATCTATTTTGTTTCTGGATTATGAATTGAATATTCTACTTTAGCTTTTTATTGTTATATTTTCCATCATTTTGGTAACTTAATATGTCCTGAACTGAGAGAGGTGGATTGAAATCTCTATTTGCTACTGTATTTTTCCTTCGCTTCCTAGTAGTTTCGCTTTGTGATTTTCATGCTCTCTTACTTGGTGCTGTTATTAATTATTGGAGGAGCTTACTATGGAGTCATTTTTTACAAATATGAAGTGGCCTTCTTTGTCTTGTGTGATGCTTTTTGTCCTAAATTCAAACTTGCCTGGTTGAAAAATTATTTTGTGTATCATATTATTGCATTTGCCCATTTTTAAAATATTCAACTCTACTTAATCACTTTGTTTTAGATCTTTTATATACAGTGAAGTATATAACTGAGTTTTGCTCTTTGCTCTAATATGAGAGTTTTTTTCTTGATATAGAATCTTTATTTACATTTATCTATATAATAGGTATATTTGGTTTTAATTTCTCATAATATATCTTTTTATTTATTCTCTTTCTCTTATTTAATTGAACAATTAGAGCAAAAATATTGTTCCCTTCAAACTATTTTTAAATATAATTCCGGATAACTCTTCCAAATCTCTATTGTATTTTAACTACAGAGTATCTATCATTTAAGGCTATTTTGAACACAAGTTGTAAAGGAGCATACACACATAGCATATTTGAATGCACAGATATGTAGCCTATGTAGTTGGCTACAGATTTTAAAGGAAATTTTGTTTACCTGATTAATTTCCCTTAATTTAATCTCAAACTTTCCTCTCCAGTTTCAGAGACAGAAGATCACAATTCGCACAATAAAGCTGTTTGCACGTGAACAATACTTCGTGATATAAACGAGATCTTCCACAGCTTTCTTTACAGACCTAACTTAAAGGCAGCCGGAACCATTTCTTGCATTAACTGAAAGTTTTGATTCCGGTGTGAAGATTTCAAATTGACTGCTGGTCTGTGTCTCACAGTGGATATTGTGGTTATGAAGTGAAAGGACAGGAGCCCACTATATTATTCTAGCTGATAGATAGCCACAGGAAGGTGTAAAAGGGGAAAGACATGGTGATGAGAGTTTCAACAACAGAGAGAGAGAGAGAGAGAGAGAGAGAGAGAGAGAGAGAGAGAGAGAGAAAACACTCCTTGGGGGAGTTTGCTTCTCTTTTAAAACCTTTTCTTGTCATTAAAATTATTTTGCATGTGTTTCTTTATATGTGAGTATTTGCATTCCTTCTGATAATTCAAATTCATTTATTTGTTGTTGCTTTTCTATTACTTGTTTTTAGAAGTCTAACTTTACGTTATATATTTAATTTATTATTTCTTTAGACAGTAGCTTTTGAATCTTATTTATAACAGTGATAATTAATATCTTTCCACTTTACCCTGTCTTTCCTTCATTTCCTCTAATACTCTGTTGCAGTCAACTATATTATTTTTCTTAGTTCTTCCAATAGTTTCCTGTATAATTCAAATACACTTCTACCTTGATTGCTTTTTTAATCATTTGTAAGTGGTGGAGCTCTATGTTCACTGCTCTATCCTGATATTTGGCATTTGTTAAATAAATGCTTGTGGGTGACATGTACTTCTTCTCAGCTGAAATTCACACTCATGGCCTTGCCCAGTTCTTCCTATTGTTTATAATATAATATCATGTTTTTCTCAATCTATTGTATTTGTTACAAATTATTTTCCTAGTTTGTTGTTATTACATAACTTTGGGTAATTTACACAGAAGTTTAAATATTTTTATAATACAGTCATATTTGCTCATTTCTTTGTAAGTTTCTTCTTTTAACTTTATGCTTAGTCTCTCTCCACTTGACATCAGATGATTAGTCTGACATTATTTCTGGTTGTTTTAAGGTTTGCATATGACCCTACCTTTTCTGAAACATATTTAAGAGCATTCTTTGTCATTAGAACTCTAAATTTTCTAATGTGCTTTATTAGTTGAAAAATTATTCCTTGGTGATAGCACTAATGGGAGTGTGGGTATATCCTTGATTTTCTTCATTTTATGTTTTCCAATTATCTATGACTAAACAATTTACTTTCTGCATTAATAAAATAAAGAACCACCAGGTTTGGACAACACCATAGGACAAATTAAAGAGAAAGTCAAACTAGCTTCATCTAGTTAAATTTTAAAATCCACTGCTGAAAACTGAAAACTGCAAACAGGGGTTATGTTTTGGAAATTAACCCAAAACAAGACTTTCAACATTTGCTGTGAGAGAATGAAAATAAACCAGAGTCCAAACTCAGCCCTACAACTCTCACACATGGTTTTGAGCTAATTAAATATTTTTCTTGACAGCTGACCTAAAACTAAGAAGCTAATTTACGATTTGACTCATAGATCTTCTTACTACGGCTTAACTGGCATTTGGTTTTAGTTATAACATATATGACATGAGACGCAAAACAGAACCTATTATAACCAAATGAGTGCTGTTCCATTTAATGCTGCCACTCATTGTCATGAGATTGCCACACTGGACAACATCCCTCAAAGTTGTCATGTCCAATTGCCTTCAGGGCTGGGCTGACAATCCATTCCTTTTGCTAATCTCGGTATACTTTAAGGAGGATATAAGTTATGGCAACAATCTAAATATTTTTGGATTAAACTTTGGGGAATAGGTTTGCCAGATCCTCCTGATAACTAAAAAAATGAGATGATAATGTTGTGTCACTTACATTAATGCATTTAGCTTCAAGTAATATAAAAATTGTCTGTGACAGATAAAACAAATGAATCCATTTTTCTGACATACTAAGTAGTTTGAGGCTGCTGGCATGCGTCTTAGTTGCTCCGTGATGTCAGGGCTGGCATTGCTGCAGTTGGTTTGGTCTTTCACTCATGACCGCTGCCCAGGGTCACAAGATGACTGGCATGTCTTCAGGCATCACTTCTATGGGCAAGGCTGGAAGGAAGGGCAAGGGGCTATGCCAACGTCTTCCTCATTTATCAGGAAAACCAATGATTGCCCCCAGGTCATCGCTCAGAACTGGGTCACACTGCCATCCCTTCAGCAAGAGCACTGGGAAGG
>NW_005367626.1:1062889-1090411 GCF_000412655.1 Myotis brandtii
AGTTCTGTCATGATTGGCTTGGACCCTCAGGAGCCACAGCCTGGGCAGGAGCACATTGCTTTTCCAAACAAAATAGGGTCTGGGATGAAATGCAAATGGGGTAGGCCACCCACTGCGTGGGCCACGAAGAGGAGCCATGGGAGGCTGGCTGAGCAGACAGTTCCCCCAAAGAGTCACAAGGTACACAGTGGCAGCCCCTAGATTTCAAGATGCATTGATTTGGTCATCTGCATTGATTTGGTGATCTGTGCTCTGGCTCTTCATTTAAAAAATCACAGTAGTGTCTTTATTCACACTTTCTAATCGTTTACTTAATGCTTTATCTCCTCTTTCTTACTAGATTGTATTTTCCTTAAGGCAGGGGTGCTATGCTTTATACCACTGTGTGTTTAGAAGTGCTTGTATTTTATGGGCACTGAGGACATGCCTATTTAAATCCCTGCTGTTCCACATGGATTAAGTCTGCCTCGGATACAGCATGCCGTGCTTGGCATCCTAACATTCATGGGTACCTCCTCACGTGACATGATTGCGAGGATAATCACCCCAACCCGAGAAGGCGTTGGGATCTTCTTAGGAGGAGGGTTTGGCTAAAGAGTCTCCGGATCAATCACAAAACCCTGCAATTACAGAATCCTGGGAAACATTCACGAGCTAACTCTATTGGTGCTTTTGACTAAATAGATTGAATCAAGGAAGTGAAGTATAGTAGAATAAGGTGATGTTCAGTGTTCCTGTTTTTGACAAGTATTTGCATGGTGTTGTTTGCAGAGTGTTATGTTTCAGAGCATGAGTGACCCAGGGAGTGAAGAACATAAGTGTAGAAACATGCCTGTTCATAAAGCCAGAAAAATGGAGTTCAAGGTTCCTGAGTTGGGGTAAGTGATAGATGTGAGAGCACGAATTACAAGTTCAAGGTTGGGGAGTGTGAGCAAGTGCGGTACAAGTTCCCGAGTTGGGGTAAGTGATAGATGTGAGAGCACGAATTACTAGAGATGGATGCTAGGCGATTGCTCCAGGTCCTCTTAGGCAACAATGAGTGATAGGAGGATAAAGCAAAGGGACCCTTTGCTATAAACATACAGAAAACAGGTTACTGCTCCAGGACCCTTTTCTTGCAAGTTGCAGATAGCCCAGCCCAAACGGCTTTAGCAGAAAAGGTAATTCATTGGCTCACATATTGGTAAGACCGGGATTGGCTTGATAGGCAGGAGCCAATGCTGCCCACGGAATCGGACTTTCTTCCTCTCTCACTTGGTTCTGGTTTCCATGCTGCATTGGGTTCATTTTCTCCGTGTTTGTTGTTTCACGGGCACAAGATAGTTGTCCCCAGTCCTGTGACCACACTCTTGGAGCTTCACTTTGGGAGGAAAGAAGCAGCTTTCTCTCCCAGCCGTGGAGCAAAAGCTCAGAGCCTGGCTCGTTAATCACAGGACCTTTTCACACCAGGCCAGGGGGCAGGAGGTGGGACAACTAGTGAGTTCAGCTCCATCAGTGCTGACCCAGGCCCAGGCCTTCCGATAGCCTTCTCACTCCCTTCTCTCTGAACCATCTCAGCGCATCCTCGTCTACACATCTGCACTGTGTACAGACCAGCGGGTCTCAGAGTCGGGTCCGGGCATCCTCACGAAAGGATGTACTGGGCCCAGCCAGACCTACCAAACCGGAAAGTCTAGGAATAGGACCTGATGGGCACTTCCACGAATCCCCCTGGCGCTGCTGGTGCACATTAAAGCTTGCGAGCCACTGGCTGAGAACTGCCTCCTTGTGAGAAAGGCCTGGTTTGAGGGAGAATATATTTTCATAGCAATAATGGCAGTTTAGCCAAAGGTCAACTTAGATGAACTTCTAGAATCTATCAAATGCCAGAAAAAGAGAGAGAAGAAAAATAACTGTAAGAGAGATTGCTGTGTGCCGTCTGGACATGGCTATTTTGACCCTGAAAAAATGCAAATGCATTTTTGTTGCCTTAGCACACGGCCCGCAGTCCGGCAGCGATGCATTGTAAACAGACCCTGTTAAAACAAACAGTTCTCTCCAGCCCTTTTTTCAATATTTTCTCTAAATAGTTATTTGGTAATACACATTTTTCTGTTTTGTAGAGTCCCTAAATAGCAGAGGTCTCCGCTTGGAGGAGCCAACTCATGCCTCCTGGTGCCAGAGTATTCACGGCGTTTTCGTTCTGCTAAATAAAGAACTGGAGCTAATGTCAACCCCTCGGTGGTGCTGGGCCCTCCATCCAGGAGGGAAAACGAGGAACTAGCCGTTCCCGTCCCCCCTCCAACCCGAGCTGCTCTTACACGAAATGGCACCGAGGAGTCCCACCCCCGGGCGCCGTGTCTCCCTCTCCAGCCAGCTCCCTGCAGAACGCCCCAATCGATGCCTCTTGTCCCCAGATCGGACCCACGCTTTTCAAATCAGGTGACGCTGTACATGCTTATGTCACCCACTCAACAACATCTTCTAAGATAAGAAGTTTATCAGCATAACACTCACCTGGGAAGGTTAACATTGAAAAACTGGTCAGAGATAATGGAAAAGGACACTTTCCTGATACTTGACATCATAGTGGGGTTGGGAGTTTCAGACGTTTGTTCTTCAAATCCATCCCTACAGCAGCGTTCCCCAGCCACCGTCCGGTGTTCCCCGGGACTCACTCTCTTCGTCCTGGGAAAGGGACCACAGGCTCCCTCCCGGCCCACTGGCTTTGCATTCTAGGTTGTATAGATTCGTGGTCTTGGAGAGAGAATGGCCTTTGGAAATGGATTGTTTATCTCTGGGTTTTCTCGAAGGCAGACTCCGTGTTTGAATGCCACATGATCATTCAGAATCCCGGGTGTAGAGGGGAGGCACTCCCTCTTCCACGATTTGGGGGACCCGTATTGCTACTTTCGTCTCAAAGTGCCTCTCAGAGGATGTTCTCAGCCAGTGGGTGCGATCCTGACTCCACCGGCCAGTGAGAAGCAATACTCTGCTCAGTGTTTATAGCACGTGGGCTCCAGAGACAGCGTACAGATGTTCAAATCTCTGCTGGCTGTGCTTCTTGGGCAGGTAACTTAACCTCTCTGGTCTCACTTGTAAAATGAGGATCATAATAGTATGAGAGGGTTGTGGTGATCATACAAGTAATTAATAAACTGCTTAAGCCTTTTGAGCGCTCCCAGAGTGTTTGCTGCTGCCTGTGCCTCTGGAGAGCTGCTTTTCTCCCTCTGCCTCGTATTGAGGTAGAAACATGACTCACGCTCCCCTACAACATGCAGAGGTCACACCCAGGGCAGGGGCTGTGTCTGCTCACCCTTTAGTATCTAACCTCATAGTCTCTTGGGCTTCGTAGGAGCTCGAGAAATGTGTTTGCAGTTAAAGTAAAGCCCCTTTGCCCCCACCCTGAGCCTATTTGGCAAATTCCAGAAAAACAGGACTTACTGCTTCTACCTAAAAGTGAAGTTCTCCTACTTAATCTGCTTCAAGATCCCTGCAGGGATTTGATTCTTTAAATTCCTTTAGCAAAGTCATGCTTTTCACTACCAAAGCTGTCACTGCTCTTATGCTCTCTCCCATCTCCACCAGCTACCTTCCTGGTGGCCCCCTGGCCAAGGCTGCCTGTAGGAGTCCCACCCCACTAACAGAAAGGAAAAAACTGACCAATCTCTCCCTTGGGTCACCTGATAAAATGCTTTCCTCCCTGTTGTACCAGGGCCTGCTTTTTTTTTTTTTAAATATTTGTTAAAATATGTTTTTATTGATTTTAGAATGAGAGGAAGGGAGAGGGATAGAGAGAGAAACAATGATGAGAGAGAAACATCGATTGGCTGCCTCCCTCAGGGCCCCTACTAGAGATTAAGCCCACAAACCTGGGCATGTGCCCTGACTGGGAATTGAACCAGTGACCTCCTGGTTCATGGGATGATGCTTAACCACTGAGACACACCAGCTGGGCAGGACTTATTTTGCTAATTTAGAGGAGTGGCTGATTGTGGCAAATCAGGCCAGAGATGGAAGGGTGGAGGGTTGGATGAAGAGCTTTTGAGTTTTTCATTTCTTGCTCTGTAGGCAGTGCAGTCACCCGCTTTGTCTCTTTTATGACCCTCTGGACTCTATACTATGGAACTCACCTCAATCAGTAGCAAAGAGCCATTGAGAGAATGAAGAAACGACACAACCACTCTTTACCCAACATCCACTGAGGTCTGTCCGGTACCGGGATTCTGGTCCAGGTCACCAGCAATGCCTGATCTCCCTGGTGGGGTGACCGGCCTGCTTGAGCAGGAAGTCAGGAGTACATCCGGGACAAATGTGTGTACTCCGAAAAGACTCATGGCAAAAGCTTGGACATTTAAGGTCACCACTTTCATTTCCAAATTCCATTTCATTCCCATGCTCTTGGTCCGAGGAACCATGGAATAGGCCTCAGCAGTGGGGAGGTGATTAGTTTCCTAATAATCACCGCATAAAAAGTACCACAGACCGGGCTGCTTAATGCGACAACAATTTATGCTCTCATCATTCTGGAGGTCAGAAGTCTGAACTGAAGATGCCGGCAGGGACGCTCTCCGAGGCCCCGGGGAGAACCTGTTCCGTGCCTTTGTCTTAGCTTCTGTGTTGCCAGCAATGCTTGGCATTCTTTGGCTTGGGTCCATCCCTTCAACACTGCCTCCTCATCACACGCTGTTCTCTCTGTGTCTTCACATAGTCTTCTTATAAGGTCAGCAGGCACATTGAGTTAAGGGTTACCCTAGCATGACCTCATCTTCACAGATTCCATCTACACAACCTCACTTCCAAGTAACGTCACATTCTGAGATATCGGGGTTAGAGCTTCACCATATATCTTCTTGGGAAACACAATTCCACCCTTACGCAGGGGAGATGCTTTGATGTAGCTGTGTGACAAACATGTTGGTATTAGTTTGGATTGGACTTTTAAATGTCTACAGATGAGACTGTTCTCTAAACCTGAAAGAGACTAGGAGTTATTGTTTCTGCCTGAGGGTGTTATTCGAGGGAAGAGAAGGGAGCAGGTTCGGAAGGGTCGATGGAGAAGCGTTAACTCACAGCAACCACTCTGAACCCAGTCCCCTTACACCACACCCACCCCTTCTAATCTCCTGCTTTCACAGGCAAGGAAAGCAAGGCCTGGAGAAGCATAGGCCTTCACTCTTCAGCTGGGCTTAAAACACCTCGGTGCCAGTGATGTGTATAGCTCACCTTTTCTCTCCTTGACAAATGGAGAGAAATCACCTTTTCAGGTTTCAGTCTCCAGTAGGAGGTGGCTTCTAGCCAGAGGTCAAGACTCTGGTGCAAATGGCAGAAACGCATTTGAAACTAAAGTCTCGTGGAACTGAGAAGTTCAGGGAGAGAGAAGCAGATTCGGGGGGCTTGATCGAAGGGCTCCAACAGCATCAGCAGGAGCCGGCCTTTCTTGGTCAGCTGACCATGCTTCCTCTCTGGGGGCTTCATTTCCAGTCACTCTGACCGCTTCCTTTCCCAAGGTAACCAACAATTATCCTGACTCTGTCACTTTGATTTAGCTGGGTTTAAATTTTATATTAATGGAGTTATACAGTATACGTTTAATATCTACTTTTCTTTATCTACATTATGTTGTAGGAGTCATTTATTTTGTTATACATGTTTGTAGTTCATTTATTTTCAATGCTATTTGTCAGTTGTACAATTTATTTCTTTTACTATACATGAACCTTTTTCTCTTAGTTCCTATTACTAATGGTGTTGCTATAAAACATTTTATATATATATTTTTTGCACATAAGTACAGATATACGAAGAGTAGAATTGTTGCATAAGAGGATTTGGAAGAATTTAAGTTTAGAAGATAATGCAATAACAGTTTTCCTTAGTGATCACATAAATTTATACGCATACCAGCAGTTTATGAAAGTTCCATTTGTTTCACAATGCCAGCCTTTTTCAATTGCACTACTCTGATGGTGTGCTGTGGTTCCTCACTGTGATATATTTAGATTTTTTGATGATTAGTGAAATGAGGGTATATATATATATAAAATATTTTTATGGATTTCAAAGAGGAAGGGAGAGGGAGAGAGAGAGATAGAAACATCAGTGATGAGAGAGAATATCATTGATCAGCTAAGTCCTGCATGGCCCCCATTGTGGACCAAGATATATTTAAAAAAAAATCAAACAATGAATGCATAAATGAGCGGAACAACAAATCGCTGTTCCTCTTTCTCAAATCAATTTAAAAAACCCCTGTCTCTCCCTCTCAAATCAATTAAAAAAAATCTTTCAACTTTATTTGATTTTCCATTTCTTTTCAATTTCATCAATTTTTCCTCTACTCATAGTTTTTATTCCTACTTTCTTGGGTGTAATGTCTTTTATACCCCTGCTCTTGAGAAATGGATACTTAACTTACTGGTTTTCAGCCATTTTCTTTTTTAGTGTATGTACCTAAGGCTACGATCTCCCTGCAAGTTTTACTTTAGTAGTAGCCTACAGTTTTGATATCCACATTTTCCTAGCCATTCTATTAAACATATGTTCTAACTTCCATTCTTATTTCCTCTTTCACCCATTCGTTATTTATTAGAGTATTTCTTAATTTCCGGGCATTTGGGGATATTCTGTTCTCTTAGGAATTGATTTATCGTGTAATTCAGCTGAACTCAGAGGCATATTCTGCATGACTTCAGGTTTTCAGAACTTATTGAAACTTTGTGGGCTAGCATACAGTGTATGGGTTACTTGTATTTATTTATTTAAAAAATATATTTTTATTGATTTCAGAGAGGAAGGGAGAGGGAGAGAGAGAGATAGAAACATCAATGATGAGAGAGAATCATTGATCAGCGGCCTCCTGCATACCTCCAACTGGGGATTGAGCCCGAAACTCAGGCATGTGCCCTTGACCGGAATTGAACCTGAGGCCCTTCAGGCCAATGCTTTATTCACTGAGCCAAACCAGCAAGAGCTGTGGGTTACTTTTATAATACTCCATGTGAACTTGAAAAAAAGCATATTCTGCATATTCACATTGTTGAGTTTGTTGTTTGTAAATGTCATTAAGGTCAAATTGGTTCAAATTGTTTGTTTTTTAACTAACTTTTTGTCTCCTTGGTTATCAGTTACTGTATGAAGTGTATTTAAATCTCCCCTTTTGTTTGTGGATTTGTTAATTTTTTTCTTTATATTCTTGCTTTTTGTTGTATGTCAGAACTTTTTATTATTCAATTTTTTCTCCTTCATCCAATGTTAATTATACATCCTTTTACTCTTTCTTTAGAATTTATTCAGTGACAAAAGCATACTTCCTGATTTATAAACGTATACAAAATTGCCACTTTTATTGCTTTCTTCACAAGGTTTCTCCCCTCTTTTATGTTATTGTACACAGATTTTAAACTACATGAGACACTGTTATTATTATATTTAGAGCAAATATTCATTTAGATCTACCCACATACATATTCTTTCTGTTGGCCTTATTCCCCCCTGCACTATGGCCTTTCCTCAGACTATTTCCTGAAGAGCTCCCTTTAGTATTGCTTTCAGAACAGTTTTATTGGTCATGGATTATTTCAGTATTTGTCATCTCACCTTTTTTTTTTTAAAGGAATATTTTCACACGATACTCAATTGGTTTGATAATTATTTTCTTTCAAGGTTTTAAAGGATGATATTTGTTGAGAAAAGCAGTCTTTGGCCCAGTGATCCCATTCTAGGAATATATCCTAAGAAACCCAAAACACCAATCAGAAAGAATATAGGCATCCCTATCTTCATAGCAGCACAATTTGTAATAGCTAAGATCTGGAAATAGCCCAGGTTCCCATCAGTCAATGAGTAGACAAAAATACTGTGGTACATTTACACAATGAAACACTATGCAGCAGTATAAAAGAAGACTCTCTTACCCTTTGAGACAGCATGGAGGGACATGGAGAGCATCATGTTAAATGAAAAAAGCCAGTCAGAGAAAGACAAGTATCCCATGATCTCACCACCATATGTGGACTCTAATGAGCACAATAAACAGATGAACAAAATAGATCCAAAGACATAGAAACATGGATATGGGTACATCTGTATAACTTTCAACAATAAAGATACGATAAATTTTAAAGAGAAAAAGGCAGTCTTGAGCACGCAGTCTTTCAGCCCCTACTCAGCTGTATGAGGACGGGCCTGGGGCATGTAGCTTTCCTAACTAACAGATAAGGAGGCCGCCCAGCCTAAGCCACACTTACCTTCCTGGGGAATAGCCTCCCCTGTTCCACGCTCTTTGTCTCTGATTGGAGCATCAAATGGCACTTGGCAAACCCACTGCTTTGTCTGTCCTCCCCAGGAAGGGGGAAGGTTCCTTCTACTGTGGCATCCATCAGAGGGGTGCATGTAGGCAAACTGCCTGTGTCAGCTGACAGGAGAGACCACTGGCCATGGGGACGGATGCCCACTACTGAGGCTGATCTTGCTGTCTCTTCTCCATGTAAACACAGTGCTGTTCTATCCAGTACTTGACTGCACCGTGTTTCCCCTGGTGACTCCAACTCAAAGATGCGTGGGCAGCAGTATGTGGAGTCCTCCTCCGGTGCACAATATCCCATTGTCTTCTGACTTCTATTTTTTTTTTCTTCTGTTTAAAAGTCATCTGTAAGTCTTATCACTGATCCTTTGAAGAAAAGGTGCTTACTTTTTCCTCTGCTGCTGGTTTTCGGCGGTGCCGTGATATGACAAGGTATGACTTTTCTTGTTACAATTCTACTTGGTTATGATATTTCTTGAATCTGTGGCTTAATGTTCTCCTTCAGTTTTGGAAAATATTCTTTTATTAACTTTCTAAATAAAATTTCAGCTCCAGTTTCTTTCTTGGATTTCAATTACACACTTACACTTTTTACCATGACCCAAATGCCTCTCATACCCTTCTCTGTACTTTCTATTTTTTCTTGTTATGTTTCAGTGTGGGAACATAGCGGCGTCCTTTCATCCACTGTGCTTAACCTCTGTTAACCCACTTACTGAGTTTTTAATTTCAGGTATTAACTTTTTAAATTCTAAATTTTACATTTGATGATTTCTCATAGAATTTAGTTTTCTGCTGAAACTCTTCACATTTCATATATTTTACTGAATGTATTAATGTTAGTTATTTTAGAAGCCATACCTGATAATTCCAATATCATATACGAGTCTTTATTAACTTTTGTTCCTTGTGGTTTTAGTCTATTCATTGTATGTCCTTATATACTTGATATTTTTTGACAGCTTACTGGACATTGTGTATGAAAAATTATATAGGATCTTAGCCTTTTTCTTTGGCCAATTAGCTTCTTAGTTTTTCAGCCCAATAATGCTTATAAATGACTTGAATCTCTTTTCTCTCTGTGATTTTGGTCCACTTTCTGGGTACCTTGTTACCTCTTGCACACCTCCTACTGGGGATGTGCCTGCAACCAAGGTACATGCCCTTGACCGGAATCGAACCCGGGACCTTTCAGTCCGCAGGCCGATGCTCTCTCCACTGAGCCAAACTGGTTAGGGCAGCTTCTTAGTTTTTCAGCCCAATAATGCTTATAAATGACTTGAATTTCTTTTCTCTCTGTGATTTTGGTCCACTTTCTGGGTACCTTGTTACCTCTTGGAACCCTTTAAACAGATTACCCCTCACCCCCCAAAACAAAAACAAAAAATCCCAAAAAACAAAGCCTAGCTATTTTAGTTGTTATCAGTGAAATACACAAGCTAACTTGTCATAGCCAGAAGTAGAAATAGAAACCTTTCTAAAAGTTTTCATCCTTGAGTTAGCAAACCCTTTTCTGTGTATCTTAGGTTCTTGGAACTATGGGCCTAGTGCAGTGATGGCGAACCTTTTGAGCTCGGCGTGTCAGCATTTTGAAAAACCCTAACTTAACTCTGGTGCCATGTCACATATAGAAATTTTTTGATATTTGCAACCATAGTAAAACAAAGACTTATATTTTTGATATTTATTTTATATATTTAAATGCCATTTAACAAAGAAAAATCAACCAAAAAAAATGAGTTCGCGTGTCACCTCTGACAAGCGTGTCATAGGTTCGCCATCACTGCTCTAAGTAGTCCAACCCTCTAATCACATGATTGGCTCTCTGGAGACCGCCCGCCTCCTGAAGCAATCTATTGAAGGGCTATTTTCCTCCAGGGTCACTTCATTAGCATAAACTCAGGTTTGGACAACAGGGGCTCATTATGAAGAATGGAAGATACTCCTATCATTTAGGCAGTTCCAAAGTTTTAGGTGCTTTGTGACAGGAACTCGGACAAAGACCAAATAGATACATTCATATTTACAGGTTTATTTTACCACAAAAATAGAAATTTCCCCTCCTCTCTAGCTACTCCATATCCTCTTTGCTGTACTCTAACTTGTCTCTGTAACTTGGTATTTTATCACTTGTTTGTGTATCTGTTTATGGGCATCTCCTCCCAATAGAATATGAACTCCATGAGGGCAGGGTTGGGTCTCTTTTCTTTACTGTTCTATCTCCAGCATCCAGAACAGCTTTTAGCCTGACACAGGCACTCACTATTTATCAACGGAGTGAGTGAATGTCAAGTCAGGACACAGTCGCGATGCCATAGACTCACCTCCTATCTTTGGGAATCTGCCTCTGGAGGTGACAGTCCTGGGTCCTAGCTGTCTCTTAATAAACTAAGTTTAGTGATGATGTTGGGAGAGTGAGGAAGTGTGGAAAGAGACAGCCCTAGAGGAGATAATAAATTTCTCTTCTTTCACTCTTTCTACTCATTTTCACTGTTAACAATGTTTCTTGTTTGTGTGTGTTGTTTTGTTTTGTTTTTTTTTTGTACTGACCTTAAGCCCTTGGCAGGAAAGTTTCTACAGAAACTAAGCTATTTTCACTGTTAACAATGTTTCTTATTTGTGTGTTGTTTTGTTTTGTTTTGCTTTTTTTGTACTGACTTTAAGCCCTTGGCAGGAAAGTTTCTACAGAAACTAAGCAACCAGCTAAACAGAATTCTCAAAGCTCCTCCTTCCCCTGGGAGCTAAGTGTAGGTGATGGAAAGAGGCAGCACTGGCAGTGGGTCCCCTGGGGAAACCCCTTTGCTTGACACTAGATACCTCTCCTAGCTTGAATTCACCTGATGGCTTGGTTTCTGGTGACTGGTGGATGGGGCAGGATGATCCTGAGAAGTTCTGAGTCCAGACAAATCTCTCCTAACAGGATCAGTTCCAAAAGCAAACCCTACCATATCCTACCCTCATTCCTATTTCCCTATTCAAGAGCAGTGATAAGGGGGTCTAGATAGTTTGGCTCAGTGGATAGAGCGTTGGCCTGTGGACTGAAGGATCCTGGGTTTGATTCTGGATAGGGTACATGCCCGGGTTGCAGGCTTGATCCCCAATAGGAGGCATGCAGGAGGCAGCCAATCAATGATTCTCTCTCATCATTGATGTTTCTATCTATCTCTTCCCCTCCCTTCCTCTCTGAAATCAATAAAAATATATAATTAAAAGAAAAAAGAACAGTCATAAGGAGAAAAGAGGTTACAGTCAGCCTGGTGAGAGAGATAGTGGTTAGTTTTTATGTAATCAATAAATCTCTTTTAAAGTACTATTTGAATAAGTGTTCTCTTTCTCCTGAGATTACATCAACTATGTCTATCATTGGTGGTGGTTGTGGTGGTGTGCATGCGTGCGTGCGTGCGTGTGTGTGTGTGTTTTGGGAGGAGGCTGAGGGGGGGTATGACCCCGTATTTAGTTTATCTAGGTCCTACACAGAATAATAACTCCTGTGGCTATTTGTGGTGGGGTAGGAGGAGTGGTCAGAGGGAATCTTGCATCCAATTTGGCAATAGTAACATAGTCACCTGTTGAAGGTACATTGGAATAAAGGGACAACTTGGGAGTGTTGGGGAGATTAATCACAAATAATAACAGTGCACCAAACCACACCACAGCACCAGAGTCTGCTATCCCTGCCACTCTGAGCAAAGTGACTCCAATTAATGTGGTGGTAATGGTAGGGGTGGGGGGCAGGCTGTTATTTTCCTTGACAGTTTCAGAGACATTTCATAAATAATGTGCTTGGTGTGTCAGTTCGTGCATCTGGGAAGCATAATGCGTTCTTGGCACCGCGGTGCACTGTGACGTCCATCCGTTGTCTCTTGCAGAAGGAGAGGGGTTGAGCCCATCTATTTAGAGTTTTGGATATTTTGGTGTCTGAAGAACTCTCTTCAAGCTGAGGTTATTTTTGTCCCCGAATAATCAAAGCCAGGCTTCTTCAGGAGGTTGCAGAGTGGTGGCTGGTGGACTTGAGTAGAACCAATTGCTGTCGTGCAAATCTCAACACCATGTTAATGAAGGAGAAGGGGCTTTGGATGATAAAAATTGCTCCACAGAGGTTTTGCCTTATGGTTTTGATAATGTATATGGCAACACAAGGAATGCAAATATAATTTCCCTGGGATAAACAACACAAAACTATGTATTCTTTGATGATGCTTTGGCTTGATTTTGGAAAGGGACATGACAAATTAGACATCAGGGATAAGTCATAGTCAGGGGAACCTGGTTTCCAATTTCTTTTTCTACTTTACTACTGAGTAGCTGTGTAATTTTTGTAAGACTTTCCTCCCCTATGCCATATACTTGCTTTTTTCTTTCATCCAAAGCACAGGTAGGAGAGTACTTACTCCAAAAGTTGTGAAGATAAACTTTTAAAAGTAAAAGTGAATTTCTCATCTCCTCTTTCTTCTGCTGCTAACAATGGTCACTGTAGCTATCCTAATTATCATCATCTCCTAGTTATTATATTCTAATTATCACATCCTAATTATTATCACTTCCTAAACCACCTTATTGACACTGGTATTTGCTCTCAAATACTCACCTTATACATCATTAACAGGTCAAACTTTTTGAAACAAATATATTTTTAAACTTATTGGGGTAACATCCTATATAATAAAAGCGTAGTATGCAAATTGTCCTCTTGATGGGGAGGTCATCCGAGAGTTCGACCAGGGAGTGGGGCCGACCAGAGGAAGGGAGGGAGGCCCCGGCCAGCAGCTGGCAGCCACTAGGGACCCTACCAGTGCATGAATTTCGTGCATTGGCCTCTAGTTGGTTAATAACATTATATAAGTTTCAAGTTTATAATTCTATAATACATCTTCCATATACTGCATTTGTGCTCACCACCCAAAGTCTAGTCTCCCTCCATCACCATATTTTTGACCCCCTTTACCCGCTTCATCTTCCCCCACCCTTCTTCCCCTCTGGTAACCTTCACACTGTTGTCTGTGTCTACCAGTTTGTTTATTTGTTGCTTTCTGTTTCATATCCCACATAGCACTGATATCATATCATTCGTGTCCTTTTCTATCTGGCTTATTTTTGGTTAGCAGGATACTCTCAAGATTCATCCATGTTCTTGCAAATGGCAGTATTCATCCTTTCTTATGGCTGAATAGTATCCCATTGTACATATGTGTCACATCTTTTTTCCAATTATCCATTGAAAAGCACTTAGGTTATTTCCATGTCTTGGCCATTGTGAATAGTGCTACAATGAACGTAGGGGTACATATATCTTTACAAATAAATATTTTCAAAAATTTCAGGCAGATACCCAGAAGAGGGATTTCTGGGTCCCATGGTAGTCCTATTCTTAATTTTTTGGGGAACCTTCCTACTGTGAACCAAATCTTTGATCATGATGTCAGTCTACTCATTCACCTTCAACTGGATGTTCAGTCTCTTGGCAGCCTTGTGTTCAAAGTCTTTTACTATAAAGCTCCGACCTTCCTCTCTAGCAGAGCACCTGGTGCCATTTTGAGACTGAACTTCCTTGATTGCCATACATGCCCAGGGATTCATTACCGCTGCACCTGTCGGCACAGCGCTCCCATCCTCAGAATGCCTCCCCTCCTCTGTATGTGTAAATGCTACTCCACTTCACGCTGTGGCTGCCATTACCTTCTTCACCCAGAGACATTGTCTTCCTGCAGCTTCTCATCTGTTCCTTCTTCATGTCACACCACATTTTGCTTATAGCAGAGTCTAAAATGTGTATTTTACCTTGTCTACTGAGTTAGAACTTCCTTGAGGGCAAGGGTCACATGGCTAACCTCTTAGAATTGCTGTGTCTAGCATAGTGCAGTGCCAAATGATGCTTTTCATCTTAACTCTATCCCACACTAATTTCCCAGAGAGAATTATGTAAATTCTCAGTATTTCACTTCACTAATTTGTAAAAGACATCATATGGCTCTGTGTCACTCCTATACAAATATATCATGTCAGTAATGGGTTTCCTGCAGATGGAGGGAAGGCGTGGGGAGCAGGACAGGCCTGCAGCAAGAGGCATCCTTAGGAGCACCTTTGGTATGGAGCCATAGGAGAACCATTCTCTTGATGCAGCCAGCACCCTCCATCCCGCTCCCACTAGTCCCACCTGTGTACTGAGCTTTCCAAAGCACTGTCAGGTATTGCCATCTCATTAAATTTTCTCCACCAGGAAGGTCAAATAATCAATACAATCAACCCAAGCGTGGTGGAGAGAGAGGACAAAAGGTCACAGAAAAGCCCAAATGATTGGTGTGGAGTTGCATAGCTTGTTGGTGGTAAAGCTAGGAAAGGATCAACCATTTCTTAATTTTTATTCCATAGATTTCTACTAAACCAGCCAGTCATTCATCATCTACTTTCACGTTTTTGGGTTTTATCATGTCTGTGTAATGCTCGTGCTTTCATTTATTTAATGTTTCTGTTTTAATCCATCCTGTTTTAAACTTAAGTATATTGATTTTAAAGGAAACTTTAGTTTACTGCCATAAATGAAAGACCAGTATTATCACTTGCCATAAACAGAAGGTCACCTTAAAAGGAAGGATTATGGATAGAAAATTATGTTCTTAAATTCTGAGCCATAAAGAGCAAGGGCCAATGAGAAGCCATGAGTAAGTAGGTGCAGAACTGAGCAGAAACTATGGGGAATCAGAAACCATGAGTAATTTGCATTTTTCTGATGATTAATGACTTTGAGCATTTTTCATATGTCTCTTGGCCATCTGTATGTCCTCCTTGGAGAAGTGTCTATTTAGGTCCTTTGCCCATTTTTTAATTGAATTGTTTGCCTTCCATTTAAGCTGTATTAGTTCTTTACATATTTTTGGGAAATTAACCCCTTATCAGATGTATCATTGGCACATATGTTCTCTCATTCACTGGGCTCCCTTTTCATTTTGTTGATAGGTCCTTTTGCTGTGAAGATGCTTTTTATTTTGATGTAGTCTCAATTGTTTATTTTCTTCTTCATTTCCCTTGTCCTAGGAGATGTATCAGCATACATATTGCTATGAGAGACATCTGATATTTTGCTGCCTATGGTTTCTTCTAGGATATTTATTGTTTCATGACTTTCATTTAAGTCTTTTATCTATTTTGAGTTTATTCTTGTGTATGGTGTAAGTTGGTGGTCTAGTTTCATTTTTTTTTGCATGTACCTGTCCAATTTGTTTCCTTTGTCCTAGGAGATGTATCAGCATACATATTGCTATGAGAGACATCTGATATTTTGCTGCCTATGGTTTCTTCTAGGATATTTATTGTTTCATGACTTTCATTTAAGTCTTTTATCTATTTTGAGTTTATTCTTGTGTATGGTGTAAGTTGGTGGTCTAGTTTCATTTTTTTTTGCATGTACCTGTCCAATTTTCTCAACACCATTTATTTTATTCATTTAGGTCCTTTGCCCAATTTTTATTGGATTGCTTGTTTTCCTTTTGTTAAGTTGTATTAGTTCTTTATATATTTTGGATATTAACCCCTTATCAGATGTTTCATTGCCAAATATGTTCTCACATACAATGGGCTCACTCTTCATTTTGTTTCTTTTGTTGTTCAGAAGCTTTTTATTTAGATGTAACCCTATTTGTTTATTTTCTCCTTAGTTTCCCTTGCCATAGGAAATGTATCTGCAATCATATTGCTACAAGACATATCTGAGATTTTCCCGCTTATGGTTTCTTTTAGGATTTTTATGGTTTCATAACTGTCTTTTCTCCATTGTATGCACTTGCCTCCTTTGTCAAATATTAATTGAGCATAAGGTATCACCTCACACCTGCCAGAATGGCTACCATCAACAAATCAACAAATGACAAGTGCAAGGGAGGATGTGAAGAAAAGAGAACCCTAGTACACTGCTGGTGGGAATGCAGACTGGTGCAGTCACTGTGGAAAACAGTATGGAGTTTCCTAAAAAAATTTTAAAAATGGAACTACCACTTGACCCAGTGATCCCATTTCTAGGAATATATCCTAAGAATCTCGAAACACCAATCAAAAAGAATATATGCACCCCTATGTTCATAGCAGCACCATTTACAATAGCTAAGATCTGGAAATAGCCCAAGTGTCCATCAATGGATGAGTGGATAAAAAAGCTGTGGCACATTTACACAATGGAATACTATGCAGCTGTAAAAAAGAAGAAAATCTTACCCTTTGAGACATCATGGAGGGACCTGGAAAGTATGCTAAGTGAAATAAGCCAGTCAGAGAAAGACAAGTATCACATGATCTCACTTATATGTGGAATCTAATGAATAAAATAAATTGATGAACAAAATAGATCCAGAGACATGGAAACGTGGAACAGACTGATGAATCTCAGAGAGAAGGGCGGACAGGAAGAGATTAACCAAAGAAACTATATACATATATGCATAACCCATGGACACAGACAATAGTGTAGTGCCAGACTGAGGAGGAGGGTGTGCATGAGGGGTGAGCATGGGTGGGTGAAGGATGAGGGGACCCCTGGGGAAAAAAAGAGTCATCTGTAATACTTTCAATATATATATATTTAAAAGAAAGTAGCTTGATAATGACAAATAGTATGATTATTCAGACCAGTAGATAAGCATCAAGTCAAACAACCTTAAAAAGAAAAAAGAAAGAAATCAGAGTAAGCAGTAGTAAAAATGGGGAGAGTCCATGGTGAGGCAGTTGCTATATAACACCAGGGATGTTAGGAGCAGGGTAGGAAACTGAGGCACCTCGATGGCAGAGCATATTGTATAACCAGTCACTAAATCTCTCCGGTTTGAAAGCCTCTTCTGATGCCCAAATAGCATTCCACTCTCCATGAAGTCCGTCATAGTGAGCCACCTTCTTGGAATGGACTTCCTAGCTTCCCCTTCCGAGGAGGAGTTTTTGCATTGTCTCCACTCATTCCGGTGAGGTCGGCTTGGAATTCCTGAACCTTCAGATAAATGGATGCCATCAAATCAGTCAGCATGTGAATGAGAGTTGGGGGGTAGGAGAAAGCAGGAGGAGCCCGGTGCCTGTGTGGGGGTGCTGGGCTGCTGGGAGTCAGGGGTCGGGGCATCCTCTCCCAGGCCTGACACCTCCCCACCTGCGGTGCATTTCTCCCATCTGCACATCACATACCCTGCAGCAGCTTTCTTGGACTGTCAGTTTCTCAAGGCTGGAAAAATGGAAAAAAGTTTGGAACCAAAAAATATAGGGTATGCCTTAGCCGGTGTGGCTCAGTTGGTTGGGTGTCATCCCATGCACAGAAAGGTTGCTGGTTCGATTCCAGTCAGGACATATACTTGGGTTGCAGACTCAATCCCCTGTAGGGGGCATGCAGGAGGCAACTTATGGGTGTGTCAACTCTCACATTGATGTTTCCCTCTCTCTAAAGATCAATAAAAATATTAAAAACAAACAAAACACATATGTGATATGTGACTGATAGACCTCTAAGACTTGGCCGAGTGCTGGTTGGGAAAGGCCTGCAGTTCTGACCAGCCTGCTTGGCCTGAGGTCAGGAAGGAGTGATGGTCTGGCAGATGCACACCAAGGTGCAGAATGGGTGGAGTGGGGGGACATGCTTTTAATGTGAATCAAATATTCTCCCCCAAAAAGAGAGGATGGGAGAGAAGCTTGGGTCAGGGGAGATCAATATTCTCAGCTGTTATCTTTCCCCTCCCATCTTCCCTCCTGAGGTTTCAGCTTTTCTAAAATTCCCTCCTCCATCAAGCTGCTCTTCTGTTGGCATAGCTGGGCTTTCTGGTTGCCCTGCCCCACCTCCTCACTCTTAGGGCCATGGAAAGAACCAGAATCTCTTTCTCTGGAGTTCAGCCCATAGAAAATATCAGTGAAGATAAAACAATACCTTATATCTGTATGGTGCCTGGCAGTTTATGTAAATCTTTCATGTACATAATCTTACTGCATAATTAGATAAGGCAGATCCGTTACAAGTGGATCTCTATGAAGGGGCTAAGGAAGGGGGAAGGCAGCAACACCTTAAATCATAAAAATGATGGGCTGATGGAGGACAGATTTCTTCTGTGTGATAACGAAGGCCCAGCACAGAGAGGATTGGCTGTCACAGGCGGTAAGACCTACTCTCCAGTCCCCATCTTAGCCCTTCCAGGAGAGCTGTACCCTTGAGACTTGAGGCTACTTTGGAACCTCCTGTTTACAGATGTTGGGCAAGTCCTCCATATTTCCTGATATGTACCCTTTTGGGTGGCCAATGACTGAAGAAAAATGAACTTAGCAAACATTAATTGAGTACCTACGAGGCACTGAAGCTTTTAGGGACATTGGAGACAGGACTCATGACGTGCATCTCCCCGCCCATCATGACCTCCTGACCTCAGACCCGCAGGCTGACACTGACCTCTAGGTCTCCACCAGCCAGAGCTCATCCAAGCCTTAGGATGCTTCGGAGATGGAAAGTGGAGCAAGGGGCAGATTATTTTTCTTTAAAAAACACTGACTAGAAATGAAGGGCCAGAGAGGAAAAGAATTTATCTTCCCAACAGCTACAGAGTCTCACTTGAGCCTCCTGAAACCAACCAAACATCTCTATGAGTGGTGGTGGGGACATGGTTCCAGGAGGGAAATGGCTGGAGTAAGTGTGTTTTCAGAACCCGCCACCCAAATGAGAAGGCATGCTGGCATATGGCTGACAAAAGGGAAAATCATCGGAGTTTATGTCACACCCAGTAGGTGTGGTGTGTTGCCAACCCCCAGATCCATCCATTCCTTGTCACAGGAGCCAATCCCATTGGGATACTAAAGGAGGGGGTGGAGGGGAGGGGCTGGGTATGCCTTTCCCTCTCTCTGTTTCTGAAGGCTTCTCCCGCAGCCCTGCATCTCCTCTGTGGCTCCAGTTGCCAGGAGCCAGGCCCACCACGCTTCTAGCTTCTGTGGGTGACCTGTCCCTGGGCTTCCATGGCCCTGCCTCCTCCCTTAAGCCTCCAGCTTGGGGAACTTCTTGCTCTTGCTAATCTTGAGTTGCATCACTATCTTACTTTTGGCTTCTCAGCTCATCTATCACCTGGGAAACCAATTTCCTGCCTGAAAGCCCCTCTGTTTTAAATATTCCAGTGGTTTTGTTTCCTGGTTAGATCTGGATTGATAAACCTCCCTGATAAGAAAGAGCCAAAACTCTCGGGCATTGTTTGGGAGATGCCTTGGCAATGCCTCTCTCCCCAAAGCCCAGCACCCTTCAGAGAAGCAGGGCCCCGAGCTGCTGTAAGCCTTTTCTTGGACCGAAGGGTTGGAAAATTGGGCTCTGTGATTTGTTGGACACATGTTTACATGGAGGAACTGTACAGTCCTACAGATTTCATGATTCCAAGACATCAACTGACTTCCAAGTTTTATGTATTTGAATGTTTAAAAAATAAATTTGGCTCCAAGATGAAAGGGCTGGAAATAATTTCCATGTCCTCATTTGTGTGCTTCAGATATTACTACTGACATTTTATAAATATTTTAAACCTTTCTTCACCTTCTATATGTCAAGATAAAAAAGGACATTTTAGATAATAGCTTGAGTTATGGGCGGTGCCTCTTCTTGATGGGTGACTGATGACTCACTGTCCACTGCAGACAGCAATGTTTTCCAAAGCACACAGCAGACTCATGAATGTTTGTTCAGTGGTCATAGGATTTAGTGGTGCGAGGATTTTTTTTTTCAATCCAAAATCTTCCTGTGCTGTATTCTCCCTTTCCTACTGCCTCCGATCCTGTCATTTACACCCCAATTCAGCACACACTCTCTCTACTTCCCTCCCTGCCTCAGATTCCTCATCCAACTCAGTCCCTCATCTCTCTCTCTCTCTAGGGGCCCTTCAACTCTCTGCTTCTATTGTGACCCTTGGAGCACATCAGGGATTTTTAATCTTCTGGGGTGAATGGACCCCTTTTAAAATCTCATAAAATTGTGAATCCTCTGTAGAGGAACCTACACTAAACACAGGCAACTTTAGCAAGCTAATACTCCTGAAGCCTACACATGATCATGGTCTAAGGGACCCAGAGCTCCTTCTATCCTCTGGCCTTAGCTTAATTGCTTTTCTTTCGCCTGTTATAGAAACTCCATTGAGTAAAATTGAATTCCATTTTTCTCCTAATGTAATTCCATTGTGGTTGGAGAACATATTTGTATCATTTTGATCCTTCTAAGTTTATTGAGGCTTATTTTATAGCTTAGCTTATGGTCTATCCTGGACAATGTTTCATGTGCTCCTGTGAATATGACATATTTTGCTACTGATGGGTGGAATGTTCTATGCATGTTTGTTAGGTCTAGTTAGTTGATACTGTTCACTTTTTCTATATCCTTGTTGATTTTTTATCTACTTGTTCTACCCGTTATTGTAAGAGCGTTTCAAACTATCCTAGTCTCAAACTATCATAGTTGAATTATATGTTTCTCCCTGCAATTCTGTCAGTTTTTGCTCCATGTATTTTTTTGGGTTCTACTGTGAGATACATATATGTCTATAATCATTGTATCTTCCTGATGCTGGAACCCTTAATCATTATAAAATAACCCTCTTTATCTCTGATAGTATTTTTTTAAAACTCTATTTTGCCTAATGCTGTATACCCATTCTGGCTCTCATATAGTTATTATTTTCTAGTTTAACATTTTAATTTTTAAAATGTTTTTAACTATATATTTTCAGTCATTTTTTTAATGATTGCTCTAGTGTTCACAATATATACCTTAACTTACCTGAATCTACTTCAGATTTACATTAACTTAATTTCAGTGAGACATAAAAGATTTACTTCTTATTGAAGGCCACTGAATCTTCTCTTTCTTTTCATGGTAATTTCTACCATCCTTTCTCAGATTTACCTGGTTATCTTAATCTAACACACCCTCTCTGGGCTTTCTTTCTTTCTTTCTTTCTTTCTTTCTTTCTTTCTTTCTTTCTTTCTTTCTTTCTTTCTTTCTAACATATATTTTATTTATTTTAGAGAGAGGGTAAGGGAGAGGTATAGAGAGATAGAAACATCAATGAGAGAGAAGCATTTATCAGCTGCCTCCTGCACACCCCCTACTGGGATTGAGCCTGCAACTTGGGCAAGTGCCCTGACCTGGAATTGAGCCAGCAATCTCTCGGTACATGGGATGACGCTCAACCAACTGAGCCACAACAGCCAGGACTGAATGCCCATTATTAAAAAATGAACTCTACCAGGCCTAGTCACAAAATACAATTTCTATCCTCTAGAAACTTTCAATCCAGTAAAAGAAAACAATCACTGATGATATATCTAAAAATGTAAATGTCATAATCCTAAATAATAGGTAGGAAATCACAGGGGAGGAAGATATTAACTCCAATCAGTAGAACCTAAGAAGGCGTTATGGAGGAAACAATATTTGGATTTAGCTTTGTAGGATAACAGGACTCAGAAACCAGAAGGCTGGTGGTCTATACACATCTGTTTATATTTCACAGCAACAAATTAAAGAGGAGAATGGGTGATGAGAAGCTCCTAACCTTGGCTGAGGACAGCCTGTGGGCCTGTCAGTTTTCCCACTCCCCTGGGAGCCCCTTCTCTCCAAGTCACACTGGACTGAGCAACTTGCCTGAGGCCCTAAGTGTGGTTGGCTCTGTGCAGTCATTCCTGGGAGTTCAGCTTATGATCTGGGTGTGCTTTCTTTCTATCAGATTTATCTTCCCAAAAAGGCAGGGACTAGGAAGATAGAATGAAAAACTGGGAAAATTCTCCTTGAGTTCCCTCGAATGAAAGTCTGATGAGTTCTCCAGAGAGATTATATGTAAAAATCTTGGCTTTGTCTGTGGGCCTATATGTGTATCACAGGTTTCTGGTGCAGTAGGAACATTTGATCATGGTTACATAAAATTTGAATCAGTGCATTGCTCCTCTCACATTGCCTTACATTTTCAATTAACAACCATGGCTCTGAGCTCTTTGGACCATGTAAAATATAAGCATAATAACAGGCTTGCAATGGCCCAGGTAAGAGCATAGTGACTCAGCAAAATCTGGATGAGGAAAACAAAAAGATATGTGACTCAGCAATTCTACTCAGGAAGTGCTCGAGAGACCCAAAGAAATTTGTAGACATCAGTGCAGCACAGAGCATGTCTGTATTTTTGTTCCTAACAATTTTAGTGCAATAATATCACAATAGAAGATCAAATCTAGGACATGATGAGAAGTTAGCAATCTAGCAGGTGGTTGTATAAAGTTGAATTTAACTAAGTAACAACACCATAGTCTAAAATTTGGCCTCAGCATCCTAATTTTGTTAATACACTTAATAATATTTTTAGAAGCTGATTTACTAGGATATTAACAGAATTTTTTAGATCAGTAGATAAAACTAGCGTATAAAGTTGAATTTAACTAAGTAATAACACCATAGTCTAAAATTTGGCCTCAAAATCCTAATTTTGTTAATACACTTACTGATCTTTTTTAGGAGCTGATTTACTAGTATATTAACAGAATTTTTTAGATCAGTAGATAAAACTAGGATGACATCTGTGAATTTCAATGAGAGACAATACACCAAGATGCTTCTCAGGTTGCTATCAGCAGTTACGTCTGCTTGCCACACTTCTCCACTTCCCATCCTGCACAGGAGTCTTTGAATAGTTGGCCCCTTCTCATCAGTTGGCCTCAGGTTAAACGCTCATGATGCTATTTCCATTAGAGTAATTATGTAGGGAATAAACCAAACAATGTATAATGGCTCACACACAACAGAAGTTCATTTTTTTGTTCATGTAAGATGTGAAAGACAGGCAAAGAGGTCACTGGGAGACTGCTCCATGAAGTCATTCAGAGATCCAGGGCCACATCTGTTTATATTTCACAGTAACAAAATTAAAGAGGAGAATGAATAGTGCTAGCTTCAGACATGGTTTCTAAAGGTCACCTCAAAGGTTGTCTTTAGTCAGCCAGGAATAAAGGGAGAAAAGAGGAATGGTGTGAAGTATAATTTGTCAGAATTCTGGGTTTCCAGGGGACAGGCTTGTATAAGAGTGCATAGTAACAATAAAATGAAAAGAGAGTGCTCAAATTTCTTTGAATAGAGAATTTCAGGGGGGGCCAAATTGTAGCCAATGGATTCTTTGAGTGTGGGCAGTTATTTGAGAATTTAATAAAAGCAAGATAAGAGGTCTATACTGCTTCCATCCCTGTGATAGGTAAATTCTGGTCCGAAAGTTTGGATAAGTTGAGCCTCTGAGTCAGGGCACTCTTTCAAGCAGATAAGATTGGGATGAGGACTGCCAAAATTTGTCACCATTATTCTTATTTTCCACTCAATTCATCAGCTCAGTCAGGTCATGAGAGCTATGGGCCAGGAGGCTATGCAGAGATTGGTAAACTCTGGTTTTACCAATGATTCATTTTGATCCATCACACATTAATTTTTATAGTTGAATTCAGACTAATCTACTAATTAGGTCTCACCCAGCCCAATGTGTGTGTTCTTAAAACACACCATTCAATCCTCATGCCATTGCTGGGAGGAAGACAAGATGCAGTCATGGCCCCTGTTTCATAGATAAGCGCAGAGAAGTAAGTTTCTTCTGTTCGTACAGAAAATGGAGCCCATTGAGACCACCATTTCTGACCTATATCCTCAGCCATTCCTTCTCCACTTGCTGCTTAACCTCAGCATAACTATATGCATAAGTCACCTTTATCTTATTTTTGCTTGAAAATCCTTGCCCCTTGAGCTTACATCTCCTTCAATTTCTAATCACCACAGGATTTCTTGCCTTCTCTTCATGTCCAAGCTTCTTTAACATGACATCTCAGGTCTCCTAATTGCTCCTCCACCCATGGAAATCTGGCTGCTGCTGCCTTCACTTACGGGGACTTCCTTGTCCTCAGCCAGCGAACAGTTATTCGAGCACTCTCTTTTCATTGGACTGTTACTATGCACTCTTCTATAAGTCTGTCCCCTGAAAACCCAGGAATTCTGACTTTTCACACTATTAGTAAGTGTGTTTCTGACTGGAGAGGACTTCAGTTTGAACCAGGTGTTCAAGATAAATGATTCCTTTTATAATTTTGCATGTTTGTAGGTTGGCAGACATTTAAACCTTATTTTTCTTCACAATTCACATATTTCTGATATCGAGTGTTGCAGGTCACATACCTATTGTGATATGGCCTCTAACATGTTCATTTCCTGAGGCCTGGTGGGCCAGCACAGTAGATGTGTCCCTAAAATCTATTCAGAGGCCAGAATGACAGGCAGTAATTTACTACTCCTGGAAGTGACTTTGGACCCCACATGTACATCCCACAAAATGAAACCGAAATGCACCCCCAACTAACTGTTTTTTAGTATAATTCTAAAAATGCCTCCCCAGTGCGATCTAAGATCAGGGTAATTGTGATGGCAGGGGAGTCAGAGCAGAAGGAAGACTGTATTCACAGCTGACTGAGTTTGCATTTTAACAAAACAGAGGCCATGTCTACCCATTGCTAACTCCATTGCTAGGATGTGGAAGCTGCCTGTGTCGGTGATGGCCCTTGAACTTGAACTTTCTGGTGAATCAACTCTGGTGTAGTACAACGCAATCCAGAACGAAGGGAAAAGAACAAAACTGACTTAGCAGCAAAGTTGACTAAAAGCATAATAGACTACAAATTGGTTTATATCTAGTGAATCCCTTCCTAAAGTTTTGAAAGCCAAAAACAAAATAGTTTTTTGTTGCTAAGGCTCTGTGCCAGCACTGGGCCTGTCTGCCCTTGGATCCCTTCCTGGTCCTTGGCCTGCTCTCTCTGCATCACAGCCGGGCTGCCCCTCAGGCTACACCTCCTCCTTAGCCCCAGGCTCCAGCTCTCATTGGACAGGCCCTCCACGGTCTGGCTTCCGCAAGTGCCCAGGCTCCTAGTCCCCCAGATCACCACCCTCCCTCCTGCTGTGGCTGATCCCAGGGTTAACTCACCTCAGTGACCTTTCAGCTGAGCTCTGTGTTAAGTCCCTCTGCTAATGTATTGAAATGAGTTTGTTTCCTGGCTGGACTGAGAAGACCCTGTTTCCTAAGGTATTTGGAACTGAGAGACAGGTTGCTCTGAGCTTAATGGTTAGAACAGAAGCAATTAATTGTTTATTTTCAGAGGCAATTACTTAAGTGCCATAAAGAATGTTAAAAAAAGGAGTGTATATGCCCAGGTACTCCTTTTAGGAGACTAGAAAATTCTATAAAGTCAGAAATTGTTTTGCTATGAAGAGTGACACCCCTGCAAAAAATCAAGTAATGGTGACATAAGTATACAATAAAAATTTATCTTGCTTTGCAAAAATATGAGAGTATATATTTAATATGTGATATAGATATACATACACATATATTCATATACATATTGAGAAGAAAGAATACTAAACATTCCATTTATTTCTTTTTCTTTTTTTAAAAAAATATATATTTTATTGATTTTTTACAGATAGGAAGGGAGAGGGATAGAGAGTTAGAAACATCAATGAGAGAGAAACATTGATCAGCTGCCTCCTGCACACTCCCCACTGGGGATGTGCCCAAAACCAAGGTACATGCCCTTGACCAGAATCGAACCTGGGACCCTTGAGTCTGCAGGCCGATGCTCTATCCACTGAGCCAAACCGGTTAGGGCTCCATTTATTTCTTTTAAAAGCTATGAACAGTGTGATAGTGTGATTTATAATAAAAAAATATATTTTGTCTTCTTCCTTTTCTGGCACAGAGCTCCTAAAATTTAGAGCTCCTTTGGAATTTTCTAATCGGTGAGAGCTCTAAAGGTGTCTTTTGTTATGCTAATGAAGTATTCTTTGGAAAGAACCAAAGGAGGGGGGCTTATTGCCAGGAGAACCAGCCTTGTGATTAAGTGGTTCTCAACCTTCCTAATGCCTCGACCCTTTGATACAGTTCCTCATGTTGTGGTGACCCCCAATTTCATTGTTACAAATTGAACATAATTAAAGCATAGTGATTAATCACAAAAACAATATGTAATTATATATGTGTTTTCCGATGGTCTTAGGCAACCCCTGTGAAAGGGTCGTTCGACCCCCAAAGGGGTTGCGACCCACAGGTTGAGAACTGCTGGATTAAAGGGTTGAAATGTTCAGTCCCTGAACCTCTTACCCCCCACCTCCACGGAGGAGAGAGGGGATGGAGGTTGAATGATTGTCAGTGGCCAAGGATGTAATCCATCACACCTGTGTAAAATGAAGCCTGCATTAAACTGCAAAAGGACGGGGTTTGGAGAGCTTCCAGGTTGGTGCACACCTGGAGATTCTGGGGGAGTGGTGTGCCTGGAGAGGGCATGGAAGGGATATCATTGTAATTAGCTACTTGTTAATAGTAGGAAAGAAACAAAAGGAAGGCCAGACATTATAAGCATGGCCATCTGGGCAGCTTCCGCAGCCAGCTGCAACTTTACACTCCCCAGGGAACCACTGTTCCATGTCAATCACGGGGGAAGGGGTCCAACACACAGGAGACAGGCACATGTGCAGCCAATGGGTGTCATGTAGGGAAGGTGCCTGTCAGTCTAACTTGGAACAGGGGTGGGGCCACTGCAAACCTGCAAACATTTGGGCACACATAATCCCCCAGACAAAGGAGTTAGCGCTTTTGGCTCTCTTGTTTCTCCGATTTTGCTCCTGCTTCCTTGTATTCACCCAAGTCCCCGCAAATAAATATGATGAAAATGTAAAAGAAAAAATAAGAACGGAAAAAAGGAAGAAAGGAAAAAAGCAGAGAGAGGTTTAAATATTAGAAAGAAGTCAAAATTGTCATTGCTTTGCAGGTAATTTACAGGAAACACAAGCAAATCAATGAAAAAAATTACATTTGTGAAAAGAATTCATTAAGGTGGTCAGTTACAAAATAAGTGTATAAAAATCAATAGCTTGTCTATATGCCACCAATAAACCTTAGGCAATCTCATTCTCAATAGCAAAACCAATATAAAACATTTAGAATTAAATTTAAGGAAGAAGTGTCCAGGGTACACAAAAAATATGACCACACATTATTAAGCTGTCCTATATAATAAATAGGTAATATGCAAATTAACCCTCATGCCCTCACAAGATGGCTGCCTATGACCAGACTGGCAGGGGAGTTAGTGAGAGATGACCAAACGACTGAACAGCAGGCTGCGTGAGGTGACCAGGTCGGCAGGGGAGGGGCAGTTGGGGGCAACCAGGCCAGCGGGGGGGGGCACTTAGG